>NC_138304.1:63600000-63912500 GCF_965601325.2 Salmo salar | reverse complement strand
ACAAAGACATTTTTGCAAATGTATACAAAAAAAGAAATATCACATTTACATGAGTATTCCGACCCAAGTCTACTCAGTACTTTCTTGAAGCACCTTTGGCAGCAATTCCAGCCTTGAGTATTGTTGGGTATGATGCTACAAGCTTGGCACACCTGTATTTGTGGAGTTTCTCTCATTCCTCTCAAGCTCTGTCGGGTTGGATGGGGAGCATTGCTGCACAGCTATTTTCAGGTCTTTCCAGAGATGTTCAATCGGGATCTGGCTGGGCCACTCGAGGACATTCAGAAACTTGTCCCGAAGCCACTCCTACGCTGTCTTGGCTGTGTTCTTAGGGTCATTGTCCTGTGGAAGGTGATCCTTCGCCCCAGTCTGAGGTCCTGAGCACTCTGGAGCAGGTTTTCATCACGAAATACTGGACTTTGCTCTGTTCATCTTTACCTTGACTATTCTCCCAGTACCTGCCGCTGAAAAACATCCCCACAGCATGACGCTGCCACCGGAACATATCCCAGTCCACGTGATCAAAACAATCTTGAAGCGTGGATTCCGTCTGACCAATCGGAATCCACACTTCAAGATTGTTTTGATCACGCGGACTGGGATATGTTCCGGGTAGCCTCAGAGAATAATATTGACATATATGCTGATTTGGTGAGTGAGTTTATCAGGAAGTGTATAGGAGATGTTGTGCTAGAGCTCGACCGATTAATCGGAATGGCCGATTAATTAGGGCCGATTTCAAGTTTTCATAACAATCGGTAATTGGCATTTTTGGACACCGATTATGGCCGATTACATTGCTCTCCACGAGGAGACAGTGTGGCAGGCTGACTACCTGTCATGCGAGTGCAGCAAGGAGCCAAGGTAAGGTGCTAGCTAGAATTAAACTTCTTAACATAATCACTAGTTAACTACACATGGTTGATGATATTACTAGTTCATCTAGCTTGTCCTGCGTTGCATATAATCGATGCGGTGCCTGTTAATTTATCATTGAATCACAGCCTACTTCGCCAAACGGGTGATTTAACAAGCGCATTCGCGAGAAAAGCACTGTCGTTGCACCAATGTGTACCTAACCATAAACATCAACGCCTTTCTTAAAATCAATACACAAGTATATATTTTTAAACCTGCATATTTAGTTATGCACGCTGACACGGTCGCCAGGTGTACGGTGTTTCCTCTGACACATTGGTGCGGCTGCCTTCCGGGTTATGTCAAGAAGCAATGCGGCTTGGCTGGGTTGTGTTTCGGAGGACGCACAGCTCTCGATAGTTGCATGATAGTTGCAGCGATGGGACAAGACTGTAACTACCAATTGGCTACCACAAAATTGGGGAGAGAAATGGGGGTAAAAAAATATAAAAACGGATGGTGTTCATGGGAGGACACCACAGAAGAATCCACTGCTATCCAAAAAAAACATTGCTGCATGTCTGAAGTTGGCAGAAGTGAACATGGATGTTCCACAGCGCTACTGGCAAGATATTCTGTGGACAGATTAAAATACAGTTGAGTTATTTGGAAGGAACACACAACACTATGTGTGGAGAAAAAAGGGCACAGCACACCAACATCAAAACATCATCCCAACTGTAAAGTATGGTGGAGGTAGCCTCATGGCTTGGGGCTGCCTCAGGGCCTGGACAGCTTGCTATCATCAACGTAAAAATGAATACCCAAGTTTATCAAAACATTTTGCAGGAGAATGTAAGGCTATTTGTCAGCCAATTGAAGCTCAACAGAAGTTGGGTGATTTAACAGGACAACGACCCAAAACAGAAATAAATCAACAGAATGGCTTCAACACCTTCTGGAGTGGGCGAGTCCTGACCTCAACCCGATTTCAGATGCTGTGGCATGACGAGAGCAGTTCACACCAGACATCTCAAGAATATTGCTGAACTGAAACAGTAAAGAGGAATGGTGCAAAATTCCTCTTGACCGTTGTGCAGGTCTGATCCACATGTACAGAAAACGTTTGGTTGAGGTTATTGCTGCCAAAGGAGGGTGAACCAGTTTTTAAATCCAAGGGTTCACATACTTTTTCCACCCTGCACTGTGAATATTGAACACAACGTGTAAACAGACATGAAAACATATAATTGTTTGTGTGTTATTAGTTAAAGCAGACTGTCTATTGTTGTGACCCTAGATGAAGATCAGATCAAATTTTATTACCAATTTATGCAGAAATCCAGGTATTTCCAAAGGGTTCACATACTTTTTCTTGCCACTGTATATACTTTTTCTTGCCACTGTATATACTGTATTCTATCTATTGCATCTTAGCCTATACCGCTCTGTCATTGCTCATCCATATATTTATATATTCTTACTCCATTCCTCTACTAAGATCTGTGTGTATTAGGTATTTGTTTTGGAATTGTTAGATATTACTTGTTATATATTGCTGCACTGTCGGAACTAGAAGCACAAGTATTTCGCTACACTCGCAATAACATCTGTTAGGTTAAATGTGTATGTGACCAATAAGACTAGATTTGACCACCTGCGTTGTCTTGGCTGTGTCTGAGAGTCTAGGTGCCTTTTGGCAAACTCCAGACGGATTGGCTTCCGTCTGGCCACTACCATAAAGGCCTGATTGGTGGAGTGCTGCAGAGATGGGAGAACCTTCCAGAAGGACAACCATCTCCACAATGGAACGTGAGTTCTGTCAGAGTGACCATTGGGTTCTTGGTCACGTCCCTGACCAAGGCCCTTCTCCCCCGATTGCTCAGTGTGGCCGGGCGGCCAGCTTTAGGAAGAGTCTTGGTGGTTCCAAACGTCTTCCATTTAAGAATGATGGAGGCCACTGTGTTCTTGGAGAGCTTCAATGCTGCAGAAATTCTTTTGTACCCTTCCCCAGATCTGTTCCTCGACACAATCCTGTATCGGAGCTCGACAGACCATTCCGTCAATCTCATGGCTTGGTTTTTGCTCTGACATGCACTGTCAACTGTGGGACCTTATATAGACAAGTGTGCCTTTCCAAATCATGACCAATCAATTGAATTTACCACAGGTGGACTCCAATCAAGTTGTTGAAACATCTCAAGGATGATCAATGGAAACAGGATGCACCTGAGCTCAATTTTGGGTCTCATAGCAAAGGGTCTGAATACTTATGTAAATAAGGTTGTCTTTTTATTTTTAATACATTTGAAAAAAATATATATATATTTTCACTTTGTCATTATGGGGTATTTTGTGTAGAATGCTGAAATGTTTTATTTAATCAATTTTAGAATAAGACTGTAACGTTACAAAATGTGGAAAAGTGAAGGGGTCTGAATACATTCCGAAGGCACTGTAAGTCATGGCAAAATGTGTAGAATTTCAGGAAGTTTGCTTTAAAACTACACAAAATGATATAACTCATGGCAACATTGGTAGAATCGTAGGACATTTCTTTAAAACTGCAAAAAAGTTAAAAAGCTAAAAGGTATTTAGCTAACGTTACCTACCTAGCTAGTGTAACTGTTATTGTAGCTTTATGTTTGTATGTAGCTTGCACTTCAATGGCATCCCTCTGATATTTTCTTTTCAACCAGGTGAAGTAGTATTTAAAAAAGATTTAATCTTTATTTAACTAGGCAAGTCAGTTAGTAACAAATTCTTATTTACAATGACGGCCTATACCGGCCAAACCCGGACAACTTTCGGCCAATTGTGCGCCGCCATATGGGACTCCCAATCACGGCCGGTTGGGATTTAATCTGGATTCGAACCAGGGTGTCTGTAGTGACGCCTCTAGCACTGCAATGCAGTGCCTTAGACCACTGCGCCACTCAGGAGTATCAAATTAAACTTTATTTATCACATGCGCCAAATACCACAAGTGTAGACTTTACTGTGAAATGCTTACTTACAAGCCCTTAACCAACAGTGCAGTTCAAGAAGAGTTAAGAAAATATTTAACAAATAATTAAAAGTAACAATAAAATAACGAGGCTATATACAGGGGGTACAGGTACCGAGTCAGTGGGTGGGGGTACAGGTTAGTTGAGATAATTTGTACATGTAGATAGTCAATGTAAATAGTCCGGTGGCCATTTGATTAATTGTACAGCAGTCTTATGGCTTGGGGGTAGAAGCTGTTAAGGAGCCTTTTGGTCCTAGACTTGGCGCTCCAGTGCCGTTTGGTAGCAGAGAGAACAGTCTATGACTTGGGTGACTGGAGTACATGACAATTTTATGGGCTTTCCTCTGACACCGCCTGTTATATAGGTCCTGGATGGCAGGAAGCTTGGCCCCAGTGATGTATTGGGCCATGCCAGGCAGTGATGCAACCGGTCAGGGTGACCTCGATGGTGTAGCTGTAAAATCTTTTGAGGATCTGAGGACCCATGCCAAATCTTTTCAGTCTCCTGAGGGGGAATAGGTTTTGTCATGGCCTCTTCATGACTGTCTTGGTGTGTTTGGACCATGATAGTTCGTTGGTGATGTGGACACCAAGGAACTTGAACCTCTCGACCCATTCCACTACAGCCCCGTCGATGTTAATGGGGGCCTGTTCGGCCCGCCTTTTCCTGTAGTCCACAATTAGCTCCTTTGTCTTGCTCACATTGAGGAATAGGTTGTTGTCTTGGCACCATACTGCTAATTCTCTGATCTCCTCCCTATAGGCTGTCTCATCATTGTCGGTGATCAGGCCTACCACTGTTGTCATCAGCAAACTTAATGATGGTGATGGAGTCATGTTTGGCCACGCAGACGTGGGTGAACAGGGAGAACAGGAGGGGACTTAGTACACACCCCTGAGGGGCCCCAGTGTTGAGGATCAGCATGCCATATGTGTTGTTGCCTACCCTTACCACCTGGTGGCGGCCCGACAGGAAGTCCAGGATCCAGTTGCAGAGGGAGGTGTTTAGTCCCAGGGTCCTTAGCTTAGTGATGAGCTTTGTGGGCACTATGGTGTTGAACGCTGAGCTGTAGTCAATGAACAGCATTCTCACATAGGTGTTCCTTTCGACCAGGTGGGAAAGGGCAGTGTGAAGTGCGATTGAGATTGCGTCATCTGTGGATCTGTTGGGCGGTATGCAAATTGGAGTGGGTCTTATTTACTTATTTCCCTCATTAAAATGCAAATCAATTCATAATATTTTTTAAATGCGTTTTTCTGGATTTTTTTGTTGTTATTCTGTCTCTCACTTTTCAAATAACCTACCATTAAAATTATAGACTGATCATTTCTTTGTCAGTGGGCAAACGTACAAAATCAGCAGGGGATCAAATACTTTTTTCCCTCACTGTATATGTCGAAATGGAAAGTGAATTTACAAATCAGTGTATAATGGCATGGTCCACTTGTTATGTCAACTTCCAAGTAGCCTCATAGGCCTAGGCTTATTATCTTGTGTATGTAGTCTAATGCCAGTGGTGTAAAGTACTTAAGTAAAAATACTTTAAAGTTCTACTTAAGTAGTTGTTTTGTGTATCTGTACTTTACTTTACTATTTATAGTTTTGACAGCATTTACTTTTACTCCTCTACATTCCTAAAGAAAATAATGCACGTTTTACTCCATACATTTTTCCTGACACCCAAAATTCCTTGTTACATTTTGAGTGCTTAGCAGCACAAGAGAATAGTCAAATTTACGCACTTATCGAGAGAACATCCCTGGTCATCCCTACTGCCTCTGATCTGGCGGACTCACTCAGACACAATGCTTAGTTTGTAAATTATGTCTGCGTGCTGGAGTGTGCCGCTGTCTATTGGTAAATTAAAAAATTTAAAAATAAATCGTGCCATCTGGTTTTCTTAATGAAAGGAATTTGAAATGATTTACACGTACTTTTACTTTTGAATATTAACTATATTTTAACAATTACATTTACTTTTTACTCAAGTATGACAATTGGGTACTTTAGCCACCGCTGCCTAAAACACAGATTGCATCTAGAGGGATTGCGGCAATTTACACCTCCCTGTCAGGCTGTGATGGATTCCTAGTATAGCCATGGGTTGGGTAAATCGCTGTCTGAGACAGCAATTTTACTGTCCATTATTGTCACCTATACAAGTCTAGCCACTAGCCTCTATACCAGTGGTTCTCCACTGGTTTTGCCTGGGTGCCCAAATTTGACAACGACAATTGAGTCGTGAAACAATATTATGGACTTTAGACGATTACATTTTGTAATGTTGTATTGCAGCTGCCTTCTTGTGCAGGCTTCACTTGCAAAATAGACTGTCTTAATGGGCTACTGTTATGGTATTAAAGAAAGTCCTTACACAGCCATATTAACTGAGAAAACATTTATACATTCAAGAGAATAAGCCATTTAATTAGGCGACCAGTTCAGGAGTAGGCTGTAATAAATTATCAGACTCAGAACATGACTTCAAAACCAGTCCAATAATGTTAATGCTCAGTAACACATACCAGTGTTTAAAATAGAAAATAAATAAACAATAATTAGGAATTCTTAGTAATCAATTACCATGTGAAGAGTTTCACAACCTTGATTTTTTTAAGGTGCAAGATAGGTAGCATTATTCTGATTGCATGACAGGCAAGAGAAGGATACTCTCGCACTACGCTGCACCAGAACTGTGGCATTGTCATTTCCAGGAAGTGCATGTTCATTCCTCGATCCAGCGACAGCTCCATCAGCTGATCCTCTTCGTTGCTTGGCAACATGAAGCTTCCCTTCTCCACTCGAAAGGGGTCCCGTATCCAGTCATCTTGTCTCCTGTTCTCCTTCAGGAAGCAGTCGCAAAACTTTCCCTGCAGCTTGACAAGATGCTATTTAACGTTTTTTTTGTCAGTGTGTCGCCGTGTGTTGTTGATCAGATTCTGAATCTCGAAATCAGCATTGGGAAACATGTCAATCCTGTTAGAAACATGATTTGCCCAAACGGTAAGCTTAATCTTGAAGGCATCCACTTTGTTCCTCTGTTCAAATTAATTTTGCCCCCTCCTTTGCAATGACACGTTGAGCTAATTCAGAGGATCAAAAATATCCGCCAGGTAGGCAACCTGCGTGAGCCATTCCTCACAATCGAAATGTTCGGCCAGAGGTGACTTTTATGAGCTTCTTCGCTTGAAGCTCATAAAACCCAACACTTTACCCCTGGAAAGCCAGCGGATCTCTGCATGATAAAGCACCTGCTGGTGCTCGCACCCCATAGTCCTGCAGAAGGCCTGGAGACCCTCTTTTTGATATAGTTGACACACTTGATCACATCCTGGGGAGTGACTTGGAACTCAGGTAACCTTGTCCTTCGCTGCCAATGCCTATCTTTGTAGGAAGCAGTGGTTCCACGTCGCAGTCGGTGCTCTCTCCAGGATCTGCTTTACTACCCTGGAGTGCTTTCCCGTCATGGCAGCTGCCCCATCAGTGGTCACACCGATGCACCCATCCCAGGCCAGTCGCACGGAGCCCAGGTACATATACATTGTGTTAAAGACAGCCTCTGCAGTGGTGGTGGTGGACAAATCCTTACTAAAAAGGAATTGCTCCTCAAAGTTATTATCCCAGACGTGTCTGACACAAACCATTAGAATTGCACGGTTAGCCACATCTGTGGATTCATCAAGCTGCAGTGTGTAACGGCCATTTGCACTGATGCGCTCTGATATCTGCCGCATTATGTCCTCAGACATGTCTTGGATTCTCCTCCTCATGGTGTCATTGGATAGTGGTATGGTTTTAAGTTTGTTGGCGGCTGACTCTCCCTAGATTTCACTGCACATATCAATCGCAGCAGGGAGTATGTGCTGGTGTGGGCTTTTTTGCACTTAGCAATGTGCTGGGTCACAAGGTAGAATGTGCGAAGTGACTTTTCTTGTACCGTCAGTACGTTCTTCAATGAATCTTGTGAGGTCTCTAGATATTGACATTTTCTTTTTAAAAAGTCAGCTGTCTTATCTTTGTGGCTTGGATGCTTGGTGTCCGGATGCCTTTTCATTTTGGAGGGTTTCATGTTCTCATTAGCTAACAGCTCGTTCCATAAGACGCACTGCGGTCTACTCTCACCCTGCCTGTCTTCTATATACAGTACCAGTCAAAAGTTTGGACACACCTACTCATTCAAGGGTTTTTCTTTATTTTTACTATTTTCAACTTTGTAGAATAATAGGGAAGACATCAAAACTATGAAATTACAGTTATGTTAAACAAATCAAAATATATTTAATATTTTAGATTCTTCAAAGTAGCCACTCTTTGCCTTGATGACAGCTTGCACACACTTGGCATTCTCTCAACCAGCTTCACCTGGAATGCTTTTCCAACAGTCTTGAAGGAGTTTCCACGTATGCTGAGCACTTGTTTGCTGCTTTTCCTTTCACTCTGCGGTCCAACTCATCCCAAACCATCTCAATTGGGTTGAGGTCAGGTGATTGTGGAGGCCAGGTCATCTGATGCAGCACTCCATCACTCTCCTTCTTGGTCAAATAGCCCTTACACAGCCTGGAGGTATGTTGGGCCATTGCCCTGTTGAAAAACATATGATAGTCCCACTAAGCACAAACCAGATGGGATGTTGTATCACTGCAGAATGCTGTGGTAGCCATGATGGTTACGTGTGCCTTGAATTCAAAATAAATCACAGACAGTGTCACCAGCAAAGCACCCCCACACCATCACACCTACTCTCCATGCTTCACGGTGGCAACCACACATGCAGAGATTATTCGTTCACCTACTCTGCGTCTCACAAAGACACAGCGGTTGGAACCAAAAATCTCATATTTGGACTCATCAGACCAAATTACAGATTTCCACCAGTCTAATGTCCATTGCTCGTGTTTCTTGGTCCAAGCAAGTCTCTTCTTCTTATTGGTGTCCTTTAGTAGTGGTTTCTTTGCAGAAATTTGACCATGAAGGCCTGATTCAGGCAGTCTCCTCTGAACAGTTGATGTTGAGATGTGTCTATTACTTGAACTGCGTGAAGCATTTATTTGGGCTGCAATCTGAGGTGCAGTTAACTCTAATGCACTTATCCTCTGCAGCAGAGGTAACTCTGGGTCTTCCTTTCCTGTGGCGGTCCTCATGAGAGCCAGTTTCATCATAGAGCTTGATGGTTTTTGCGACTGCCCTTGAAGAGACTTTCAAAGTTCTTGAAATTTTCCTGGATTGACTGACCTTCATGTCTTGAAGTAATGATGGACTGTCGTTTTGTCTTTGCTTATTTGATCTGTTCTTGACATAATATGGACTTGGTCTTTTACCAAATAGAGCTATCTTCTGTATACCACCCCTACCTTTTCACAACACAACTGATTGGCTCAAATGCATTTTCGAAGGAAATAAATTCCACAAATTAACTTTTAACAAGGCATACCTGTTAATTGAAATGCATTCCAAGTGACTACCCCATGAAGCTGGTTGAGAGAATGCCAAGAGTGTGCAAAGCATGCAAGTGAGGGAACTAGATCAAGAAGGTGATGCTACAATTATTCTAGAGTTTAATTCTGAAGATACTGTCTCAAACATAGGATCTAACTTCCCCCAAGATTTCACTAATGTAGTAGATCCAAACGTTACGTGGCGCTTAGATAGCATTGACCAAATGGCTCAGGCCACTAGCAAGACCCCTGCTACTTGTAGGGCCACCTACATCAATTTTAGTGACAGCTCTAACTCTGAAGATGATGTAGACTCTGACGGTACCTGCACCCCCTGATACGTAAACATTACAAGAAAACAGTTAATGTTGAGCCTTCCTTACCCCCCATGACCCTGAAAACACAAACGCGCCGAAACCAAAGAAGCCAGCTCCACCAGCCCTGAGTGATGACACAATGAACCGACCTGAAATTCAACAAATTGTCATTGAGCATGTGAATGAAGGCTCTTCTGCACCAAGACAGGGATCCAAGTGGCTACGGTCCTTTTCAGGTAGGGTGCCTAAACCCCCTGGTGAAGCAGACTTCAAGACATGGTGTCTTCACATCGAACTCATGTTCCAAGACAGCCTTCCTATCGACGTCCAAAAGATATTGGAAAGACTATTTCCACTTGCCTCAGACATTGTGAAAAAGCTTGGTTCACACTCATCTCTACGTGACTAGGTCAAAGTCCGGAATTCGGCTTATGGACTGGTTGACAATGGTGAGGAGATCTTCGCAAGGTTCCTGAGTACTCTTCAAAACACAGGTGAGAAAGCCTCCAAGTTTTTACAGAGACTGCAAGTACATCTTAGCACAGCCATTCGGAGGAAGGGTGTAAAGAAAACCGACGAGGACAGACAGCTGCTGAAGCAGTTCTGATGCGGATGTTGGGACCACTCCCTCATCCTTGCTCTACAGCTAAAGCTCAAAGCAGACACATCCAAACTTCTCTGAACTCCTACTGTGTCTGCGAACAGAGGAGGATAGAAGAGCTGTCAAGATTAACAGAATGCAGTGTCATTTTGGGAGCTCAATAGTTAAACCTACCCTACACATGCAGTCTGTGTCTGAGGTGTCCCGTTACTGTGATCCCATTGCAGGTGTACTCAATACCTACACTGCAGAGACAGAGTGCCTATGGAAACAAGTTGATGAACTACAGATACAACTGAGCAAAAATAAATCCCAGAGGAAAAAGAAACAAGAGTCCAAGGGGTTGAAAATCAAGAGAATCCGGCAGGTAAAACTCAGGCAGAACTCCAAGCCCAGCAGACAGCTTCAAAGCCTCAAACAAAGGCTTGGTTTTGCTTCAAGTGTGGCGAGAACGACCACATCGCCAGACAATGTAAAAATCCTCCAAACAAGTCCCTGGTGGATGAGAAATATAAAGAGCTGAAAGCGAGACAGGATGAGTGGAAGGCAAAGTATGGCCATCAGTTAAACTTGACCGGGTTCCAGTAGAGGGAAAGCCTTTAGCCCATGAGAACAGAGTCCCACATCATATCAAAGACAAAGAAGGATGAACTGTGACAGTCACACACGAGTTCAGTCACCTGAAGATGTACTTCTCCGTGGAGTAATTGGGCCCTGATGCATTGCAATTGTCACTATTGAAGGAGCTCAATGTACTTTCCTCCTCGATTCAGGCTCACAGATAACCACAGTGTCAAAGTCATTTCATGAGAGTCACCTGTCATTACAGCCTATCTTACCTTTCAATGACATGCTGGAAGTAGAGGGTGCTGGTGGTCAAGTCATACCTTACCTTGGCTACATCGAGGTCAGCATCCTCTTCCCTGAAGATATTGCAGGAAAGTCTGAGGAAGTCACAGGAACCTCCATTTTAGCAGAACTAAAATGGAGGTTCCTGTGCTAATAGGCATCAACATGTTGGACATCCTGTATAGAAAATGTGCAACTGACAATGAGAAGAACAATTACTGCAGGATAGAGGATAGAGCTTACTCTCCTCTTGTGAAAAACCTGTATAGCGGATACAAAATTAATCAAGAGAGTTGGAAAAGTAAAGTTACAGAGCAAAAAGCATGTCACCATTCCAGCTGGGGAGAAAGTAGTTCTAACTGGATACACAAGAAACATCTCTACAGCTTCAGGCGTGTTCCTGCTGGTTTAAACATCCATTCAGTCAAGTCTACCAGGCGGCCTGCTGTTCTGTAGTTACGTCATGATGAGCCCAGCACCCACATCCTTCCAAGAGCGAGAGTGCCCATGATATCTAAGTGCCTGCTAGTCGAAAATTGTTGAGCTCTCTGTTCCCATGTATCTGACTTCCCTAACCTCAGGTACAAGCAAAGCAGAGAAATATAACACATCTCACCTTGCTCCAACAATAGCAGTGTGTACAACAATGTGCTCACCTGACTCCAAGAACATACCTTTGACTTTGGAGATTCCCCTGTGCCTGCAGAGAGGAAAAAGAGGATTACTGTCAGACCCTATCCTTTTCAAACAGAGGCCAAGGCCTATCCACCCATCTGACTGTAAGACTTCACCTAAAATAGCTTCAAGCTGCAAATATAATTTATGAGTCTGAAAGCCCCTTCGCATCCCCATTGTGGTTGTGAAGAAGAGTGGAGCAATTGGGCTGTGCATATACTACCAAAAGCTAAACAACCAAGCAATCAAGGATGCATATACCTTGCCAAATATAGAGGAGACATTCTCTGCGCTGACAGGCTCTGAATGGTTCTCTGTCAAGGATCTAAAGTCTGCATACTACCAAGTGGAAATGGAAGAAGAAGACAAGCAAAAAACACTTTTATGACACCTATGGGGTTCTGGGAATTTAACAGAATTCCCCAGGGAGAAACAAACACACCCAGCACCTTCCAGAGAGTTATGGAGAAGTGTATGAACCTCAGGGAAGTTCTAGTCTTCCTCGACGACCTCATTGTTTTCTCTAGCACCCTGGAGGAACATGAATACTGTCTGCTACGGGTACTGAACAGGTTGAAGGAATTTGGGTTGAAACGGTCTCCGGAGAGATGTCAGTTCTTTAGAACATATGTCAAATACTTTGGCCACATGGTTTAAGAGAATGGAGTGGAGAAAGAGCCGGCTAAAATTGCCTCCCTTACTACCTGGCCAAGACACAGAAACATCAAGACCTCAAGTCCTTCCTTGGATTTGCAGGTTACTATACGAGGTTCATAAAGGACTACTCCAAAATCGAAAGACCCATCAATGATTTGACCGCTGGCTACTTTTCATCGAAGACACTATCAAGCTCTCAACGTGGAAATCCAAAGGGTGGTCCAGATGTGGATCCGAAACAGCCGTTCGAATGCAAGTGGACCTCAAGATGTGAGGAAGCATTTAACATGCTCATCCACAAGCTCACTACTGCCCCACTCCTTGGACTTGCAAACCCAAAGCAGCCATACATATTGTATATGGATGCAAGCCTGCATGGACTTGGTGCCGCCCTGTACCAGGAACAGGAAGATAAACTGAGAGATATCGCTTACGTGAACAAAGGACTTTCAAGCCATTAACAGAGATATCCCACACACAAACGTGATTTTCTAGCCTTTAAGAGGGCTGTCACTGACACATTTTTTGACTACCTTTATGGGGCAAAATTCACTATATTGACCGACAACAACCCATTAACGTACACGCTGATGTCTGCCAAAATAGATGCAGGGGGACATTGTTGGCTTGCTGCTCTTTCCAGTTTTGACTTCAGCATCCCGTACAGACCTGGGAACTTCAAACCTGGGAACTTCAGCAGTTCATTGTTCGCTTTATACAGGAAAGAAAGGAGACTTATTTTCCTGCAGAAGCTGTCAAAGCTGTTTGCCAGAGACACTTGCTCACCCAAGCTTCTGACACAGAGCCAGAAAACACTGACTTACCCATGTCAGTCAATTGCCTTGCCATCAACAGTGCCACCCCTGCAGAGTTTTGCCAAGCTGATATCCTCCCTGGATCCTGTACCCTGCCCCGTATGTCACAACAAGACTGGGCCCTAGAGCAAAGGAATGATCCTGTCATCAGTAGGGATATAACCATACTGAACACTGGAAAACCACTGTCCAGCTGATGCTCAGAGAAAGGGAACAACTGGTCTTGAAGAATGAAGGTCTCTACAGGAAGAATGGCATCATGAGAGAACCCTCCTACCAGCTGGTTCTACCAAGCAGTTACAGGAGAGCAGCACTTGAAGGTCTCCACGATGCTGTTGGACACATGGGTGTCGACCGAACCATGGACTTTGTTCACACACAGTTCTATTAGCCGCCTATGGCCATGGATGTAAATGAGAAGATCCGGACCTTTGAGAGGTGTACCCAAAGGAGAGTGTGAGCAGAACGGAATGCTCCTCTGGTAAGCATCAAAACAAGCCTGCCTTTGGAACTAGTCTGTATAGACTACCTTTCATTGGAGCCTGATAGAAGAGGGACTAAAACCATCCTAGTCATCATGGTCCACTTTACCAAATATGCAGTAGCAATTCCCACCACAGACCAGAAGGCAAAGATGGTAGCAAAAGTCATGTAGAACCACTTCATCCATTATGGATTTCCAGAACGTTTGCATAGCGGCCAAGGTCATGACCTTGAGTCCACCCAATCAAAGAAATGTGCTCACTGCTTGGTATCAAAAAGACAAGGACAACTCCATATCATCCATGCAGGAATCCCGTGGAGAGATTCAATCGGACCCTTCTTGAGATGTTTGGAACCCTTGAAGAGGAAGACAAGGTGAGGTGGAGGGATTTTGTGCAGCCCTTGGTTAATGCATATAATTGCACAAGAAATGACACGAAATGACACGACTCTCCATATCAATTTATGTTTGGGAAACAACCATGCCTGCAATTGATCTGACTTTTGGGTTGAACCCTGAAGGATGCAGCAAAGTGTCTCACTCAGAGTATGTCAAGAAGCTCAGAGAAAGCATTCAAGAGAGCTATAAGCTTGCTATTGAGCGTAGTGCAAAGATTGATCAACATAACAAACAATGTTAGAGAATCTGTTTTGCAGACCGGAGACGGCGTTCCGGTAAGGAACATTGGGATCCCGGGGAAGTATAAAATTGCAGACTGTTAGAGTGAGACTATTCACACTGTTGTGAAACAGATCAAGGACTCCCCTGTCTACGTTGTGGTACTAGAGCACTCAGAAGGGCCTGAACGGGTGTTTCATCTAGACCTACTCCTACCTTGTTGCTTCTTGTCATCAAGTGACGAGGAGCAACATTAGCGCAGGCCACCAAGGAAGCCTATTACGTTCTCCCCTCGGGTGTAGCTCGTCTGAGGAGGAGACGTAAATGCTTGGGCCTAAACACACCAGGTAATACAGATGAAAAGGGAAGAAATGTGGGGTGCAATGAGCGATAAATAAATCAGACCACAACCAGAACTCAATTTTAACCCTCAGGGGATGTTTAGTGAATTAGTTAAATAAACAATATAACACACCCATAAATAATTAATAAGAAACAAAACAACCACAACAAGGGAAGGTAAGAGAAGGGAATTGTTTGGGTTCGGGGTCCAAGTAATGAAAATAAACAAAAGGTCCCTCCTCTTCTACACACCTAATCCTTCCTAACACATTCTAAACCCTAACCCACTGTCCTACCTGGTTCCAAGAAAAATACAAGGGTGACACCCGCCCGGCTAACCTAGTGTATAAAACAATGGGTTATCTACGTGAGAATGTACACCCATGGGCAGATCTACCTTTTCCCTTCTCCAGGACCTAGGTAGGGTGGAGCGCCTCAGGAGGACAGGCTGAAACACAAGGAAATTAACACAAATAATCAAACAAAAAACAAGTGTCCTCTCTCTCTCTCCCCCCTCCTCTCTTCTCTTCTCACACGGCAAAACAGATATCCTCTCTGTAATCAGCTACAGCCACGCCCACCATCGTTAGCCGCAGCTCGGTACACCTGTAATGCCCAAGACAAACACACTAGCAGGGGAAAAATGGGGAACAAGAAAAACGTAACACGTAACACGCCCCCCCCCAAAAAGAGTAAACCCCTGGGTTTATGATAAAACCCTTACATACATATATATATTTTTTTACAACAGCGAAGTTATCAATGCCTGGGGCTATTAGTATTTTTTTTTTTTTTACTAGGCACGGGACAAAGCATCCGCAACGATGTTTTCCGAACCCTTTATGTGCTGAATTTGTAAATTATAACCCTGTATAACCAACGCCCAACGCATAAGACGTTGGTTGTGGTTATACATGCGGCTCAAGAAAGTTAAAGGGTTGTGGTCTGTGTATACCACAACAGGCAACACACTGGAACCAACATAAACTTCAAAAAATTGTAGGGCAAATAACAGCGCCAGGGTCTCCTGTTCGATAGTGGAATACCTTGACTGACAGCTGTTGAATTTTCGAGAGAAGTAGCAAACTGGGTGATCTAGACCATCGTGTTCCTGTAATAGTACAGCACCTGCACCCACTGAACTGGCATCCACCTCCAACTTAAATGGTTTCTGGAAATCAGGGGCAGAAAGAACAGGAGAAGTACACAATAGTGCTTTTACAGAGTCAAAAGCAGATTGACACTCAGCGGTCCACTCAAAGGATACTGAAGGACTGAGTAACCTAGTCAGTGGGGCTACAACTGTTGAGAAATTCCTACAAAATGTACGATAATAACCCGTCATGCCTAAAAATCTGCGTAATTCTCGGCGAGTGGCAGGGGCAGGAAACCGGGTGATAGCATCCACCTTAGCTGCTACGGTACGCACCTGACCCCGACCTACCTCTTTACCCAAATATGTAACAGTTGCCTTTCCAAACTCACATTTGGCTAAGTTAAGGGTCAAAGAAGCGTTGGCCAAGCGTGCAAACACAGCCCTCAATGTGCTCAGGTGATCAAGCCAGGTAGTCGAATGAACAACCAGGTCATCCAGATATGCAGTACAATCAGGAACATCAGCCAACACAATATTTACCAAACGTTGAAACGTGGCTGGAGCATTCCTCATTCCAAAAGCCATCACTGTGTACTGACAGAAACTGTCAGGAGTTACAAAAGCAGACACCTCAGAGGCACGAAGGGTTAAAGGCACCTGCCAATAACCTTTTAACAAGTCAAGCTTAGTAACATACGCAGCCGATCCAATGGTGTCTATACAGTCATCCATGCGAGGTAAAGGGAATGAGTCAGGTATAGTAACATTATTCACTTTCCTGTAGTCAGTGCAAAATCTTTGAGTCCCGTCAGGCTTTGGAATCAGCAGACAGGGGGAACTCCAAGGACTGCCACTGGGGATTGCCATCTCATTTTCCAGTAAATAAGTTACCTCTTTCTTCATCACTCCTCTCTTGATTGAATTCACACGATAAGGGTGCTGTTTGATTGGAGCAGCATCACCTACATTTATATCATGTTTCAACACATTGGTACGACTGGGAACATCCTGAAAGAGACTTGGAAAATCAGTGATTAGTAACTCAATATCAGATCTCTGCTGATCATTCAAATGCAACAAATGGGTTGGGAGAGACGCCACCATCTCAGAATTACACAAACGAGCACACTGCTCAGGAGTATTCCGCATCACCAAACCGTCCTCATCATTTAGGCTGACTCCTGGGTGAGTAACCAGGCTCACAGAAGCAACAGAGGATACAACAGGTTTTTCACTGGTAATGGGAGACTCGGTACCACCTCTAACAAGATAGGCTTTAATCATGTTAATGTGACATACCCTAAATGGTCGTCTACGGTCTGGCGTTTTGATAACATAATCAGTATCACTGAGTTTTCGGTCCACTACATATGGGCCAGAGAAACTGGAAGAGAGACACGAGCCGGGTACCGGCAACAACACCAAGACTTGGTCACCTGGTTGAAAAGAACGAAACACAGATTTAACATCAAAATGACGTTTCATTTTCTTTTGTGTGGAAGACAGATTTTCTCTGGCTACAGCACAGGCGTCATGCAACCGCTCCCGGACTTGACTAACATAGTCTAGTACATTAGTAGAGGACCCAACTGAATCATCAGCCATAAGTTGTTCTTTCAGTACCTTGAGAGGCCCTCTCACGGTATGACCAAAGATTAGCTCAGCTGGGCTAAACCCAAGAGACTCCTGTACGGTCTCCCGAATAGCAAACAGCACGTAGGGCACCCCCTCATCCCAATCTTTTCCTGTGTCCATACAGTATTTACGCAACATAGCTTTTAGCGTCTGATGCCAACGTTCCAGCGCGCCCTGACTCTCCGGGTGATAAGCGCTAGACATCTGATGGGACACTGACAAGGACTTCAACACACTTCCAAACAATTTTGATGTAAAATTTGTGCCTTGATCTGTCTGTACAATTTTTGGAAATCCAAAGGTAGAGAAATACTTAATCAGCGCCTTCACAATTGCCTTACTTGTGATTTTACGCATAGGAATCGCCTCTGGGTACCTTGTAGCAGTGCACATTATTGTTAACAAGAATTGATTACCCGACTTAGTCCTGGGTAAGGGACCAACACAATCAATGATTACCTTCTCAAACGGCTCTCCCATGACCGGAATAGGGCAGAGAGGAGCCTGGGAAATTACCTGGTTAGGCTTCCCCACCACCTGGCAAGTACTACATGTACGGCAATAGCGAGCCACATCCCGTTTCATTCCCGGCCAGAAGAAATGACGGAGGAGTCGGTCGTAGGTTTTAGTCACCCCTAGATGACCAGACCAGGGAATATCATGAGCTAGGGACAACACCTTTGTCTGAAACGGGGCAGGAACTACAATCTGGCTAACGGAACTCCAATCATTTTCTAGGTCAGCACGGGGAGTCCATTTTCTCATCAGAAGCCCCTTCTCAAGGAAATACGTGACACCTTTCCTGTTTTTGTCACTCAAAGGTAACATGGAGGAAAAACATTTGGCCAAGCCCACATCCTCTATCTGGGCAGCTATTAGCTCCTCCCGAGTAACTGGCAACCTTAAACAGTCCACCGAGGAAGCCATTGTCTTGTCTTTATTTCCATCATCATGATCAGAACTCACTGGGAACACAGGAGTAGAACACTGAATATCTTCCCCATTCAACATAGGTGCAAGCACAGAGTCAGCTAAGTCTACCATGGTACCTAAGCAACGTGACTGCGCCCGCGTAATGGCACACGCTGGAAATGCGTCGGGAAACGTAGTTCCCAAAACATCAGCACTTAACTGAGCATCAGGCTTGTCTAGTACTTCTAACACAGGCACAACTTTGCCTCCTGCTAGATCGTTACCCATGATTAGGTCAACCCCATGTACGGGAAGCTCGGACTGTACACCGATTCTGAAATATCCACTCACTAGATCAGAAGTCAAATGGACAGTATGTAACGGAACAGGCACACAACCCATTTCGATCCCCCTCAATAATACACTAGAGCCACAATAAGACTCTTCTGACCAAGGCAGAACACTCGAGAGAATTACAGACTGAGCCGCACCAGTATCTCTCAATATCAAAACTGGCTTTTGGTCTCCAGAATCATCTGTCAGGGAAACAAAGCCTTTAAATATGAACGGGTCGTACGTTTGATCAGGACGACTTAGTACAACTTCAGGACTCTCCTTTACAGAGCTCTTATTGGTTACTTTAATCAAACCCACACTTTTATGGAGTTTAGGGGTTGAAGCTGGTGACTTGTGTTTTAGAGACATACATTCTGAAATTACATGTCCTACTTTATGACAGTAAAAACATGCGCGTTCCTCCTTTTGATTCAGCCGTGTACTTCCTGAGTAACGGGGTGAATAGTAGACAGAAGAGGATACAACCGGTCTAGTCTCACTACGGTGTGTGGGAAACACCGTTTTATGTGTTAACACAAATTCATCTGCAAGCACCGCGGCGTCAGATAACTTTAACACTTTCTGTTCCTTAATGTATACAACCAACCGCTCTGGGAGGCTGTTTTTAAATTCTTCCAATAACATTAATTCACGAAGACCTTCAAAGTCATTGATTTTACTCGCTGAGCACCATTTGTCAAAGAGAGACTCCTTCTCTCTAGCGAATTCAACAAAAGTTTTTATAGAGGATTTGGAGTGCTTTCTAAACTTTTGTCTATAAGCCTCTGGCACAAGCTCATACCCACGGAGCACAGTAGCCTTAACTATGTCATAATTAAGACTATCAGCGAGAGAAAGAGTACCCAATACCTCCTGCGCTTTACCGGACAATTTACATTGGAGTAAAAGCGGCCACACGTCCCTAGGCCAATTCAAAGCCACTGCTATGCGTTCGAATGCACAAAAGTAAGAGTCAACCTCAGACTCACGGAATTGTGGAACTAAAGCAATATGCCGGCTAATGTCAAAGGTAGAGGCAGATCCTGGGGTGGAAAACACACTATTGGAAACGGCAGGGACAGCGGCCAGCCTCGCCATCTCCACCCCTAATTCCAATTTGCGCATTTCGAAGTCCATCTGCCTTATTTTAAGGTCCTTTTCTGCTTCCAACTCCAGTCGGCGCATCTCCAACTTGAGATGTAGCTCATCCTTTCGGATTTGTGCTCGCTCTTCTGCCTCCATCTGCAAATGTACAGCCGTAGGCACAGGAGAAAGAGGGTCAAATCGAGGCAAGGTGTCCGGGGATTTATACTCGACCTCATCGTCGGGCCTAGTCGGGGTACCCAGAGCATCCACCACCTCTCCAACCGTAGGCCGAGGCAAAACCAACACCTGCTTTTCCATCAGTGCCGCTAATACCAATGCCTTTACCTCCGCCTTAACAAAACCCCTAGGCACGGAGATATCGAAATGGTCTGCCAAAGTCTCTAAATCCACTCTCCTACAATTCTCAAAACCCTCCCACGTTGGGTTATCCAGAAAAAACTTCAGGTTAAAGTTGGCCATATTCTAAATCCACCACCTAACTACTACACAGCACTAAACACTACACCAAACACAACAACCACCCAATCCACCTTTACTACCCTAGTGTGCAGGCACAAGCTGGATCAAAAATATCCCGGATGAGCCCCCATATTACGTTCTCCCCTCGGGTGTAGCTCGTCTGAGGAGGAGACGTAAATGCTTGGGCCTAAACACACCAGGTAATACAGATGAAAAGGGAAGAAATGTGGGGTGCAATGAGCGATAAATAAATCAGACCACAACCAGAACTCAATTTTAACCCTCAGGGGATGTTTAGTGAATTAGTTAAATAAACAATATAACACACCCATAAATAATTAATAAGAAACAAAACAACCACAACAAGGGAAGGTAAGAGAAGGGAATTGTTTGGGTTCGGGGTCCAAGTAATGAAAATAAACAAAAGGTCCCTCCTCTTCTACACACCTAATCCTTCCTAACACATTCTAAACCCTAACCCACTGTCCTACCTGGTTCCAAGAAAAATACAAGGGTGACACCCGCCCGGCTAACCTAGTGTATAAAACAATGGGTTATCTACGTGAGAATGTACACCCATGGGCAGATCTACCTTTTCCCTTCTCCAGGACCTAGGTAGGGTGGAGCGCCTCAGGAGGACAGGCTGAAACACAAGGAAATTAACACAAATAATCAAACAAAAAACAAGTGTCCTCTCTCTCTCTCCCCCTCCTCTCTTCTCTTCTCACACGGCAAAACAGATATCCTCTCTGTAATCAGCTACAGCCATGCCCACCATCGTTAGCCGCAGCTCGGTACACCTGTAATGCCCAAGACAAACACACTAGCAGGGGAAAAATGGGGAACAAGAAAAACGTAACACGTAACAAAGCCAGACACCTCAAAGCAAACTCCAGCTGCTGAAGTGGATAATAATACTGACCAGGCACAGATTCCAAAAGGTGATTATGAGGTTGAGTATTAATTTCCTCAGTCTGGGTTCTTGGACAACACAGTAGTCATTGAAATTGAGGATGGTAGGACTTACAAAGCTGAATAACAGGAATCCAGATCAGAGGAAAGGTCTCCAGGACTAGAGGAACAAGTGGAAGAGGAAGTCCAATCAGAAGAAGAGAGTGAGGAAACAGAATCTAGTCAGGAAGTGTCTACACTTAACCCCAAAGCCCAAACGTTCCATCCTCAAGAGGCACAAATGGATGGAAACTTGGAAGGGAATGAAGTACAATACTTACCTGTGGATCATAGTGTAGAAGTTGTAACAGAGAATAACCGAGATGAAACTATGGACATAAGCCAAAGTGAACAATCTGTGGAGGAAACCGAAAAGGATCCGGAACCTGAAGGAAAGGAAGAACAGGAGAATGAAGAGAGGCTTAGAGTTTCAGAAGGTGGTGAATCAGTCCAGGATTAGGAGATGGAATTGAGGAGATCCTCCATAATGAGAATAGCCCCTAGAAACTGACTTACGCAAAATTAGGAAATCCCCTAGTCTTAGTCATGCAGTCAATCTTAAGTGGTTTGGACCAAGCATTCTCCCAAGCCCTTGATTTTTACACTACTCCTTATATGAGTCAGCTCAGAGCTATGTCATTAGAGACCGTTTAAGGTATAGTCTTATCACGTGCAAGGACGTGCATGCTGATTCAGGAGAGGATGTATCCCTGTTAATTTTATCACTGTCAGAGAAGGGTTAATTGTTGCCTTGTATGTTTTACCTATTCCCAGTAGAGGGAGTTAATAGTGTTTTGCAATAGAGAACTGCATCAGAACTTTCTAGGGTGGAATGAAGGTGATTTTAGAAAAGCAGCTCAGGGAGAGAAAGTGAAGTTCGAAACAATCTAATTAATGAGCTAATGTTAGCTACATAGCGTTAAACAGAGTTCAGTTACTTATTGCTGTTTCTACAGTAGATGCCACAAATGATTACATTTTGGGTTGTTTATCCTGATTCTCTGGTTGTTTGAGAGTGTTCAGTGATCAGACCCACAGCGAGCCAATGAACGCTGCACTTGACGCATTTATGAAACTACTTAATCCAGTTACTAATAAGCACGCACCCATTAAGAAAACGACTGTAAAAACTGTTAAATCTGTTAAATCCCCTTGGATTGATGAGTCATTTAATAATTGTATGGTTGAGAGGGATGAGACAAAAGGTATGGCAATTAAGTCTGGCAGCCCAACTGATTGGCAAATGTACTGCAAATTAAGAAATCCTGTGACTAAATAAAAATAAAAATAAACTGTTCTATGAAACAAAGATAAATTATATAAAGAATGATAGTACCTTAAATGAAATGTTGGGGAAAAAAGCAAACTCGGCTCCTTCATTCATTGAATCAGATGCTCATTCATCACAAAGCCCACTGATACTGCAAACTACTTTAATGACTTTTCATTGGCAAGATAAGCAAACTTAGGGATGACATGCCAGCAACAAACGCTGACACTAAACATCCAAGTATATCAGACCAAATTATGAAAGACAATAATTGTACTTTTGAATTCCGTAAAGTCAGTGTGGAAGAGGTGAAAAATTATTGTTGTCTAGCAAACAATGACAAGCCACCAGGGTCTGACAATTTAGATGGAAAATTACTGAGGATAATAGCAGACGATATTGCCACTAGAGAGCGTGTGCCATCAGGTCTGGAGGGAAGCTAAAGTCATTCCGCTACCCAAGAATAGTAAAGCCCCCTTTACTGACCAATCAGCCTGTTACCAACCATAAGTAAACTTCTGGAAAAAATGGTGTTTGACCAGATACAGTGCTATTTTGCTGTAAACAAATTGACAACAGAATTTCAGCATGCTTATATGGAAGGACACTCAACAAGCACAGGACTTATACAAATGACTGATGATTAGCTGAGAGAAATTGATGAAAAAATGATTGTGTGGGCTGTCTTGTTAGACTTAAGTGCAGCTTTGACATTATTGATCATAGTCTGCTGTTGGAAAAACGTATGTGTTATGGCTTTACACCCCCTGCTATAATGTGGATAAAGATTTACTTGTTTAACCGAACACAGAGGGTGTTCTTTAATGGAAGCCTACCAAATATAATCCAGTTAGAATCAGGAATTCCCCAGGGTAGCTGTTTAGGCCCCTTGCTTTCTTCAATTTTTACTAATGACATGCCACTGACTTTGAGTAAAGCCAGAGTTTCTATGTATGCGGATAACTCAACACTATACACGTCAGCTACTACAGCGACTGAAATGACTGCAACACTCAACAAAGAGCCGCAGATAGTTTCAGAGTGGGTGGCAAGGAATAAGTTAGCCCTAAATATTTATAAAACTAAAAGCATTGTATTTGGAACAAAACACTCCCTAAACCCTAAACCTCAACTAAATCTTGTAATAAATAATGTGGAAATTGAGTAAGTTGAGATGACGAAACTGCTTGGAGTAACACTAGATTGTAAAGTGTCATGGTCAAAACATATTGATGCAGTAGTAGATACGATGGGGAGAAGTCTGTCTATAATAAAGGGATGCTCTGCCTTCTTAACAACACTGTCAACAAGGCAGGTCCTACAGGCCCTAGTTTTGTCATACCTGGACTACTGTTCAGTCGTGTGGTCAGGTGCCACAAAAAAGGACTTAGGAAAATTGCAATTGGCTCAGAACAGGGCAGCATGGCGGGCCCTTGGATATACACAGAGAGATAATATTAATAATATGCATGCCAATCTCTCCTGGCTCAAAGTGGAGGAGAGATTGACTTCCGTATGTGTTATTTCATAGTTGTGATGTCTTCACTATTATTCTACAATGTAGAAAATAGTAAAAATATAGAAACATCCTGGAATGAGTAGGTGTGTCCAGACTTTTGGCAGGTACTTGCTTAATTAATTTGATTAATATTATGGTGTTTCTATTCCATGAAAAACGCAAAACCCTCTGGGTAAATTCAGACCATTTCGCACTCGCACACACTGGACGTTCGGGCCGTGGCAGTAAAGCACCCAAGCAAACTTTGGCTAGCTTGCTAGCTACTTCCAGACACAAATGAGACCACTGAACATTTTACTCGCCCTAGTAGAGCTGGTTAGGCAGTTTTCGTGTTAACCAGAGCGTTGGTGACTGTAACTCTGCTGCGGGAAACAATTTAATTACACTTTTTTTTGTCGATGTTTACTGACACCGGCCATATTCAGCGGGTGTCGAGCGCTCGTAAATTCATTATTCTGCGCTCTGGGACACTCAGACGAGAGTATTCTGAAATCGGAGTAGATAGCCAGAGCGAATTTACGAAAGCACCCGAATGTCCATTGAGAACGCACACCGACTATACCATTTAGCAAAGCTAAGAATGACGGGAATAAGTCAATAAACGTTGGGTAGTTAGCCTATAGTTAATACACTGTCAAGTTTGATGTATAACTACTAACGTTAGGTAGATAGCTAACATACCGGCACATACTGCTGTAATGATATGCTATGTGGTTCGTAAGGACAGCGTAGCTAACAAATTGTCAGCCAACATTACGTTTAAGGTAATTTATTTGAAAAGTCATTACTTTATTACATTGACTAGCAAGCTACCGCGAGGACACGCTCTATCGACTCTGCGGCTTGAGCATGCTTTTGGTGCACTGTCGATAGCGCGCTGGACTTCGGGATAGAAGGTTGAGTGTTCGAAACCTGCTCCCTGCTTGTTTCATTTGAAGTCGTGCACAATTATCAGTTTCTTATTTGGTTTAAATTGCCCATTCATTATCAGTTAGAGACAGTAGTGCATAGGAACCCAAAAGCATAATCAGTGCTCTAACTCCCCCTTGGCCGTTAAGGTAAATCTGGTCTGTTATAGGACGTTTTTTTTCACACCTAGCTCGGCTATTAGACTATTCTTTAGTAGGTTGAATAGTCTATTTTTCAGCTATTAGCCCAACTTGCAACAAATGGATGTCTTTTTGTCGAGAGAAAAACGTTTTTATTGTCAAGTCAAAAGTAATTGTTCTGAAAGCAAAAACGAGGCTTTAAAGTAAAAGAAAAAATGTTTTGCAATCAAATATTTTGTAAGAGAGCGCAAAAGAGAACAAAAAATGTATTTGAAAACAAAACTTCAGTTTAATTTCGCTTTCAACCACCCTCCATGTTGGCCATTTTTTGAGTGTCAGTTTGGCTACAACCAATACTGTTCAGCCTTCCTTTCCGACACAAAGGAAGTCATTGCGTACACCCACGAAGAAAGACTGTGTGATGATGGGCGTTCTTCCGTCCAACTTTTACATAGCTAGTAGTTAGCTCCTACGATTCAGTGTTGGTTCATAACATTGACCTATATTACATACATACATACATACATACATACATACATACAGTAGAGTGATAAATAATGCAATTATTATTCTCAAGCTAACCAAAAGCATTTAGCTACGAACGACTGTTCTCGCCATTTTCAGTTGAATTGATCTAACTTTCTTTCATGGCAATTCGTAAGCAGGCCATGTCGTATTTGTTTCATAGTCGATATATAATCATATTTCATGACAGTGTAATGGTTAGCCTTGTTTACAGAAGGATGAAAGAACACAATATGTCTGTCAGGAAATGCTATTCTGATATGTCAGATGAAGAGTTAGACCAGAAAGTCAGCGCCATTAACCTCACTAGCGTCCCACCTGGCCAACATCCAGTGAAATTGCAGAGCGCTAAATTCAAAAACAGAAATACTCATTATAAAAATTCATGAAACATACAAGTGTAATACATGGGTTTAAAGATAAACTTCTTGTTAATCCAACCACGGTGTTAGATTTCAAAAAGGCTTTACGGTGAAAGCATACCATGCGATTATCTGAGAACAGCGCCCAGCAGACAAATCATTACAAACAGTTAGCAGCCAAGAAGAGGATCAGTCCGAAATAGCGATAAAATTGATCACTTACCTTTGATGATCTTTATATGGTTGCACTCCGAAGACTCCATGTTACACAATAAATGTTCGCTTTGTTCGATAATGTCCCTCTTTATGTCCAAAAACCTCCGTTTTGTTGGTGCGTTTTGTTCAGCAATCCATTGGAACAAAGCGCAGTCACAACAGACAGACGAAAAATCAAAAAAGTACAATAAAAATTCGTAGAAACATGTCAAATGATGTTTAAAATCCATCCTCAGGTTGTTTTTGTCATAATCAATAATATTTCAACCGGACAAAAGCTTCGTCAATAGAAAAGGAGAAACAAGAAAAGCGCCCTCCCGATCGCGCGCTGGACTCATGTCTGAAAATGTCCACTGTCCACTCATTGAAAGTGCTGTATCTCCCTCATTTTTCAGGGTAAAAGCCTGAAACAATGCCTAAAGACTGGCCACATGTAGAAGAAGCCATAGAGATCATGAACTGGGTCCTAAGTCTTTGTATGGTGGATAGGCTTTCAATGGAAAAACAGCCTTTCAAAATAATAGTACTTCCTGGATGGATTTTCCTCAGGTTTTCGCCTGCCATATCAGTTCTGTTATCCTCACAGACATTATTTTAAGAGTTTTGAAACTTTAGAGTGTTTTCTATCCAAATCTACCAATTATATGCATATCATAGCTTCTGGGCCTGAGTAGCAGGCAGTTTACTATGGGCACGCTTTTCATCCAAAGTTGCGAATGACGCCCCTTACCCTAGTGAAGTGTTAAGGCAAGGATGCCCCATGCGGGATTCAGAATGGTCAAAGGAAGTCTCAGGGCAACGGGTCATCGTGTACAATGGAGAAGAGTTAGGGAGTCTTTGCAGCGTGTAGATGGTGCAAGTATCATTGCCAGAATGATCCAGCTTCATTGCATTGCTCGGCAAAAATACTCTGTTCCTGCACCCCTGTCTCTCGTCCACATGGATACAAATCATAAATTGATAAAGTACTAAGATGTATAATGTCTCCATCAAATCTAAGAAGTTATTTTAACTTTTTTAATTGTTATTCCTAGACACATTTTCAATGATGTATGAAATTGGAGTAGTTCTTCATCAACTGGGTATACATAAATAATAAAGCAGGTTAATAGGTTAAACATTTCACTTTTATTTCCAATGCTTTTTTTCAAGATACAACAGGTAAGTATATTATTTTCTATACAAACGGCATGTTTCCCATCACCTAATGAACAACCACAATACCAGTCTGGTGTTAGGCTTTCTGTGCTGTATTGACATATCCTGAAAATGACATCTGCTTTAGATTGAACGGTCATATCTCAGTTATTGTTTTCATATCTACAAAAAATAAGCTATTGTCTTTACTTTCAGAGTGCGGGCTGATCAAGGGGTCAAAAATGTAGATATTGCCAGATGTTCACTGTCCGAGCAACAGGCTGTGGAAGCTATATTGCTGGCAAAAGTGTCCATAACCAGAGGTAATTTTTTAATTTTTAATTTCACCTTTATTTAACCTCCCTGGGCAAACCTATTCAACAGCCAGTGGAATCGCGTGGCGCGAAATACAAATACCTCATAAATGCTATAACTTCCATTTTTCAAACATATGACTATTTTACACCATTTTGAAGACAAGACTCTCGTTAATCTAACCACATTGTCCGATTTCAAAAAGGCTTTACAGCGAAAGCAAAACATTAGATTATGTCAGGAGAGTACCCTGCCAAAAATAATCACACAGCCATTTTCAAAGCAAGCATATATGTCACAAAAACCAAAACCACAGCTAAATGCAGCACTAACCTTTGATGATCTTCATCAGATGACACTCCTAGGACATTATGTTATACAATACATGCATGTTTTGTTCAATCAAGTTCATATTTATATCAAAAACCAGCTTTTTACATTAGCATGTGACGTTCAGAACTAGCATACCCACCGCAAACTTCCAGTGAATTTACTAAATGACTCACGATTAACGTTCACAGAATACATAACAATTATTTTAACAATTATAGATACAGAACTCCTTTATGCAATTGCGGTGTCAGATTTTAAAATAGCTTTACAGCGAAAACACATTTTGCAATATTCTGAGTAGATAGCCCGGCCATCACGGCTAGCTAATTTGACACCCACCATGTTTGGCCCTCACCAAACTCAGATTTACTATAAGAAAATGTCACGAACTTCTTCATCATCAGATGATATAGCGAAATCGCCGTCTGAAAAGGTGGACCAATATGCAGCAGAGTTGGTGTTCATTTTCTTAATTTATTAATGAACGTTGAACACGAAAAAACAAGAAAACAATAAGCACGACAAATGACAGTTTTGCAGGCTATACATACGCAGTGCAAAAACAATCTCCCACAAATACAAGACAAACACACCCAACTAATATAGGACTTCCAATCAAAGGCAACACTAAACAGCTGCCTTCAATTGGAAGTCCACCCCAATTAACTCAACATAGAAACACACTCACTAGACTACACATAGAAATACATAAACATAGACCATAACTCAAAACCCGGAAATAATAAATCAAACACCCTTTTCCCAAAACACCACCCTGAACCACATAAAACAAATACCCTCTGCCACGTCCTGACCAAACTACAATACCAATTAACCCTTATACTGGCCAGGACGTGACAGAAAAATTGGATTACCTTTGCTGTTCTTCGTCAGAATGCACTCCCAGGACTTATACTTCAACAACAAATGTTGTTTTGGTTCCAAATAATCCATAGTTATATTGAAATAGCTCCGTTTTGTTCGTGCGTTCAGGTCACAATCCGAAGGGTGACGCGCGAGCGCATTTCGTGACAAAAAAATGCAAAATATTCCATTACCGTACTTCGAAGCATGTCAAACGCTGTTTAAAATCAATTTTTATGCGATTTTTCTCGTAAAGTAGCGATAATATTCCAACCAGACAACGTTGTATTCATTCAAAGACTGAAAGAAAAACATGGAGTCCTCTCGTGGACGCGCATCTCCAGTGTCATTGTTCCCTGCCTGACCACTCACAAAAACTCCTGCTGTTTTTCGCCCAGAGACTGCAGAGACGTCATTCCACTTTCTGGTGCCTTCTGAGAGCCAATGGAAGCCTTAGAAAATGTCACGTTACAGCAGAGATGCTGTATTTTTTATAGAGATGCCACAGAAGGAGAGCAAATTGTCAGACAGGGCACTTCCTGTATGGAATCTTCTCAGGTTTTGGCCTGCCATATGAGGTCTGTTATACACACAGACACCATTCAAACAGTTTTAGAAACTTTAGAGTGTTTTCTATCCAAATCTACTAATTATATGCATATTCTCATTTCTGGGCAAGAGTAGTAACCACTTTAAATCGGGTACGTTTTTTATCCGGCCGTGCAAATACTGCCCCCTAGCCCCAACAGGTTTTAACCAGGTAGGCTAGTTGAGAACAAGTTCTCATTTACAACTGCGACCTGGCCAAGATAAAGCAAAGCAGTGCGACACAAACAACAACACAGAGTTACACATGGAATAAACAAACATACAGTCAATAACACAATAGAAAAAAAGTCTATATACAGTGTGTGCAAATGAGGTAAGATAAGGGAGGTAAGGCACTGTTCTGTGTTCTTTTTCCCTCTTCCTCTGCCTGTCTTGTTGTACATGGAACCTGTCTCACATGCACAGTTTGGAGGAAGAAGGATACATTGACCTGTCGAATTCTATCCACTTCTTCTGTGTGGGATATGTGTTCCTATCTCGTCTGCAGGCAGATCTGCAGCATTTCACAGAGAGTTGGAATAATCACCCTTTAGGTACAGAGGCGAACCTGACACCTCACCAGCTGTGGCATATCGGAATGCTCCAAACACCTGTGCACATTTTTGTTTTTGCCTTAGCACTACACAGTTGATTCAAATGATCAAGTCATCAACAAGCTTCAAGTGGTATTCATGTCTAATAATATTGTCATGTTTGCTTTTCAGCATAAAGTACTCTTTGGCCTCTTAGTGTGGACACTAGGTGAGACCACACACACACAATAACAGTCTCTCCTTCACTTCATCCCTCTCCATCTTTTCATTTTCTTGTTTTTATTTAATTTACGGAAAGCCAGGGGCACACTCCAACACTCAGACATAATTTACAAACAAAGCATGTGTGTTTAGTGAGTCTGCCAGATCAGAGGCAGTGGGGATGACCAGGGATGTTCTCTGTTTAGTGAGTCCTCCAGATCAGAGGCAGTAGGGATGACCAAGGATGTTCTCTGTTTAGTGAGTCCGCCAGATCAGAGGCAGTAGGGATGACCAGGGATGTTCTGTTGATAAGTGCACTAATTGGACTATTTTCCTGTCCTTGTCATGCCCTGTGGGTGTGGGGTGGGCATTCTATGTGATGTATTTCTTTGTTTTGGTCGAGTATGGTTCCTAATCAGAGGCAGCTGTCTATCGTTGTCTCTGATTGGGAATCATACTTAGCTTTTCCCACCTGTGTTTGTGGGTAGTTGTTTTCTGTTTAGTGATTCTGTACCTGACGGAACTGGCTTTTCGTTTTTTTTGTTTCTTTTGTTCGTGTGTTTCATAGTAAATAAAATATGAACACTTAGCACGCTGCGCTTTGGTCCACTCCTTCAACTACAGGCGACAGCCATTACAGTCCTGCTAAACATTCAAAATGTAACGAGAACTTTTGGGTGTCAAAGAAAATGTATGGAGTAAAATGTTCAATATTTTCTTAAGGAATGTAGTGAAGTAAAAGTAAAAGTAGTCAAAATATAAATAGTAAAGTAATATAAAGATACCCCCAAAAAACAACTTATGTAGTACCCTAAAGTATTGTTACTTAAGTACTTTACACCACTGGGGCTCGAAAAGCTGTGCAGTCCATTGAGGTATAAACAGTGCAGTCAGGTCCTGGTGAAATGTGCAGTGGTGAGCATATAGAAAAGATGCTGGAGTGGGTGTATTCTCAATAATTCGATGTAGGCCTAGCCAGCAACTGGGCTTGTAGCCTACCTGGCAACCTTGTGACCATGTGTTCCGAAGCGATATTGCAAGAAATAGCAATGAGCACAATTTAAATGCATGCATTTGCTAAATAGCAATGAGCACAATTTAAATGCATGCATTTGCTTCATCAGGGGATGAGGAATGGATGTGAGAGATAGTAGGCCAACTAGGCTATACCAGCAGAGGGCATACTTGTTCATTTTATGTCCACATGTTTCTTTCCCCAGTGACCATTCCTCTACATGAAGTGTGGTGCAGTGGCCTCAGGGAGAAGATAGCCTACACCTACAGTAGATGGAGGATCAGCTAGTTTACCAACCACCTACAAAGGTACCCTACATAAACAAACTGACCTTAGATCAATGCTTTCAGGCAACTTAGCTGGTGCAGTGACATTTTACATCACTAGATTAGAGATGGGGTTGCATCCAAAATGGCACCCTATTCCCCATATATGATATAGTGTACTACTATTGACCAAAGCTATAGTTAAAAGTAGTGCACTATAGGAATAGGGTGCCATTTGGGATGCAGATAGGGAGTGAAAGGACTTGTGGTGCCAGATACCGCTCAGACGCTATGTGCCCACAAACATAAACATGAAATGGAAAAGCCTCATGTTTTGTCAGTATGGCATAAACTGGTTTGGATTTTCTAGGTCATAGAAATGGTTTTGCAATAGGACAATGCACATTGTTAGATGGGTAGCACATCATGAAGTGCTACTAACTTAGCAATAGTATGGTAACAAGTTATTCATAATACATGATTTTTTCCCAGATACCCCTTAATTTCATTGTAATTATATTAGTGTTTCAGAGTAGTACACAATGCATGGTAAATATAACGCAGGAAAATTGCCCAAAGATAAAAGTCATTGTCACTGTCTGTGCTGTTAAGGGAACTCTTGAATGTGTGTTCATAGTGTTCAGTTATTGCAGCTTTTCATGAAAAAGTCTTGAGGTCCCTGAAGTTTGCTGCTGTGGTTTTTTATGTTTTGATGTTTTCCTCCATCATAATAGGATCATGTTTCTTCTTTATTTGCCATTGCCTCAGACTTACGAGTGTACCAAACATGAAATAGCATTTGAAGACCGAAAGCATTAAGTAACAAATATGATAAGTCACACACACACACACACACACACACACACACACACACACACACACACACACACACACACACACACACACACACACACACACACACACACACACAGCCACCCTCAGCTCTGAATCAGACCTTCTAAGCATCTTCCCTTCCCCCTCTCTACATCTCTCTCCCCTTTTTGGTCCCCTTCCCCCTCACCCTCTCCTTTTCCCTCCCTCCCTCTCACTCGCTCGCTTTTAGCCTGCAAGCACTATTTCAATCCTCTGTCTAGGAGAGAGCGAGACAGGCAGAGACAGAGAGAGCAAGCGCGAGCAAGAGAAAGAGGGAAAGGGGAGGGTATGGCAGGATTTAGGGTTCAAGTGCATGTGTAGAAAATGGCCTGAATAAAACAGAGAGAGAGCAGAAAGTAAGCAAGGAAAAAGGGAGGGAAAAAGAGGCAGGACACAAAGCTGAAAGAAAATGTATTAACCCAGGAATGAGGGTAAAAATGCAAGTCCAAAAATCGAACACTGGGAGAGTGAGAAAGAAAATATTCCAGCAGCCCTCTCCCCTTCCCTCTCTCCCCACCGACACACTCCTCTTCCTCTATCCCTCCCTCCTGGATATTTAATGAACCCCCAGTCGTGCTAGCTTTCCCTTCTCTCCTCCCACCTCTTTACACATAGGCACACACATGCACACACATACCCGGGCTGACTCCTTCCCTCACGCTATCCACTTTCGCCTGAGACCGCAGCAAACCCGGTGCTTTGTTTTTTTGGTTTCTTCTTTTTTATTTGCTTGCTTTGGGTTTTCCCCTCATGTACAGAGAGACTAGACCCACTTCACCCTTACTCTGCAGAGAGAGCTCCCCTGAAAACATAGGCCCTGGATTGTCCATGCATCAGACTGCATGCTACTAATTGATTTGTGCATTTACACCTCCCTGTTATTTTTGCTCTTTCTAAAAAATGTTTTGCTCGCTAACTTTAATTTTGTATTCAGTCCACTTCGACAAATTTTTTCACATACCCATTCTGGAAGACGGGACGAAGAAAAGAAGAGAACGCTTGCGGAATGCACAGATGAAAGGGGACAGCAGAAAAAAAGAGTGAGAAAATGGAGAGCATGTTCTGTGGGAGAGCAAGAGAGGTAGGAGAGAGAATACCGGCATTACCAAGAAACATTTTAGGGCGAGAACAGAAGGGGGAGAGAAGAAGGGAGGGATGTCTGGATAGGACTCTTCAAAATTGCAGGAAAAGGAGGAAAAAAGAGAAAAAGAAAAAGAGACAGAACTGGATTTATCTCCTAAACCTGTGCTGGTACTTTCTGTTCACTTTTATATTTATGCGCTCTCACTTTTCCAAATGTTTTATAATTCTTTCAATCTCCCTCTCGCCTCTGTGTGTCTGTTCGTATCCTTTTCCTCTTCATACACTCATCCTTTATTACTTTCTTTCTCTCAGATTCTCCTTTCTCCCGCCCTCCTCACGCCTTGCTCTATTTTTCAACTTTTTGCTTGAAAAATGTGTTACCTAGGATCCTAATCCTCCATCCTATCCCCTCTCTCACACTCCCTCTCTCCCTCTCTCTCTTACTCTCCCCCCTCTGCTGTTCTGTTACGTGGGTTCATATCTCATATGCTATCCTCGGTGCCTCTCCATGTAGGATTACCCTTGGTCACATTTAGATTAGGATTTTGGAGGGGGCTGCATTCAGAGCATCCAGTTCTGAGGGCCCAGTCACTCTTATGTGACTCCCTGTGCATGCGTGGGGTTGGGCCAATCACGTTTCATGTTATATATCAATGTGTGTATTGAAAGGATGTGTGTTATAATTCAACTTCAAGGGAGACATGAAGGGCATGGCTGGTGAGAACCAGGTAGTATTATTTTAGTATTACAATATAGGGCGATGGTATTGGAAGTTAGAAGTATAGGGTCGCCATTTCTCTCTTTTCGTTATACGCTCATCTTTTTCCCCTTTCCTGTCCCATCTTCCATCCGTTCATCCGGGTACCCCTTGATCTGTCCGTCCTCCTGTAACTAAAGACAATGTCCACAAATCAACATGTGGTCTGATGTCATCAATAGATCTGAGTAAATTAACTGCTGGTTCCGAAACACTGAAAGTGATAGAAATGTTTTTTTAAAGTTTGTTCGATTATCTTTCCTGCATTTTTGGGATGACTTGTTTGATGTGGGGATATTTACTGGTAAAGAGAGAGGCTTTGTATGTGCAGTACTTGACTTGGACTGAAATACAGTGCATTCGGAAAGTATTCAGACCCCATCCCTTTTTCCATATTTTGTTACGTTACAGCCTTATTCTAAAATTGATTTAAAAAAAAAATCGCATCAATCTACACTCAATACTCCATCAAATCCCCGAGCTGACAAGGTAAAAATCTGTCGTTCTGCCCCTGAACAAGGCAGTTAACCCACTGTTCCTAGGCCGTCATTGAAAATAAGAATTTGTCCTTAACTGACTTGCCTAGTTAAATAGAGGTAAAATAAAATATGGCGCTCTGTCAGAGTGACCTCCCTGACCAAAGGCCCTTCTCCCACTATTGCTCAGTTTGGCCTGGCGGCCAGCTCCAAACTTCTTCCATTTAAGAATGATGGGGACCATCAATGCTGCAAAAAATGTTGGTACCCTTCCCCAGATCTGTGACTCGACACAATACTGTCTCGGAGCTCTACGGACAATTCCTTCGACCTCATGGCTTGATTCTGTATCTCAATCCATGCGTTTGTGCATGGTGTGCATCTATGGCTGAGATTGTGCTACGGTATCTATAGTTGCGAAAGGTGTACATACATATTTGCAGGTGCCCCTGTGTGTGTGTGTGTGTGTGTGTGTGTGTGTGTGTGTGTGTGTGTGTGTGTGTGTGTGTGTGTGTGTGTGTGTGTGTGTGTGTGTGTGTGTGTGTGTGTGTGTGTGTGTGTGTGTGTGTGTGTGTGTGTGTGTGGTGCTATCTATCTGTTGTGTTCGATTGCGAGTATGCCTGTACGTAGGGCTGTGGCGGTCATGAAATTTTGTCAGCCGGTGATTGTCAAACAAATAACTGCTGGTCTCACGGTAATTTACCATTAATGAACATAAACACGTTTATCATCTCCTGCTTTCCACGCATAGCCTTCAAGCAGGTCTAACATGTAGGTCTAATAAATCAATTTAATATGGCCTACACCATCACAATAAACCCATTATTTATTTTAGACAGGTCTAAAGAAACATGATATGAAGAAAATGTAGTCTATTTCAGAAGAACAGAATAGCATACTGTGATGTTCAGTCCTGATCTGGCTATGTCATATGGCTGTGGGCTACACTAGTAAATTTAGCATACAAGATTTGCTTAGAATTCCGTGGCATTATTTGATATTTTATTGTACGAATAATACAATTGAACATAGCTGAATAAAATAGAAATACATTTTTTTCCAAACGATTTCCGAGGGCTATTCTGTGTTGAGCAGTTAACAATGAAACAGCTCCTCCTATTTACTTAATTTAGAGATATTTATGCAACTTTAGTTGTGATACAAACGTTGGGCTATATGTTTCGATTTTTTATACTTTCTAAGGGTGCGTGATTCACTCTAATGATGATTTGAAAACAGTTGCATGAAATGCATGAGCTCTGCTTTGTTTCTTGTGCAGGCTGCACACACTTCATCAGTCTCTCATTCACAATTTGACAAGCACTTAATAATATTCTCACCAGGCCACAAATTTCCTAGTTGCATCCCCCTTGTGTGGCCATAATTCCCCCTAAAAAATCTATTGCCTTTTGCAACCAAAGTGGCCATTGTGTCCTTGGGCTGAATATAATAATCATAATTCCCTTCTCCCAGCAACCATGCTCCGAATCACCTCTCACTCACATGGCTCTCAGAAATCTCGATGCTTATTTGCCAATGCCTTCACGTGATCGGGTCCTTCTCACAGCCATCTAAACTGGAAAACCTAACCTCTATCAAAATAAAAAGATGGCGGAGCCGCAAAAGTTATTCTGTGCAAAGGTGTTTATTTACAAAGTGATTCTGGAACAAAACAACAGTACTGCCATCAAACGTATACCTTATGGGACAACTAAAAACAATGCTGCCATATCCACAGCTCAATCCAAAATGCCCCTCAATGAACTGAAAGAGAGGCTCCTTTTGTAGGGGTAGCCCCTCCCCTCAGAACAATTAACACTAATTAATTAAGCAATTACCTATTCAAACCTTCATTTTCCATTTTACTAAACATACTAAAGTATATACATTGCAACACGTTTTTTTATGAAACAATATCACAATATAACATTTACAAAATTACATCACTACTGACAGTGTCTTTCAATATGCCCATTTACATTAATGAGCCATTCGGGACAGGCACTACAAAGTCAGCCCAATTCCCTTAGCTCGGGTCCTTATCCAGCATACCCGGAAGCTACAGAGATGGAGAGAGAGGAACAGAACAAACAAACAACGAGCTCATCTATAACGTCTAAGTATAATAAATATTGCTTATATTAAATATGATCACTTGTCTGTTTATTTCTTTATACCATAATCGGTTACTGACGTAAGTATGAAATGTATGTACTAAGATAGAGAAGTTAACTTGTGTGTCGACCCACATTGTTAACTTATCGGATAATGGAGCAGGGAGGAGTGATGAATGTGTGCGTGCGTTAAAGTACCAAATTCTGCCCACAGCCAGTGACGGACTTCTACGTCACAGCGCGCGTCCCTCTTATGGAATTCCGAGGCTCATATTGAAGATGTTAGAAATGTCCACATTTACTTTTCGTCAGCCAACAAGATGAGTAGGCCTAACAAACAGAAAACACACTAGCCTATGTCAATCTACTACACCTTATAGTACAAAAGTTGGCCTATTCTATTGGTCAACTTGTCCTTCTGTGCGAGAAATAAATATTCCAAACATACTCTGGGACAGTTGTGGGATACAATTGATCCCAAATTAATACAACCACTCGCATCAAAAACACGTTTAAAAGCAATGAGGCTGATGCAACAGATCAGAACGTTTAGCTTAAAATGTTGATAAACTATTAGGCTATTTCTTCACATTATATGCACAGCAATGCACACACGGCAGTAGGCTATAAGCCAAATGTTCCCAAATGCAATCAATTAGCGGGAAAACACTGTTCTCAAAAGTGACCACAAATGCGATTGTGCATAAAGGTGCATTTTTATGGTGAAAATGATCTGCCCCAAACTTGAAACCCACTCACCACCTATGTATGCCAGTTAGGCTCTACACCATTTGGAAAGAAGATTAATGGGCTTAATTTTAAAAGTTATTTGGCCACCTTATCAAAAAATATAGGCTAGGCTACATGAGGTGCACGACTACGATTTGAAAAAGTCGCAAAAAAAGGGGTGTGCTGTTTATGCCTTTCTGCACACACTGGACATCATTCACAAGTGATAGGCTAATATTGTCACCCATCTGACTGTTCTTAATTGAATCTTGTCTTTACATATAGCCTACTAAATAATATAATGTGTGTGAAATTAGTTTTGATTTAGAATGTACCATTAACATGCACCTGTCTCGGAACATGGGCAGGGGAAAAATTACACGTGTCATCTACGCACTTCAATTGTGAATGAAGGACGATTTCCCATGATTCATTTTCATGCAAGCCAAGTATGCTGTACTCCTGTTGTAAAGCGAAGCAATGTGCTTAATATTTGGAAAGTTGAAAAATAAATATAGGCCTAGCCTATAGAAAGCTGACGGGATCCTCTTCTTTTTAATAGAGGCCCTGTCACGTCCTGACCATAGAAGCTTTTATTTTCTGTGGTAGAGTAGGTCAGGGCGTGACGGGGTTTTGTCTAGTTTACATTTTATATGTTATGTTCTAGTTTCTGTTTTTTTTTGGGGGGGGGGATGATCTCCAATTAGAGGTCATCGTTGTCTCTAATTGGAGATCATATTTAAGTAAATGTTTTTTTCCCACTTGGATTTGTGGGAGATTATTTTGAGTTAGTGTATGTTGCACCTCTTCGTCACGGTTTGTTGTTTTGTTTATTCGTTTGTTTGTATGTCTTGCATTGTTTCACAGTTATAATAAAATGTGGAACGATACACACGCTGCGCCTTGGTCTCCTTCATCATACGACAAACGTGACAGGCCCTCAAAACTTTGTTTTCTCAAGCATAGCCTATAGAAATGTTGCGCAACATGAGCACATGGGCTCTCATGGAATGTTTGATTTGATTTTCAATTACATTTTCATTGATGTCAGAGTGATTAGAGGGACAATAGAGTGCTGAGTACCAGGCAGTTAGCAAGTTTGGTTGGTTACTAATGACCATCAGCAGCATCAGAGCTTGGAGAAGCCTAGTTACCTGACTAAACGGTCACGTGGAATTTGACTGTGGTCATGACTCCAGACCGCTGGTGTGGCGGTAATACGGTCACTGTAACAGCCCTACCTGTTTGTTAGGTCACTGGAAATAAGCTCTCAAACGCTTTTGGATTGAATTGAGCTGAATGCTGGACTATATTCCTGACACTTTACGGTAGACCCTGTTTTCAAACATTGTTGCACAGTACTGTGTCATGAGCTGTGTGTATGGATTGATCTTATTACGGCAGTTTGAGAGTTTCTTTACCAATTTGACTGGCTTTGTTATTTTTGTTAAATAGTAATCAGCCGCTATGCGTCAAGGACACCTGTGCACCCTTTGTATACTCTGCCATTACTTTATCTTTGTTATAGACTCAGTAGTGTCTAGAACTGTAAGTTCTCATTTATGTTCATTATGGATTTTGAGTGGTATTTTTATACAAACTGCTTGAGGGATATCATGTAGTAAATGAGTAAGTCCCTCACCAATTATTTTGCTGCATAGCAATAAATGTGTACTGTATAGGCCTACATAAGTACTTGAATCTGATCGACACGTGTTTCAGAATATCAGCCTTGTAGTTACGAGTTATATGTGCACAAGAGGTACCAGTATGACATCAATACGTGGCCTATTTTCTGTGCATGTTTTGTGCATAGTTATGGGATGAATTCACATGTAATGATTTTATTAATTTGCATTTGTTCAATAGTCTGTGTCCCTTTGTTTAGTGGCGTCACAGCCCTGACCCCACCATGACCTCCTATGCTTTTCAAAGAAAGAGGGGGAAAAACTCTAACAGTGGCTCAGCCGGATAGCGGTGCGGGCGCTCGTGATCAGTGGTAGTGAACTATATGGGTCTGCCCCTGGCATGGACTCAATGGCCCCAGCCTAGCACCTATAGTACAGTACATACCTGTGCTTGAAGTGGAAGAGACAGGTTGTAAATGACAGAAATAGTATATGCCTCAGAGAGAGGTTGACATCACATCTAAATACCACAGAGTACATTATTGTCATAATGTGTTTTCAAGCTAATATTTAGTTGTACCAGATGCCAAATTGAATGTACTAGATTTAGGACTCCCGAGTGGCGCAGCGGTCTAAGGCACTGCATCTCAGTGCTAGAGGCGTCACTACAGACACAAGTTCGATCATGGGCTGTACCACAACCGGCAGTGATCGGGAGTCCCGTCGGGCGGCACACAATTAGCCCAGCGTCGTCCGGGTTAGGGGACGGTTTGGCCGGGGTAGGCCGTCATTGTAAAATAAGAATTTGTTCTGAACTGACTTGCCGAGGTCATTAAAATCTACCCCATTTAAACATTTGGAAATCACACATCATCACATTATGCTGATATGGAAAATTTGAACAAATATAGTACAATGAATGAATATGCCCCAGCAGCTCATGTGATATTCCCAACATGTTGTGGGAATACATACACGCCCATAGCTCTGCTTTTTCTAGGCTTAGTCTCAAATGGAACCCTATTATAGTGCACTACTTTTGACCAGAGTTATATGGGGGCTCTGGTCAAAAGTAGTGCACTATATAGGGAATAAGTTTACCATCGATGTGTAACATTGTTTTAGCATCCAAAAGTTCCTCTCTACAGGTTCCATTCTTCTGTCTGTGAGTCTGTTGTGTTGCTCATTCATAAAACATGATATTCAACCGCATACATTAACTGGATCAATGCAGACCTCAGGACTTTGCAGGCAGGCTGTGTGTGTGGATGGGGTTGAATCATTGAGATATATAGGGGTTGAATGTTAATTTTCACCCACAGAAATCTGTTGATATATCATACACTGGTCATTGATGATATATACTGTACATACCACAAGTCATCGATTACAGACAACATCCCACCTGAGCTAAAGGGTAGAGCTGCCGCTTTCAAGGAGTGGGACTAACCCGGAAGCTTACAAGAAATCCCGCTATGCCCTCCGATGAACCATCAAACAGGCAAAGCGTCAATACAGGACTAAGATTGAATCGTACTAAGATTGAATCAGCTCCGACGCTCGTCGGATGTGGCAGGGCTTGCAAACTATTACAGACTACAAAGGGAAGCACAGCCGCAAACTGCCCAGTGACACGAGCCAACCAGACGAGCTAAATTACTTCTATGCTCGCTTCGAGGCAAGTAACACTGAAACATGCATGAGAGCATCAACTGTTCCGGAGGACTGTGTGAGCACGCTCTCCGTAGCCAATGTAAGACTTTTTAAACAGGTCAAGATTCACAAGGCCGCCAGACGGATTACCAGGACGTTTACTCCGAGCATGCACTGACCAACTGGCAAGTGTCTTCACTGACATTTTCAAGCTGTCCCTGACTGAGTCTGTAAAACCAACATAATTGAAGGAGACCACCATAGTCCCTGTGCCCAAGAACACTAAGGTACCCTGCCTAAATGACTACTGACCCGTAGCACTCACGTCTGTAGCCATGAAGTGCTTTGAAAGGCTGGTCATGGCTCACATCAACACCATCATCCCAGAAACCCTAGACCCACTCAAATTTGCATACAACCCCAACAGATCCACAGATGATGCAACCTCTATTGCACTCAACACTGCTCTTTCCCAACTGGACAAAATTTCAACACCATCTTCAAGTTTGCCGATGACACAATAGTGGTTGGCCTGATCGCCGACAACAATGAGACAGCCTATAGGGAGGAGGTCAGAGACCTGACCATGTGGTGCCAGGACAAAAACCTCTCCCTCAACGTGATCAAGACAAAGGAGATGATTGTGGACTACATGAAAAGGAGGACCGAGGTGTAGCAGGTTGAGAGCTTCAAGTTCCTTGGTGTCCACATCACCGACAAACTATCATGGTCTAAACACACTAAGACAGTCGTGAAGAGGCCACGACAAAACCTATTCCCCCTCAGGAGACTGAAAAGATTCATCATGGGTCCTCAGATCCTCAAAAGGTTCTACAGCTGCACCATCAAGAGCATCCTGACTGGTTGCATCACTGCCTGATATGGCAACTGCTTGGCCTCTGACCGCAAGGCACTACAGAGGGTAGTGCGTACGGCCCAGTACATCACTGGGGTCAATCTTCCTGCCATCCAGGACCTCTATACGAGGCGGTGTCAGAGGAAGGCCCTGAAAATTGTCAAAGACTCCAGCCACCCTAGTCATAGACTGTTCTCTCTGCTACTGCACGGCAAGCGGTACCACAGTGCGAAGTCTATGTCCAAAAGGCTTCTTAACAGCTTCTACCCCCAAGCCATAGGACTCCTGAACAGCTAATCAAATGGCTAGCCAGACCCCTCTTTTACGCTGCTGCCACTCTCTGTTTATTATCTATGCATAGTCACTTTAACCTACATGTACATATTACTTCAATTACCTCGACTAACCGGTGCCCCCGCACATTGACTCTGTACCGGTACCCCCTGTATATAGCCTCGTTATTGTTATTTTTAGTGATGCACCGATATGACATTTTTGGCCGTTACCGACGTCCGAAATTTTCCTTGCCAAAAAACTGATACCGATAACCGATATTAAAAAGTCGGTTATCGAAATGCCTTTTAAGCATTCTAGTACAGTTAAATTGTTAACACACAGACCGGTCTTAGGCACTACATCTCAGTGCAAGAGGCGTCACTACAGTCCCTGGTTCGAATCCAGGCTGTATCACATCTGGCCGTGATTGGGAGTCCCGTAGGGCGGCGCACAATTGGCCCAGCGTTGTCCGGGTTTGGCCGGGGTAGGCTGTCATTGTAAATAAGAATTTGTTCTTAGCTGACTTGCCTAGTTAAATAAAGGTTACAAGCACACACACCGCACTGACCAAAAAGTTATGTTGTTGGCATTTACATATGTCCCCATTACCAGTAAAACATAATCACAACCTATTTCTTTCACTTACTTGCTGTGCTGTTTCGTTGTTCATTTGTTCAGTCGTTTCATTCTCATCCAGGATTTCTATGGAACGCTGTTTAGGTCTTTGCGTGTCAAAAAATATACTATTTAACACTATTTGACGTGTCAAATAACACTATTTGATGTGTCAAATAAGCTTGTTGACCAATCAGGACCTGAATATGACTGCACGTCACATAATAATTTAACGGGTTTATACATTTTTTCGTAGTTATAACACATTGATTACACTATCACTCGTATTTCATACGTCACAGCGATTCATGGATACGTATGCTATGATGCTGATAAAGTTGTCTCGCGCACCTACAGTGCTGGTCATTAAAAAAAGCTAGCTAGGTCATAGATGCAAACAATTTTCTTCCCCAAAAACATAGCAAAATGACAATCTGTTTCAGTAGCTATAGTTAGCTCGCAAACTATATAGCTAGGTGTCATCATCTAAAATAACCTTAATTTATAAGACAGTTCTTATTTGATTACTGGTGGTCGGACCCATCTATGTGAAGCTAGCCACAATAAGGATTAGCCACAATAGTGGACTTTGCGGTTAGCCTTCAAAATAAAAATGGCATAATTCTACTATTTGTATTCATTTGCATTACTATCATTGACATACTGTTATTTTGAAGGCAAACTGCAAATTCCACTATTGTGCCTAATCTTTATTGTGGCTAGCTTCACAACACATAACCTGGGGCGATCGAGCCTCACTAGCCAGATGAAGCTAGCTGGCTGCTTATAACTTTAGCTTTGGGCGACAGGGTTAAGTAGCTGGCTGGCTATTTATTTTCATGAACTGAAGTTCAATTTCAATAGGCGACCAACAAGTGGCAACCAAGCTAATACTTACTCACAAGGATTCCTAAATCATTGCTAAGAATAATGAAAATGACTGCAGGTTCTACTGGTCATTGTTTTCTGGCTGGTTGTATTGGTGCTGGCTAGATACCAAGCTAAAGCTAGCTACCCCAGAAGTTGTGGTCTAACAAATGATGCTTTATTACCAACGCGATATTGTAAACACATCGTTCGTGGCCGGTGTTTGCAGAATTTTTTTGTACAGCTCTGACAGTGCTACTGTATATTTTTTGACATGCAAAGACCCAAACGGCGTTCCATAGTATGTATGTCGTGAAGCTAATAGCAGTGACACTATTATTGTATAACTCCGGTAGGGCAACATTTGAAAAATAGCGCACTTTGTAGTGTGTACCAGTGCTCGATCAGTCGGCGAAAGCCAACATCACCCACGACAGAGAACGGTTGATTGTCAAGGGTAATGAATTCCATTATCTTGGCTTTAATGGATTAAGCCTTTGAGTTGTCTCGCTGTTGTTACTCTTTCAAATGACTGCTCAAATTGTTGAGTGCTCGATCCACACAGCAGACATTGTGGGCTAGTTTAGGAATGCTGTGTTGCACGTATAGTGCCAAATTTTACGTGGCGTCATTACGTCATGTACCTACGTCATATAGGTTTTGCACATCGGGGCGTTAAATTAGACATCGGCTGACACTGATGTTGGAATTTTTAGCTAATATCGGCGGATTCCGATATGTTCACAGATATATTGTGCATCCCTAGTTATTTTACTGCTGCAGTTTAATTATTTGTTACTTTATTTTCTATTTTTTACTTAACACTTTTTTTTCTCAACTTTTTAAAGCATTAAAGCATTGTTGGTTAAGGGCTTGTAAGTAAGCATTTCACTAAGGTTGTATTTGGCACATGTGACAAATAACATTTGATTTGATTTGAAGTGGACATGCATATATAACATAGACATATTTGGAAACAGACAGGTGGATGTACTGTTAAAACAACAGGCAGCCTTACAGACAAGCAAAGACAAATATAGAGAAGACAGAGGCTACCTTTCTTCAGGTGTAGAAGCATACATCATTCGAACGGGACGTTTTCAATATAACAAAAGACATTACAAAAAATGGTGAACCTTAACTTATAGTCAGGATGTTTGTTTCTCTTTTTCAGACCTGACCTACGCATCCAACATAGCCACTCCCATTCCATATAGCCCAAGACCTGAAAGGTAAGGAGATATTTTAATTTTCACTGAAAATTAACCAACACAAATCATCCATCATACTTCACTTACCCTTCAGGGAAGTCATGTGAATGTGAATAGAAGTGCCCTATCGGTCAGGTTTTTCCTCAAACATCCAGCAGTGAGGAGGATCACTAGGTCAGCCATTTTGAGCTCTGAACTGATCGACCCATTGATTTACCATCAGAACAATTGAATTAAGGTTGTTCTCCCACAAAAGCTTAATAGCAAAATAATATGATCTACAGTGATAGGTATTTCATGTCACATTTGAGCTTTGTACAAGGGGGGTTGCATGTTTGGTCTTTGACACAATGTATCTCTTACTGAGTTACAAGTGGTGAGGTTGCCAGTTGGTCATGTCCTGGCATTGTAAGTAGTGAATTGCTAGGGAATCAGGGAGAAGCAGAGGGGTATAAAGAAGAGCTTGTGGCTTTGAGAAGCTTCACATTACATTTTTGTCTTTGTGTTGATGTAACCCCCCCATCCCCAACAGGAGAATAAGAGCTACATTCTGCCTCAGCGACACAATAGAGTCCTTCATATCCAGATGTTGTCACAATGTGTTTTTGTAGCGCCATACAGTGCCTTCGGAAAGTATTCAGACCCCTTAACTTTGTCCACATTTTAATACGTTACAGCCTTATTCTAAAATTGATTAAATAAATAAATATCCTCAGCAATCTACACACAATACCCCATAATGACAAAGTGAAAACAGGGTTTTAGAAAATCTTCCTAATTAAAAAAATAAATATAAAATAATACCTTATTTCCATAAGTATTCAGACCCTTTGCTATGAGACACGAAATTAAACTCTGGTGCATCCTGTTTCCATTGGTCATCCTTAAGATGTTTCTATAACTTGATTTGAGTCCACCTGTGATAAATTAAATTGATTTGATATTATTTGAGGCACACACCTGTTTATATAAGGTCCCGGTGTTGTCAGAGCAAAAACCAAGCCATGAGGTCGAAAGAATTGCCCGAAGAGCTCCGAGACAGGATTGTGTCGAGGCACAGATCTGGGGAGGGGTATCAAAAAATGTCTGCAGCATTGATGGTCCCCAAGAACAAAGTGGGCTCCATCATTCTTAAATGGAAGAAGTTTAGAACCACCAAGACTCTTCCTAGAGCTGGCTGCCCGGCCAAACTAAGCAATCGAGGGAGAAGGGCCTTGGTCAGTAAGTGACCAAGAACCCGATGGTTCAGAGCTCCAGAGTTCCTCTGTGGAGATAGTAGACCATTCCAGAAGGACAACCATCTCTCCAGTAGTCCACCAATCAGGCCTTTATGGTAGAGTGGCCAGACAGAAGCCAATCCTCAGTAAAAGACACATGACAGCCCGCTTGGAATTAGCCAAAAGCACCTAAAGGACTCTCTGACCATGGGAAACAAGATTCTCTGGTCTGATGAAACCAAGATTGAACTCTTTGGGCTGAATGCCAAACGTCATGTCTGGAGGAAACCTGGCAGCATGGTGGTGGCAGAATCAACTTTCATTAGATTCTACTGCACTGTACTGTTGGAGCTAGGAACACAAGCATTTCGCTACATCCACAATAACATCTGCTAAATATGTGTATGTGACCAATACAATTTGATTTGATGTTCTACAGCAGCAAGGACTGGGAGACTAGTCAGGATAAAGGGAAAGATGAACGGAGCAAAGTACAGAGAGATCCTTGATGAAAACATGCTCCAGTGTGCTCAGAAGATTCACCTTCCAACAGGACAACAACCCTAAGCACACAGCCAAGACAACACAGGAGTGGCTTTGGGACAAGTCTCTGAATGTCCTAGAGTGGCCCAGCCAGAGCTCGGACTTGAACCCGATCGAAGATCTCTGGAGAGACCTGAAAATAGCTGTGCAGCGACGCTCCTCATCCAACCTGACAGAGCTTGAGAGGATCTTCAGAGAGGAATGGGAGAAACTTCCCAAATACAGGTGTGCCAAGCTTGTAGCGTCATACCCAAGATGATTCGAGGCTGTAATCGCTGCCAAAGTGGCTTCAACAAAGTACTGAGTAAAGGGTCTGAATACTTATGTAAATGCAATACTACAAGTTTTTTTTTGTAATACGTTTGGTAAAAATTCTAAAAACCTGTTTTTGCTTTGTCATTATCGGGTATTATGTGTAGGTTGATGAGGGAAAAAATATATTTAATCCATTTTAGAATAAGGCTGTAACAAAATGTGAAAAAAGTCAAAGGGTCTGAATACTTTCCGAATGCACTGTATCAACCTCTCACTCATTCTTCCTGCTTCGCTGTCTTACTTTCTGCTGAGAGAGAGAGAGAGAGAGAGAGAGAGAGAGAGAGAGTGGCCAGCCTCTGGACAGACTGACAGATCTTTGAAGTTCTATCACTGCCTAACACCGAACCCAAACTGTCTGCGTGCGTGCACTATCGTGTATACATTTATTTTGTCCCCCCACACCAAACGCGATCACGACACGCAGGTTCAAATATCAAAACAAACTCTGAACCAATTTGGGGACAGGTCGAAAAGCATTAAACATTTAGCTAGCTAGCTTGCAAGTGCAATTTGTTCTATTTAGCTAGCTTGCTGTTGCTAGCTAATTTGTCCTGGGATATAAACATTGAGTTGTTATTTTACCTGAAATTCACAAGGTCCTCTACTCCGCCAATTAATCCACACATAAAACGGTCAACTGAATCGTTTCTAGTCATCTCTCCTCCTTCCAGGCTTTTTCTTCTCTGGACTTTATATTGCGATTGGCAACTTTCGTCTTTCAGTCACCCACATGGGTATAACTAATGAGGAGATGGCACGTGGGTACCTGCTTCTATAAACCAATGAGAAGATTGGAGAGGAAGGATTTGCAGCGCGATCTGCATCACGAATAGAACTGATTAATATTTTAGCGCCTGGCAACGCAGACGCTCGTTGACGCAATAATTGAATAATATAGATTTCTACATTTATTTTGCAGCGCACGCGATGCGAGCGGTGTAGTCATTGTATAAGGTATGTGTCTCTCTCTCTCTCTCTCTCACACACACACACACACACACACACACACACACACACACACACACACACACACACACACACACACACACACACACACAACGATACTTGTGTGGACTTTTTATCCTAAACCTAAACCTAACCCTTACCTTAAACCCTATATCTAACCCTAAACCTTAAACCTAACGTCTAAGACTAAAATAGCCCTTTTAGAAGTAAGGACCAGCAATCAAGGATATCTCATTTTTGTGGGGACTCCACACACAAACACACATACACACACACAGTCAGCCAGCCAAGTATCCCTTTCACCGGTCTAACAGAGAGAAATTGCCAAAGGTGGAAATTATAGTGTTGGCTCAAGGAGGTCGAATTAAGCAGTCCTGATGGTTACAGGACTGTTGAGCTCTTTGCTACGGACAGGTTTGTGTCAGTGGATGCGTCCCAAATGGCACCATAATCCCTATTTAATTCTTAGTGCAAATTTAGACAAATTAAAAAGACCTAGCTAGCTAAAAGACAACGTCAACCAGTTCCTTTAAAAATTGCCAAGTTCTTAGTGCATGGAAAGGGGTCTGGGAATATGGCTTAATATAAACAGTGTAGTTATTCCCTCCGCAAGGCAATCAAACAAGCGAAATGCCGGTACAGGGACAAGGTGGAGTCGTAATTCAACAGCTCAGACACGACACGTATGTGGGTCTATAGGAAATCACGGAATACAAAAACAGCCACGTCACGGATACCAACGTCACGCTTCCGGAAACTAAACACATTCTTTGCCAGCTTTGAGGATAATACAGTGCCACCGTCACGGCTCGCTAACAAAGACTGCATCCCCCCTCTCCTTCTTAGTGGCTGACGTGAGTAAAACATTTAAACTTGCTAACCATTGCAAGGCTGCTGGCCCAGATGGCATCCCCATCCTCAGAGCATGCACAGACCAGCTGGCTGGTGTGTTTACGGACATATTTAATCGCTCCCTATCCCAGTCTGTTGTCCCATATTCTTAAAGATGGCTACCATTGTTTCTGTACCCAAGAAGGCAAAGATAACTGAACTAAATGACTACTGCCCTGTAGCACTCACTTCTTTCATCATGAAGTGCTTTTAGAGGCTAGTCAAGGATCATATCACCGCCACCTTACCGGCCACCCTAGACCCACCTGTTTGCGTACTGCCCCAAGAGGTACACAGATGACGCAATCACCATCACACTGCACACTGCCCTATCCCATCTGGGCAAAAATAATACCTATGTAAGAATGCTGTTCATTGACTACTGCTCAGCATTCAACACCATAGTGCCCTCCAAGCTCATCATCAAGCTGGAGGCCCTGGGTCTCAACCCCTCCCTGTATAACTGGGTCCTGGACTTTGATGGGTCGCCCCCAGGTAGTGAAGGTAGGAAACATAATCTCCACTTCGCTGAACACTGGGGCCCCACAAGGGTGTGTGCTCAGCCCTCTCTTGTAGTCCCTGTTCACCCACTACTGTGTGGCCACGCACGCCTACAACTCAATCAAGTTTTCAGACGAAACAACAGCAGTGGGCTTGATTACCAACAGCGACGAGACAGCCTACAGGGAGGAGGTGAGGGCACTCGGAGTATGGTGTCAGGAAAACAACCTCTCACTCAATGTCAACAAAACAAAGGAGATGATTGTGCACTTCAGGAAACCGCAGAGGGAGCACCCCCTATCCACATCGAAGGGGCAGCAGTGGAGAAGGTGGAAAGGTTTAAGTTCCTAGGCGTACACATCACAGACAAACTGAAATGGTCCACCCACACAGACAGTGTGGTGAAGAATATGTACATATTCAAACCTCAGGAGGCTGAAGAAATTTGGCCTGTCACCCAAAACCCAGACAAACTTTTACAGATGCACAATTGAGAGCATCCTGTTGGGCTGTATCACAGCCTGGTACGGCAACTGCACAGCCCTCAACCGCAAGGCTGGTGCGGGGTGGTGCGGTCTGCACAACGCATCACCGGGCGGCAAACTTCCTGCCCTCCATGACACCTACAGCACCCGATGTCACAGGAAGCCCAAAAAGATAATCAAGGATAACAACCACCCGAGCCACTACCTGTTCACACCACTATCATTCAGAAGGCGAGGTCAGTACAGGTGCATCAAAGCTGGGACCGAGAGATTGTGAAACAGCTTCTATCTCAAGGCCATTAGACTGCTAAACAGCAATCACTAACTCAGAGAGGCTGCTGCCTTTATTGAGACTCAATCACTGGACACTTTAATAAATGGATCACTAGTCACTTTAAACAATGCCGCTTTAAATAATGCCACTTGAATAATGTTTACATATCTTACATTACTCATACCACATGTATATACTGTATTTTATACCATCTACTGCACCTTACATATGCTGCTCGGCCATAGCTCATCCATATACTTATATGTACATATTCTCATTCACCCCTTTAGATTTGTGTGTATTAGGTAGTTGTTGGGGAATTGTTAGATTACTTGTTAGATATTACTGCACTGTTGGAACTAGAAGCACAAGCATTTCGCTACACTCACATTAACAGCTGCTAACCATGTGTATGTGACCAATAAAATATGATTTGAATTGAGATAAATTAAAAAGACCTAGCTAGCTAAAATACAAAGTCAATCAGTTCCTTTAACAATTGCAGTTCATTTTCTGAAATCATGTTTAGACCTGGTCAAAAGTTCTATTTTTGGCTGGGGTCAGGCCAGCGCTATTGTAAAATGAATGCTCGTTGGCGATTTCGACCGCCGCTCTGTTATTTTCTAATACTTGTGCCAGGATTGGTAATTTACTTGTATTACATGAGCTCGCTTGCGCTAAGATGGGAGGGGTGGCACAATATCTGGTGTGTCCTTAAAAACGTGTGCCAAAGTTCCAATTTCAGGCAGCGCTGGTGGGGATATTTAAGACCAACCAAAAGCTGATCTTATTGGTAACGCGGTTAGTTATGGCATTGATTTTGACAGCGGAAGTGCAGCCTATCCAACCGTGATGCACAAAGTGGATTCGAAATTCAGCTGCTCAGACAGGAGACATATGTGGCAGGGACTCCAGATAATCACAGATTACAAATGGAAAACCAACCACATCGCGGACACCAACATCTTGCTCCCGGACAAGCTAAACACCTTTTTCGCCCACTTTGATGATTACATAGTACCACCAACGCCGGCTGCTCCCGAGGACTGTGGGCTCTCCTTCTCCGTCACTGAAGTGAGTAAGACATTTAAGCGTGTTAACCCTCGCAGGGCTGCCGGCACAGATGGCATCCCTAGCCTCATCTTCAGAGCATGCGCAGACCTGCTGGCTCGAGTATTTAGGGACATATTCAATCTTTCCCTTTCCCAGTCTGCTGTCCCCACTTACTTCAAGATGTCCACCATTATTCCTGTACCCAAGAAAGCAAAGGTAACTGAACTAAATGACTAAATGACTTCTGTCATCATGAAGTGCTTTGAGAGGCTAGTGACATTTACATTTACGTCATTTAGCAGTTAAGGATCATATCACCTCCACCTTGCCTGACACCCTAGACCTACTGTAATTTGCATACTGCCTCAATATATCCATAGACGATGCAATCGCCATCACACTGCACACTGCCCTATCCCATCTGGACAAGAGGAGTACCTATTTAAGAATGCTGTTCACTGACTACAGCTCAGCCTTCAACATCATAGTACCCTCCAAGCTCATCAATAAGCTTGGGGCCCTGGGTCTGAACCCCACCCTGTCCAACTTGGTCCTGGACTTCCTCACGGGCCTCCTCCAGGTAGGAAACAACAACTCCACTACTCTGATCCTCAACACAAGGGCCCCAAGGGGTTAATTGGGGACTACAGGAGACAGCAGAGGGAGCACGCCCAATCCATATCAACAGGGCCACAGTGGAAAAGGTGAAAAGCTTCAAGTTCCTTGGCGTACACATCACTGGCAATCTGAAATGGTCCACTCACACAGACAGCGTGGTGAAGAAGGCGCAACAGCGCATCTTCAACCTCAGGAGGCTGAAGAATTTTGGCTTGGCCCCTTAGACACTCACAAACTTGTACAAATGCACAATTGAGAGCATCCTGTCGGGCTGTATCACCGCCTGGTATGGAAACTGCACCGCCCGCAACTGCAGGGCTCTCCAGAGTGTGGTGCGGTCTGACCAACGCATAACTGGGTTCCCACTGCCTGCCCTCCAGGACCTACAGCACCCAAAAAGATCATCAAGGACATCAACCACCATGGCCTGTTCACCTCACTATCATCCAGAAGGCGAGGTCAGTACAGGTGCGTCAAAGCTGGGACTAAAGAGACTGGAAAACAGCTTCTATCTCAAGGCCATCAGACTGTTAAATAGCCATCACTAGCCGGCATCCACCCAGGACCCTGCCCTGAACTTAGTCACTGTCACTAGCCGGCTACATCCGGTTTCACAAACCTGCACCTTAGAGGCTGCTGCCCTATGTATATAGACATGGAATCATAATAACTTTATAAATTGAACACTTGTCATTTTAATAATGTTTACGACTGTTTTATTAATTTCATATGTTTATACTGTATTTTAGTCAATGCCATCCTATTCAACTATTGCTATATATATATATTATGCTATCCTACGTATCCTACAGATATACTAAATATTCTATCCACATACAGTACTGTCCATAATGTCTATAACGTCTATACATCCCATCACACTATTTGTATTTGTATTTATTATGGATCCCCATTTGCTGCTGCCAAAGCAGCTGCTACTCTTCCTGGGGTCCAGCAAAATTAAGGCAGTTTATACAATTTTAAAAACATTACAATACATTCACAGATTTCACAATACACTGCGTGCCCTCAGGCTCCTACTCCACCACTACCACATATCTACAGTACTAAATCTATGTGTATGTATAGTGCGTATGTAATCGTGTGTGTGTGTGCCAATGTTTGTGTTGCTTCACAGTCCCCGCTGTTCCATAAGGTGTTTTTTAATCTAATTTTACTGCTTGTGTCAGTTACTTGATGTGGAATAGAGTTCCATGTAGTCATGGGTCTATGTAGTACTGTGTGCCTCCCATAGTCTGTTCTGGACTTGGGGACTGTGAAGAGACCTCTTGTGGCATGTCTTGTGGGGTATGCATGGGTGTCCGAGCTGTGTGCCAGTAGTTTAGACAGACAGCTCGGTGCATTCAACATGTCAATGCCTCTCAATAATAAAAGTAGTGATGAAGACAATCTCTCCTCCACTTTCAGTCAGGAGAGATGGACATACATATTATTAATATTAGCTCTCTGTGTACATCCAAGGACCAGCCGTGCCACCCTGTTCTGAACCAATTGCAAGTCCTTTTTTGTGGTGCGACAAAACTAGGGCCTGTGGGACCTGCCTTGTTGATAGTGTTGTTAAGGCAGAGTATCGCTTTATTATGAACAGACTTCTCCCCATCTTAGCTACTACTGCATGAATATGTTTTGACCATGACAGTTTACAATCTAGGGTTACTCCAAGCAGTTTAGTCACCTCAACTTGCTCAATTTCCACATTATTTATTACAAGATTTAGTTGAGGTTTAGGGTTTAGTGAGTGTTTTGTTCCAAATACAATGCTTTTAGTTTTAGAAATATTTAGGGCTAACTTATTCCTTGCCACCTACTCTGAAACTAACTGCAGCTCTTTGTTGAGTGTTGCAGTCATTTCAGTCGCTGTAGTAGTTAATGTGTATAGTGTTGAGTCATCCGCATACATAGACACTCTGGCTTTATTCAAAGTCAGTGGCGTGTCATTAGTAAAAAATTGAAGAACGCAAGGGGCCTAAACAGCTACCCTGGGGAATTCCTGATTCTAACGGGATTATATTTGAGAGGCTTCCATTAAAGAACAACCTCTGTGTTCTGTTAGACAAGTAACTCTTTATCCACATAATAGCAGGGGGTGTAAAGCCATAACACATACGTTTTTCCAGCAGCAGACTATTATTGATAATGTCAAAAGCTACACTGAAGTCTAACAAGACAGCCCCCACAATAATTTTATCATCAATTTCTCTCAGCCAATCATCAGTCATTTGTGTAAGATGTGGCAAATAGGAGTGGCAATATCGTCTGCTGTTATCCTCAGTAATTTTCTATCCAGATTGTCAGACCCTGGTGGCTTATTGTTGATAGACAACAACAACAAAAAATGCACCTCTTCCACACTGACTTTACATAATTCAGAAGTACAATTCTTGTCTTTCATAATTTGGTTCGATATACTTGGATGTGTAGTGTCAGCGTTTGCTGCTGGCATGTCATACACAGTACCAGTCAAAAGTTTGGACACATCTACTCATTCAAGGGTTTTTCTTTATTTTTACTATTTTCTACATTGTAGAATAATAGTGAAGACATCAACACTATGAAATAGCACATATGTAGTAACCAAAAAGTGTTAAATCTAAAATATGTTTTGATTTGTTTAAGATTCTTCAAAGTAGCCACCTTTTGCCTTGATGACAGCTTTGCACACTCTTGGCATTCTCTCAACCAGCTTCACCTGGAATGCTTTTCCAACAGTCTTGAAGGAGTTTCCACGTATGCTGAGCACTTGTTTGCTGCTTTTCCTTCACTCTGCGGTCCAACTCATCCCAAACCATCTCAATTGGGTTGAGGTCAGGTGATTGTGGAGGTCAGGTCATCTGATGCAGCACTCCATCACTCTCCTTCTTGGTCAAATAGCCCTTACACAGCCTGGAGATGTGTTGGGTCATTGTCCTGTTGAAAAACAAATGATAGTCCCACTAAGTGCAAACCAGATGGCATGGCGTATCACTGCAGAATGCTGTGGTAGCCATGCTGGTTACGTGTGACTTGAATTCAAAATAAATCACAGACTGTGTCACCAGCAAAGCACCCCCACACCATCACACCTCCTCCTCCATGATTAGTTGTGTCCAAACTTTTGACTGGTACTGTATGTTCATACTGCGGACTCTGAATTTGCTCATCCTAATATTTATATATTTCTTAATTCTATTATTTTACTTTTAGATCTTTGTGTATTGTTGTGAATTGTTAGATATTACTGCACTGCTTGAGCTAGGAACACAAGCATTTTGCTACACACGCAATAACATCTGCTAAACATGTGTATGCAACAAATACAATTTCATTTGATTTTAAAAGCTTTGGCGCTTAAGACCGCTTTGAAATAAATCTTAAATCACCAAAGCTACCTTGCAAGATCAAGTTTGGGAGCAGCAAAAATGTAAATTTCTGTACATTATTTTAGCCAGCTCCTGTTATTATTTGGATGTGTGTAAAACACCCTCCATGTAGGCTACATGTCAATATACCCGTCATGGAACGAGAGATGAGCTGATCCTATTTAGAAATATTTGTTATTTTCCTGTAACAATTGCTTGTTCTCCGTTTCATGTGATTAAAAAACAAGCCCTCAGTAAGCTACCCTCACCCTAGGCCTGCTAAACTCAGCAAAAAAATAAAGTCCCTTTTTCAGAAACCTGTCTTTAAAATATAATTTGTTAAAATCCAAATAACTTCACAGATTTTCATTGTGAAGGGTTTAAACACTGTTTCCCATGCTTGTTTAATGAACCATTAATGAACATGCACCTGTGGAACAGTCGTTAAGACACTAACAGCTTACAAACAGTAGGCAATTAAGGTCACAGTTATGAAAACATAGGACACCAAAGAGGCCTTTCTACTGACTCTGAAAAACACCAAAGGGTCCCTGCCCAGGGTCCCTGCTCATCTGCGTGAACGTGCCTTAGGCATGCTGCAAGGAGGCATGAGGACTGCAAATGTGGCCAGGGCAATAATTTGCAATGTCCGTACTGTGAGATGCTTAAGACAGCGCTACAAGGAGACAGGACAGACAGCTGATCGTCCTCGCAGTGGCAGATCACGTGTAACAACACCTGCACAGTATCGGTACATCCTAACATCACACCTGCGGGACAGGTACAGGATGGCAACAACAACTGCCCGAGTTACACCAGGAACGCACAATCCCTCCATCAGTGCTCAGACTGTCCACAATAGGCTGAGAGAGGCTGGACTGAGGGCTTTGTAGGCCTCTTGTAAGGCAGGTCCTCACCAGACATCACCGGCAACAACCCTCCAACATGACAATGCCACCAGCCATACTGCTTGTTCTGTGCGTGATTTTCTGCAAGACAGGAATGTCAGTGTTCTGTTATGGCCAGCAAAGAGCCTGGATCTCAATTCCATTGAGCACGTCTGGGACCTGTGGATCGGAGGTTGAGGGCTAGGGCCATTCCCCCCAGAAATGTCCGGGAACTCGCAGGTGCCTTGGTGGAAGAGTGGGGTAACATCTCACAGCAAGAACTGGCAAATCTGGTGCAGTCCATGAGGAGGAGATGCACTGAAGTACTTAATGCAGCTGGTGGCCACACCAGATACTGACTGTTACCTTTGATTTTGGACCACCCCCCCCCCCCCCCCCCTCCTTTGTTCAGGGACACATTATTCAATTTCTGTTAGTCACATGTCTGTGGAACTTGTTCAGTTTATGTCTCAGTTGTCGAATCTTGTTATGTTCATACAAATATTTACACGTTAAGTTTGCTGAAAATGAACGCAGTTGACATTGAGAGGACGTTTCTTTTTTTGCTGAGTTTATAAGGAAAGCTGTTTCAACAGTAATGCATTGGTTGTGTTTCTTATCATGGCCATTCATTAGCCAAGCAGCATATCCATAAAAGGTTTCTAAATGGTCTACTCTTAAGGCATTTGCTGTCATGCTTTTGCGTTTTTTACAATTCACATATGCAAACTCCATTCAGCTTATATCCATCCCATTTCCAAATTATACCTCGTCTGGTTACCAAACATTCAAATTATTCAGTCCTAAAATGCCATATGAATGGTAGGCCTTGGCTATATCTTTCTTATTGATAATTTACATCACACATAAAATTACTAGGCTCCGGTAAATTGTATTGTATTTGAGAAGTGCGATGCGTAAAGACATGTAGACCTATACTCACTGAAGCCAATTAGATTTTTTTATTGAATATCCGAAACATACAATATACTTGCAGTGAAGCCACTCAACAGCTACACCATACCAGTCACCCAACAGACTCCCATTCAGAGCGACACACAGAAGCATCCTGGGTCAATGCCCTGCTCAAGGGCACATTGACAGATCTCCCACCAGGCCAAAAAACATGAACCCAAACCCTCCATTTGAGACCCCTCCCACAGTCCCCCTCAAGAAGAAAAATAAATATTTAAATTAATCCCATTCCACACCCCCAACCCCCCCCCCCCACCGCACCAACAATCAAGAGAATTTCAACAATGTTGACTGTCAACACTGTTGTTAAACTGTAGTATCAATCCACAATGGACTAGGATGAGAATATTGTGTCCCCAACCGAATTGGAGATGACAACGCAAAGACTGTCAATAACCTAAGGAACTTGAGACAACGGCATGCTGTACTAAGCCATGAAACGTGTTGATTGACCAGTGAGGTGCCAAGCCCTCGTCACACCTCCAATTGATTTGTTTATCAAAACGCAGGCCTTTTGCGCCACCGCCAGCTACTGTGTCCATAATTGTGGTTGTGAAAATAGAAAATAATATTTGACACATCCCCGAACCTATAGCTCTACCGCCAGCACTAAGATTTACCATTGCGTTAGGTTTGTTAAAATAGAGCCGTAATTTTACTACATGGCCAAGAGTATGTGGACACACCTTCAAATTGGTGGATTCTGCTATTTCAGCCACACCCATTGCTAACAGGTGTACAAGATCGAGCACACAGCCATGCAATCTCCATAGACAAACATTGGCAGTAGAATGGCGTGTACTGAAGAGCTCAGTGACTTTCAACGTGCCATCGACATAGGATGCCCCCTTTCCAACAAGTCAGTTCATCAAGTTTCTGCTCTGCTAGAACTGCCCAGTCAACTGTAAGTGCTGTTATTGTGAAGTGGAAACGTCTAGGAGCAACATTGGTTCGGCCGCGAAGTGGTAAACCACACAGAATGGGAGCGCGTAGTGCTTAAAAATCACCTGTCCTCGGCTGCAACACTCACTACCAAGTTCCAAACTGCCTCTGGAAGCAACGTCAGCACAATAATTGTTCGTAGGGAGCTTCATGAAATGGGTTTCCATGTCCGAACTGCCGCTCACAAGCCTAAGATCACTATGTACAATGCCATTTTGGTGGAGGAGGAACAATGGTCTGGGGCTGTTTTTTCATGGTTCGAGCTAGGCCCCTTAGTTCCAGTGAAGGGAAATCTTAACGCTACAGCATACAATGACATTCTAGATGATTCTGTGCTTCCAACTTTGTGGCAACAGTTTGGGTAAGATCCTGCACAGAGCCCTGACCTTAACCCCACTGGGGTTAATTGGAACGCCGACTGCGAGCCAGGCCTAATCGCCCAACATCAGTGCCCGACCTCACTAATGCTCTTGTGGCTGAATGTAAGCAAGTCCCCGCAGAAATGTTCCAACATCTAGTGGAAAGCCTTCCCAGAAGAGTGGAGGCTGTTATAGCAGCAAAGGGGGTTCAACTATCAGGTATGAAGGTAAGACCCAGATGCAGACCACGTTGAATAAACAATAGTTTAATGTTCCAACAGGGGCAGGCAACAGACAGGTCAAGGCAGGCAGGGGTCAGAAAACTAGAGGTGAGGCAACAGTACCAGGCGGCAGGCAGGCTCAGCGTCAGGTAGAGGTCGGTAAATCCAGAGGGGGGGGCAAAGGTACAGGTCGGTAGGCAGGCAGAGTAGTCAGGCAGGCGGGCTCGGAGTCAGGACAGGCAAGGGTCAAAACCAGGAGGGCGAGAAAAGAGCGACTGGGAAAACGCAGGAGCTGAGACACAAACCGCTGGTTGACTTGAACAAACAAGACGAACTGGCAACAGACAAACAGAGAACACAGGTCTAAATACACAGGGAATAATGGGGAAGATGGGCGACACCTGGAGGGGGGTGGAGACAATCACAAAGACAGGTGAAACAGATCAGGGTGTGACACCAACTCCATATGAATGCCCATGATTTTGGAATGAGATGTTTGACAAGCCATGTAGTGTATGTTCGTATTTGGTAGTTAGTAAAACTTGTAACATATCATATGTTGAATCTGTTTAAAAAAGATGCCAAGTTCTATGGGGGAAAAATAAGGATGGAGTTATAGGTGACAAGAATACCATTATATACAGTACCTTTCGCCAAACATACATACCACTAAATGATTACTGGTACAGTTTCAACATGATGTTCCTCTTCTCATTTGGACCCACATAATGCACATCCATAGATATTATCTAGAATGCGCCTTTTTGACACACTTTTTGAACACAAAAATTGACACTTATGTACCTGAACATTCTGCCACCTGCTGAATCTCAGCCCTTAACACCACTACACTACGCTACATTTCTACACAGATTATTCAAAATAAATGGTCAGTTTGAATTGTACGCGGAAGCTTTTCTAATTAAAACGTGTCTCAAGTGCTGAGGAACCTTGAGCGAGATGGAGAGATGGAGAGCAGGTACAATAGCACTCAGTTGCCAGGTGTTTGTTTTCACCACTTCTTTCACATCAAAGAAGTCTCATCTAGTCTAGACTCCTAAATGGCCCTCGAAGCTTTGATCTCGCCACTGAGCGATGAGGCGATGATGAAACCCAAATAATCCTGTTTTCACTTTTGTGATGTGTGAAGACATTGGCTGAAAAATAAAAATATTTGTCATGATAGAACGAAAATCCCAGTCTGAAAAGAAAAGTGATAGTATGAATAGATATATAATGTATATATGTATAGTGTATGATACTTATGATTTACTATATATGCTTATTTATTTTTTTAAGACAGAGATGTGCTTTAGGCTGTGGGGTGACAGGTTGAGGGTCAGAGTTCACTTGGCCCTCAGCTGCAGCATGTCTGCCTCTATCAGACAGCCAGATGTCAATGACTGGGGTTCTGCAGTCAAGGATAGGTGACACGCAGCCATACCCTGCTCCCCCTCCAGACCATGGCTTCACTCCAGATGGCACCATATTCCCTTTATAGTGCACTACTCATATGGCTCTGGTCAAAAGTAGTGCAATATGTAGGGAATAGAGTGCCTTTTGGGACATTGCCTGTCTCTTAATTGCTAGAATGCCACTGGTGCTTGGTCAGTTCGCAAAGTAATGCTTTCATGATGGTAGAACTATAACAACAAGAAAGAGGAGAAACAATAAGGAAGAGAAGAGAAGGAGATGCATATCCAATTCCCTCTCGTATCTCTCAGTCCTGTGATCTCAAGTCTGAGTCACTGCTTTAACAGATTATCAATAACAATGTAGGAAGGTTGAATTAGTCTCCAGTATCTCTCTACTCTCCTCTCTCTAATCTCCTTGACCCTCTTTCTTCACTGTCATTGACTTCTAGTCTAAGCACTCATGTTGTGCTGTAGAGATGACTGGTTTCTACCTAGTGTACAGTTAGCCAGTGCACTAGTACTAACAGGCAATCCCCTGTCCAACCCGCCAACCCACCACCTCCCACTTCTTCATCCCCCTCCTCCCTTTTCTCTCTCTCACCTTCTCCTTCCTTCACTCTCTCTCACTTGGCTTCATATTGATCTGAATTCATTTGTTTCTTATTGATCCGACACTCTACCCTCTGCCGCATTAAACAAACACACACACACACCCACTCACATAGGACATACGTGAACTTCATAAAAGCATACATGTTGTGAAGACAGGTCTGTATTGGAATTGTATTGAAAGGCAATACCACTTTGCGTGCATAAACAGGCACTCTGCGCTATTCCAGTAAATATGTGTATATCTCTCTCTCTGTCACACATGCACACACGTAGGGATGCACACACACACAACCTCGTTTTCTGCAGTCACACTCACAGGTTTTAGAGGTTGAAGACATTGAGGCTTAGAGAGGTCTCTCCTCAACAATCAGACAAGCTAATGACACCGAATGGAGCCTAGATTCCTTATTGATCCAACACTTAAGAGCTGAATTGAAAACAGAGTCAGACCTTGCAAGTAACAGAATTTTTCAGTGTTGCTGTTTTTGAAGGGTCTTTTTAATGGGGCTTTACGTTGTTTAGTGTTGCATTGTCATTGGTGTTTTTAGTTTTTTTCAACATTGGCACCACACACACCATTAATTCATAGAAGGATGTCTAGTATGCATGGAAATGTATGAAGAACACAAGTGAAAACTCACTGAGTATCCAGACAGAATTCACTTTTTAAATTACACTGAACAAAAATATAAACACAACATGCAACTATTTCTAAGATTTTACTGAGTTACAGTTCACCCAGTATAAGGGAATCAATATTCACATGACTGGGAATACAGCTATGCATCTGTTAGTCACAGATATCTTTACAAAAAAGGAGCGTGGATCAGAAAACCAGTCAGTATCTGGTGTGACCACCATTTGCCTCATGTAGTGCGAGTTGATCAGGCTGTTGATTGTGGCCTGTGGAATGTTGTCCCACTCCTCTTCAATGGCTGTTCGAAGTTTCTGGATATTGGCGGGAACTGGAACATGCTGTCGTACACGTCGATCCAGAGCATCCCTAACAGTCTCAATAAAATCAAAATCAAATGGGGGGGGGCAATGCAAATTGTCTGGGTAGCCATTTCATTAGCTGTTTAGGAGTCTTATGGCTTGGGGGTAGAAGCTATTTAGGAGCCTCTTGGACCTAGACTTGGCGCTCCGGCTCGCTTGCTGTGCAGTAGCAGAGAGAACAGTCTATGACTAGGGTGGCTGAAGTCTTCAACAATTTTTAGGGCCTTCCTCTGACACCGCCTGGTATAGAGGTCCTGGATGGCAGGAAGCTTGGCCCCAGTGATGTACTGGGCCGTTCACACTACCCTCTGTAGTGCCTTGTGGTCGGAGGCTGAGCAGTTGCCATACCAGGCAGTGATGCAACCAGTCAGGATGTTCTCGATGGTGCAGCTGTAGAACCTTTTGCCAAATCGTTTCAGTCTCCTGAGAGGGAATAGGTTTTGTCGTGCCCACTTCACGACTGTCTTAGTGTGCTTGGACCATGTTAGTTTGTTGGTGATGTGAATACCAAGAACTTGAAGCTCTCAACCTGCTCCACTGCAGCCCCGTCGATGAGAATGGGAGCATGCTCTGTCCTCTTTTTCCTGTAGTCCACAATCATCTCCTTTGTCTTGATCATGTTGAGGGAGAGGTTGTTGTCCTGTCACCACACGGCCAGGTCTCTGATCTCCTCCCTATAGGCTGTCTCGTTGTTGTCGGTGATCAGGCCTACCACTGTTGTGTCATCAGAAAATCTAATGATGGTGTTGGAGTTGTGCCTGGCCGTGTAGTCATGAGTGAACAGCTGAGCACGCACGCCTGGCCCTTGTGATCAGCGTGGCGGATGTGTTGTTACCTACCCTTACCACCTGGGGGCGGCCCATCAGGAAGTCCAGGATCCAGTTGCAGAGGGAGGTGTTTAGTCCCAGGGTCCTTAGCTTAGTGATGAGCTTTGAGGGCACTATGGTGTTGAACGCTGAGCTGTAGTCAATGAACAGCATTCTCACATAGGTGTTCCTTTTGTCCAGGTGGGAAGGGCAGTGTGGAGTGCAATAGAGATTGCATCATCTGTGGATCTGTTTGGGCGGTATGCAAATTGGAGTGGGTCTAGGGTTTCTGGGATGATGGTGTTGATGTGAGCCATGACCAGCCTTTCAAAGCACTTCATGGCTACAGACATGAGTGCTACGGGTCGGTGGTCATTTAGGCAGTTTACCTTAGTGTTCTTGGGCACAGGGACTATGGTGGTCTGCTTGAAACGTTGGTATTACAGACTCGGACAGGGAGAGGTTGAAAATGTCATTGAAGACACTTGCTAGTTGGTCAGCGCATGCTCACAGCACACGTCCTGGTAATCCGTCTGGCCCTGCGACCTTGTGAATGTTGACCTGTCTAAAGGTCTTACTCACATCGGCTACGGAGAGCGTGATCACACTGTCTTCCGGTACAGCTGACGCTCTCATGCATGTTTCAGTGTTATTTGCCTCAACGCGAGCATTGAAGTAGTTTAGCTCATCTGGGAGGCTCGTGTCACTGGGCAGCTCTCGGCTGTGCTTCCCTTTGTAGTCTGTCATGGTTTGCAAGCCCTGCCACATCCGATGAGCGTCAGAGTCGTAGTACGACTCGATCTTAGTCTTGTATTGATGCTTTGCCTGTTTGATGGTTCATCGGAGGGCATAGGAGGATTTCTTATAAGCTTCCGGGTCCCGCTCCTTGAAAGCAGAAGCTCTGGCCTTTAGCTCAGTGCGGATACTGCCTGTAATCCATGGTTTCTGGTTGGGGTATGTACGTACGGTCACTATGGGGACAACTTAATCGATGCACTTATTGATGAAGCCAATGACAGATGTGGTGTACTCCTCAATGCCATTGGAGGAATCCCGGAACATATTCCAGTCTGTGCTAGCAAAACAGTCCTGTAGCTTAGCATCTGCTTCATCTGACCACTTTTTTATTGATCTGGTCCTTCCTGCTTAAATTTTTGCTTGTAAGCAGGAATCAGTAGGATGGAATTATGGTCAGATTTGCCAAATGGAGGGCGAGGGAGAGCTTTGTATGCGTCTCTGTGTGTGGAGTATAGGTGGTCCAGAGTTCTTTTCCCTTTGGTTGCACATTTAGTAAAACTGATTTATGTTTCCCTGCAATGAAGTCTCCGGCTACTGGGAGCGCCACCTCTGGGTGAGCGTTTTCTTGTTTGCTTATGGCTTTATACAGCTCATTCAATTCTATCTTAGTGCCAGCCTCTGACTGTGGTGGTATCTAAACAGCTACAAAGAAAACCTAAGATGTTACATTTTTTAATGTCCCATTGGTAGTTTAATCTTAAGCATAACTTGTTGATTTTATTGTCCAAAGATTGCACATTTGCTACATAATTGAGGGAAGTGGGGGTTTACTCGATCGCCTTTGACTTATCAGCAGGCAGCCCGCTCCCGAGGGAGCCGTATATCCTCCGCCTCGTGCTCGTCAGAGTCGTGAAAGAAGAAAAAGGATTCTGCTAGACCGTGGTGAGTAATCACAGTCCTGATGTCTAGAAGTTTTTTTTCGGTCATAAGAGATGGTAGCGTCAACATTATGAACAAAATGAGTTTTAAAAAATAAGTTATAAACAAACAAAAAAACACGATCGGTTGGGGGCGCATAAAATGTCTGCCTCCTGCTCCGGCACAATTTTATTTCAAGCGTCAAGTGAGGAGAAAAGCTGGCACCATCCCTACGGTGAAGCATGGTGGTGGCAGCATAATTCTGTGGGGATGTTTTTCAGCGGCAGGGATTGGGAGACTAGTCAGGATCAAGGGAAAGATGAACGGAGCAAAGTACAGAGAGATTATTTGTTACTTTTAGTTTCTATTTTCTATTTTTTACTAAACACCTATTTTTATATATTTAAAGCATTATTGGTTAAGGGCTTGTAAGTAAGCATTTCACTGTAAGGTTGTATTTGGAGCATGTGACAAATACAATTTGACTTGATTTGATTTTGATCATTGATGAAAACCTGCTCCAGAACGCTCAGCACCTCAGACTGTTCATCTTCCAACAGGACAACAACCCTAAGCACACAGCCAAGACAACGTAGGAGTGGCTTTGGGACAAGAATCTGAATGTCTTTGAGTGGCCCATCCAGAGCCTGTACTTGAACCTGATCGAACATCTCTGGAGAGACCTGAAAATAGATGTACAGCGACGCTCCCCATCCAACCTGACAGAGCTTGAGAGGATCTGCAGAGAAGAATTGGAGAAACTCCCCAAATACAGGTGTACCAAGATTGTAGCATCATACCTAAGAAGACTTTGCTGCCAGAGGTGCTTCAACAAAGTACTGAGGAAAAGGTCTAAATACTTATGTAAATGTGATATTTCCATTTTTGTTATTAATACATTTGCCAAAATTTCTACAACCTGTTTTTGCTTGATCATTATGGGGTATTGTGTGTAGATTGATGAGTAAAAAACTAAATGTAATCAATTTTAGAACAACATATATATATATATATATATATATATATATATATATATATATATACTGCTCAAAAAAATAAAGGGAACACTTAAACAACACAATGTAACTCCAAGTCAATCACACTTCTGTGAAATCAAACTGTCCACTGATTGACAATAAATTTCACATGCTGTTGTGCAAATGGAATAGAAAACAGGTGGAAATTATAGGCAATTAGCAAGACACCCCCAATAAAGTAGTGGTTCTGCAGGTGGTGACCACAGACCACTTCTCAGTTCCTATGCTTCCTGGCTGATGTTTTGGTCACTTTTGAATGCTGGCGGTGCTTTCACTCTAGTGGTAGCATGAGACGGAGTCTACAACCCACACAAGTGGCTCATGTAGTGCAGCTCATCCAGGATGGCACATCAATGCGAGCTGTGGCAAGAAGGTTTGCTGTGTTTGTCAGCGTAGTGTCCAGAGCATGGAGGCGCTACCAGGAGACAGGCCAGTACATCAGGAGATGTGGAGGAGGCCGTAGGAGGGCAACAACCCAGCAGCAGGACCGCTACCTCCGCCTTTGTGCAAGGAGGAGTAGGAGGAGCACTGCCAGAGCCCTGCAAAATGTGCATGTGTCTGCTCAAACGGTCAGAAACAGACTCCATGAGGGTGGTATGAGGGCCCGACGTCCACAGGTGGGGGTTGTGCTTACAGCCCAACACTGTGCAGGACGTTTGGCATTTGCCAGAGAACACCAAGATTGGCAAATTCGCCACTGGCGCCCTGTGCTCTTCACAGCTGAAAGCAGGTTCTCACTGAGCACATGTGACAGACGTGACAGAGTCTGGAGACGCCGTGGAGAACGTTCTGCTGCCTGCAACATCCTCCAGCATGACCGGTTTGGCGGTGGGTCAGTCATGGTGTGGGGTGGCATTTCTTTGGGGGGCCGCACAGCCCTCCATGTGCTCGCCAGAGGTAGCCTGACTGCCATTATGTACCGAGATGAGATCCTCAGACCCCTTGTGAGACCATATGCTGGTGCGGTTGGCCCTGGGTTCCTCCTAATGCAAGACAATGCTAGACCTCATGTGGCTGGAGTGTGTCAGCAGTTTCTGCAAGAGGGAGGCATTGATGCTATGGACTGGCCCGCCCGTTCCCCAGACCTGAATCCAATTGAGCACATCTGGGACATCATGTCTCGCTCCATCCACCAACGCCACGTTGCACCACAGACTGTCCAGGAGTTGGCGGATGCTTTAGTCCAGGTCTGGGAGGAGATCCCGCAGGAGACCATCCGCCACCTCATCAGGAGCATGCCCAGGCGTTGTAGGGAGGTCATACAGGCATGTGGAGGCCACACACACTACTGAGCCTCATTTTGACTTGTTTTAAGGACATTACATCAAAGTTGGATCAGCCTGTAGTGTGGTTTTCCACTTTAATTTTGAGTGTGACTCCAAATCCAGACCTCCATGGGTTGATAAATTGGATTTCCATTGATTATTTTTGTGTGATTTTGTTGTCAGCACATTCAACTATGTAAAGAAAAAAGTATTTAATAAGATTATTTCATTCATTCAGATCTAGGATGTGTTATTTTAGTGTTCCCTTTATTTTTTTGAGCAGTGTATATATATATACATACACTGAGTGTACAAAACATTAGAAACACCTGGTCTTTCCATGACATAGAATGACCAGGTGAATCCAGATGAAAGCTTTGATCCCTTATGATCCCGTACACTGTACAAAGAATTTTCTATTGTGTTATTGACTGTACGTTTGTTTATGTGTAACTCTGTTTTGTTGTTTTTGTCGCACTGCTTTGCTCTATCTAGGCCAGGTCGCAGTTGTAAATGAGAACTTGTTCTCAACTGGCCTACCTGGTTAAATAAAGGTGAAATAAAAAAAATATTGATGTCACATTTTAAATCCACTTCAATCAGTGTAGATGAAGGGGAAGAGGTAGGTTAAATACAGATTTTTAAGCCTTGAGATAATTGAGACATAGATTGTGGATGTGTGCCTTTCATAGGGTGAATGGACAAGACAAAACTTTTAAGTGCCTTTGAACAAGGTATGGTAGGTGCCAGGCGCACCGGTTTGAGTGTGTCAAGAACTGCAACGCTGCTGGGTTTTTCATGATCTACAGTTTCCCGTGTGTATCAAGAATGGTCCACCACCCAAAGGACATCCAGCCAACGGCAGACCAGTGGTTGAAAACAGGTAATTGATGAAAGAGGACAAAAGGGGCTGACACGAATTGTGCAGAGCAGCAGACAGGCTACAGTTAGTCAGCTGACATTCCAGTACAACATTGGTGCCCAAAGACCCATAAAAGAATGCACAACTTGTCGTACCTTGACACAAACGGGGTATGGCGGCCGACGACCTTAAAGAGTTGCACTTCTTTCAGCAAAAAACAAGAAACTGTGGTTGCAGTGGGCTAAAGAAAGAAAACACTGGACACTGGAGAACTGGAAAAACATTTCCTGGGCTGATGAATCCCAGTTCCTGCTGTTTCACTCTGATGGGACTAGGGTATGGAGAAAACCATGTGAATACATGTAACCGTCCATGCCGATGGGTATCAACATTGCAGGCTGGTGGTGGTGTGATGGTTGTCATGTCGTTGGCCTGTGGGTAAGGTTTATGGCCCCACCATAAATACCTTTCTCCCTTCCCTCTCTCTCTGACTCTACTGAAGGCTCTTGAATAGCCTTTGTTAAACATGGAGAGTCTGGGAACATCAAACAAGTGGGGGGAAAGGAACCATATTTCGGTAATAGAACCAGTTGAAAATATGCGTTGGTACTTATGAATATGATGTCAGTTTGGTTGTCATCTGAGACATTATGACTGATGACAGGACGACATAAACTGTATCTGGGAAAGTCTACACATTCTAGTTATCAGATTCACATGGAATTGTTGTGCAATTTAAATGTTTGAATATGAAACTATTTGTGAAAAGATTAAATGTAATTTTAGCTTCCAAATGAGAGAATTGGGTTTTCATAAGGTTAGAGCTCTGCTCAATCAGTGGCCCGTCCCTGTGAAGAGACATTGGTTATAAACTATGAAACACACCCTTCTCTCCCTCCACTATATAAGCCCTTGAGGAAAATATAACTTTCTGTTCTGAGTCCGTGAGGCCTGCAGCCTCTGCATTAAAAGGGCAAATAACTTTCTGTTCCGGGTACATTAGAGCGACGGTCCAATGTCAGAAGGATTCAGATAATAACTACAGAACTAAGCCAACCTCAGCATGAGCTTTGGTTGCGAATTGTATGAACTTTGAACTCTTATTCACTACAGAAGTGATACCTCCTAGCCATTGAGTTAGCAGCGGCCACTGTAAACGTGGGCTAGGAAAGGACGAACGACGGATCCAGTCTAACACACAACGACGATACTACAACATATACCATTTACCACCAAATACATTCTTCCGAGGACAGCAAGATCTCTGTTGGGCAACACGGCCAGCATCTACGACCAATCTACCGAAGCGCAGCTCAGAGTAAATATTTATTGCATTTCCCTTTTCCAAATGGCGGTAATTTTAGAATGCATAAGATACTGTATTTACGATAGCAGAGCTTCTCCCTTTGTTCCTCAGTCTTCCCGCTCTTTCATTCAAACTCAACCCCCTTTCCTTTGTGTAACCAGCCGGCTCCGTCCACCAGGGACGTTTTCTGTATGACATAATTTGCATTCTGTGTATATGTAATTCTGTGTGATTAGTTAGGTATTTAGTAAATAAATAATTAAACCCAATTTTGTATTGCTGATTCAACTTGTTAGCCAGGGTTCATGAAGATAACCAAGAATTTACAACTTTTAGATGAGACTGAAATAAGGTGACGATTAATATTGACTGCTATTGATGTAAAATATTACTAGGTCTTCAAGAGTTTTTTCGGAAGATAACAGCTCTATGAACACTCTTTTGTGGTGCCCCGAACTTCTAGTTAATTACATTTACATGATTAGCTCAATCAGGTAATATTAATTACAAAGGATTTTATAGAATAGCATGTCATAGCACTTAATCCGGCATAGCCAAAGACACGACATGGTGTTGGGTGTGTTTTCATGGCACACATTGGGTCCCTTGATAAAAGTGGAGCAACGTTTGAGTGCCACAGGATAGCTGACCATCATTGCCTATCTGGTGCATCCCTTCATGGCAGCAGTGTATCCATCTGCGAATTGATTTTTTTTTACAGGATAATGCCACAAGGCTAAGATTTTCCAGGAATGGTTCCACAAACATGACAGTGAATACAGCTTACTTCAGTGGCCTGCCCAGTCACCAGATCTCAATCCAACTGAGCATCTGTGGGATGAGATGGAACTAGCTATTCGGAGTAGAGATCCAATACCAGCCGACTTGACACAACTGTGGGAAGCATTGGAGATAATAATGGGCCAGTATCCCTGTGGAACGCTTTCGACACCTTGTAGAGTCCATGCCGATGAATTAAGGCTGTTCTGAGGGCAAAAGGGGGTGCAACTCAATATTAGGAAGGTGTTCCTAATGTTTTGTGCACTCAGAGTAGCGCATATGTGAATGTTCTAGCAACTTCAAATCTCATTCCACTCACAAACACTTCAACTAGTAGCTATTTCATACAGATGGTAGACAGTATGAAATACAGTAGAGAAGATCTACTTTACGTAAAACAGGAAATAATGGGCTATATCAACTTTTTCCATGGGCTTCATTAGAATGGGGGAACAAATACATTGACTTGCATAGGCTACACAAACACAAACGTTGCACACACACACGCGTGCACGCACTCTCAGGATTGGCACACTACCCATAGCAACTGACAACGGTGCCCTAGCAACCATTGGGCATCTTGCCAAGCAATTGAGGTTGCCAGGCAATGTCAGCGTTCCCATGGTAACATTTTATTTGCTGCATTTGTAAATAAGGTATGGGGAGAGAAAAAAGGGGGTTTGGGAAGGATAGCTACTACAGCATCTCGTATCATCTTGAGAAAGCTAATAATTTATGGTCTGGGAGTAGCAGATACTTACCCTGGTATTAAATTAAGTTGTTATCTGGCTGAAGAGGGAAAGTTTGTCTGTGGGGTGGTCTGAGCCTTGCTCTTCCATACAGGAAACCAGACCCAAGGTTTGAATGTGACTCCGGAGAGGAGTATAACACACTCCCCAACGTCTAACAGTCACATAACCACACTTTCATAAAAGTTATGAAAATAAAAGGGAAAAGGATTACCACATATCCACACAGTATACATAGTTTATACTCCTACCTGCCTCAGCTCTGGTGATGTAATGCCTGTCACGTTGACTTGCCGTCCAACTTAATCCGGTTTTCCAGTTAGGGGAGGAGACAATGACAATGATAATAGTGGGAGATCGAGGCACACACAGTAGCTTAGCTGTCTGTCACTCAAATCACAGAGGAGACAGTCTTAAGATGTTTCATCTTTGAAGTGTGTCAAAGGTGTATCTGTCACCTGAGCTCATTATTTTTAGCTTTGTATCCAGAGAAAATAATATCAGTAATTGGCAAAGATGTCTGTGAAGATGGTGACAGACAGGCACATTTGATACCAATGCAGCTGTCATATTGATCTAGGGTCTCTCTCCAGTCAGTCTAGTCAGAATCATATCAATGTAAAAGCTTTTGTTTTTGCATTCTTTCCCTGTTAAGTTAAAGTTTATTCTCTTCATTCCTAAAGCTGCATCTAATTTAAGACTTTGTCAATCTTTCAACAACAGAAATAGATGTTAAGCTTATTCTTTCAACAAACAAGCTTTTGTTACTTTTGTTTCTCCTTTTGTTCCTTATATCCTTAATGGATAATTTTTTTTTTAACTACCAGCAGTCAACAATGGGCTAATGTCCTTCTATCTTCAGTGAATATCCAGTGGGACACCTCTGTGTCCCAAATGGTACCCTATTCCCTGCATAGTGCACTACAATGGGTCCTAGTCAAAAGTAGTGCCCTATATACAGTAGGAAATAAGGTGCAATTTGGGACGTAGACACGGCCAGTTATAGAGATGCACTGGGAGGGAGCCACCCACTGTAAAACAGCTGGAAAGTGTGACCATCCACCAGGCAACTGTGCAGTACCGAATTTGTCTTCTGTCGACGGATGTGCTTCCCTCTCTCACCTTAACAAGCCCAACTCTGGAGTTTGCTGTAAAGTCACAGATTCCCAGACAGCTTGATAAGTGCATGTACTGTCACTTCCTGAATACACTGAGGAATTTCTAAATCATTTTTTATATCTAAATATTCTTCATCACTTTTTTTCTTGACAGTGGAGCTCTATGCTCCGAGCCACCGACGCTCTCAGTGATTTTGGGGTCAATCAAGTTGTTTGAATGGTAACCTACAATACCTTTACCTGACCCCAAACCAACTGGGGTTCATAGACTCTGCCATCCAACATGAAGGCTTTCCATCAGGCTTATGTTGGCACACAAACACACACAAACAGACGGGCAGAGAGCTGGCATTGGCACAACCATGCCGCATACACGCGTGATTCGACTGCGAATGAGACAGTGAGAGAGATTGAAAGGGGAGGAGTGGAATCAAGGGGATGAAAAAGGGAGACCTGTATGAAAAGAGAGATTGTCCCTAAAAAAGAAAGAGTTGAATTGATTTCTCAGACAGAAATGGACTAACAAGAGGTACTTAAGCCGGCCAATGAAAGTGAATGAAGGGTAGACATGAGGGTGGGCTTTGAGTGTGGGGTAGAGCGAAGAAGAAAGAAAGCGAGAGAGAAGTGGCAAATGGGGTTTGCAGTTGGATACCATTCAATATGAGTTAAAAAATGTCATGTTTACGATCTGTCATGTCTCCACTGCTCACACTTTTCATAGTAGCATACTGTTTGAAATTCGCACTAAATCTATTGAGGGAAATAATAGTTGGTCTTTCCCACCTGATATACATAACCAGTCAAAAGTTTGGACATACCTACTTTTACTGTTTTCTACATTGTAGAATAATAGTGAAGACATCAAAACTATGAAATAACACATGGATTCATGTAGTAACCAAAAAAGTGTTAAACAAATAAAAAATATATTTTATATTTGAGATTCTTCAAAATAGCCACCCTTTGCCTTGATGACAGCTTTGCACACTCTTGTAAGGCACAGATCTGGGAAAGGGTACCAAAACATTTCTGCAGCATTGAAGGTCCCCAAGAACAGAGTGGCCTCCAGGAGACCAAGAACCCGGTGGTCACTCTGACAGAGCTCCAGAGTTCCTCTGTGGAGATGGGAGAACCTTCCAGAAGGACAACCATCTCTGCAGCACTCCACCAATCAGGCCTTTATGGTGGAGTGGCCAGACAGAAGCTGCTCCTCAGTAAAAGGCACATGACAGCCCGCTTGGAGTTGGCCAAAAGGCACCTAAAGACTCTCAGACCATGAGAAACAAGATTCTCTGGTCTGATGAAACCAGATTGAACTCTTTGGTCTGAATGCCAAGCGTCACATCTGGAGGAAACCTGGCACCATCCCTACTGTAAAGTATTGTGGTGGCAGCATCATGCTCTGGGGATGTTTTTCAGCGGCAGGGACTGGGAGACTAGTCAGGATCAAGGGAAAGATGAATGGAGCAAAGTACAGAGAGATCCTTGATGGAAACCTGCTCCCCATCCAACCTGGCAGAGCTTGAGAGGATCTGCAGAGAAGAATGGGAGAACATTTCCAAAATATAGGTGTGCCAAGCTTGTAGCGTCATACCCAAGAAGACTCAAGGCTGTAATGACTGCCAGAGATGCTTCAACGAAGTACTGAGTAAAGGGTTCGAATACTTATGTAAATGTAATATTTGATATTATTATATATTATATATTATATATATATATATATTGGAAAATGTGGAAAATTCCCGAAAATGATGTCATGGCTTTAGAAGCTTCTGTCGCTTTTTTCTTCTGTCTTTTTCAGTTCTGCCCTCAAATTTTCTATGGGATTGAGGTCAAGGCTTTGTGATGGCCACTCCAATACCTTGACTTTGCTGTCCTTAAGCCATTTTTCCACAACTTTGGAAGTATGCTTGGGGACATTGTCCATTTGGAAGACCCATTTGCAACCAAGCTTTAACTTCCTGACTGATGTCATGAGATATTGCTTCAACATATCCACATCATTTTCTGTCCTCATGATGCCATCTATTTTGTGAAGTGCACCAGTCCCTCCTGCAGCAAAGCACCCCCACAACATGATGCTGCCAGCCCCGTGCTTCATGGTTGGGATGGTGTTCTTTGGCTTGCAAGCCTCCCCCTTTTTCTTCCAAACATAACAATGGTCATTATGGCCAAACAGTTCTATTTTTGTTTCATCAGACCAGAGGACATTCCTCCAAAAAGTACAATCTTTGTCCCCATGTGCAGTTGGAAACCGTAGTCGGGTCTTTTTATGGGGGTTTTGGAGCAGTGGCTTCTTTCTTGCTGAGCGGCCTTTCAGGTTATGTCGATATTGGACTTGTTTTACTGTGGATATAGATACTTTTGTACCTGTTTCCTCCAGCATCTTCTTCACAAGGTCCATTCCTGTTGTTCTGGGATTGATTTTCACTTTTCGCACCAAAGTACGTTCATCTCTAGGAGACAGAACGCGTCTCCGTCCTGAGCGGTATGACGGCTGCGTGGTCCCATGGTGTTTATACTTGCGTTATATTGTTTGTGCGGATGAATGTAGTACCTTCAGGCATTTGGGTTTTGCTCCCAAGGATGAACCAGACTTGTGGAGGTCTACAATTTTTTTTCTGAGGTCTTGGCTGATTTCTTTTGATTTTCCCATGATGTCAAGCAAAGAGGCACTGAGTTTGAAGGTAGGCCTTGAAATGCATCCACAGGTACACCTCCAATTGACTCAAATTAAGTCAATTAGCCTATCAGAAGCTTCTAAAGCCATGACATCATTTTCTGGGAATTTTCCAAGCTGTTTAAAGGCACTGTCAACTTAATGTATGTTAACTTCTGACCCACTGGAATTGTGACACAGGGAATTGTAAGTGAAATAATCTGTCTGTAAACAATTGTTAGAAAAATTACTTGTGTCATGCACAAAGTAGATGTCCTAACCGACTTGAAAAACAAGTTTTAATGACTCTAACCTAAGTCTATGTAAACTTCCGACTTCAACTGTATATATATATATATATATATATATATATACACATTTGCAAAAAATTCTAAACTTGTTTTTGCTTTGTCATGTAGAAACATCTCAAGGATGCTCAATGGAAACAGGATACACCTGAGCTCATTTTCGATTCTAAAAACCTGTTTTCGCTTTGTCATTATGGGGTATTGAGTGTAGATTGCTAAGGAATTGTTGTTTTTATTTAATCCATTTTAGAATAAGACTGTAACCAGGGTTGGGTAGGTTACTTTCTGAATGTAATCAGTAACAGTTACTAGTTACCTATCCAAAATTGTAATCAGTAACGTAACTTTTTGGATTACTTTTGGTACTCCGTAACATAATCTGATTACATTCAGTTACTTTAGATTACTTTCCCCTTAAGAGGCATTAGAAGAAGACAAAAATGTATTTCATCAATTGAACGACATTTATTGCAGGATAAATCAATGTTAAATTTTACTTTATGGGTTGGTTGTGTAGGCTTCTTCTAACCCATCGCTTTCTACTGCATATATTAATGATTAAATTATATATTGGGATCCATAGGCTGGGATCCACACTATGCAGCTGTTGCAAGAGCGCATTTTTCACTGGCTGTCCACTGTTTTCAAAAACAATAATTTATAGGCAGCTTAAACTTCTTGAATTCAACCATTATTGGGTTCAAATACACATTTGGATTGCTGAACAGCCATCCACAATCCGTTCGGCGCATATAGCTAAATGAAAGAGCAGCAGTGTGATTCACATCATCGCCGTAGACTACACCACTGCTCTCATCTTTACCTCCAAGCGTTTATTCAAGTTGGATAATCTTTGGATGCCGACAGCAGTCGCACTATTGGAAGACATAGCTTGGACTGTAGCCTACAAAAGCCTATTCCTGCTCTTTTCCCACGATCCATCTAACACATTTGGTGTGTCATCATAGTGGTCTCTGACTTGTGATCAGACTCACTCAGGTGGAACAAACTTAAACTTGCGCCTTTTTTAATGCTGATTTGAATGTCATTGAGAAAACAGAGAAGTGTCAAAGGTTTTTTTTCTGCAAACATGCTTTTTGAATTTAAAAGTAATCCTCAAAGTAATCATCTAGTTTTTCAAAAGTATCTGTAATCTGATTACAATATTATTCTGGTAACGAAACGGATTACAGTTACTGTCTTTTTGTAATCCTTTACATGTAACCCAACCCTGGCTGTAACGTAACAAAATGCGGGAAAAATACTTTACGAAGGCACTGTATGTTGTGCAGTGAGATAGATTGATTAATGGCGCTCATAAATGTCATCAATATTGAGGTGTAGTTCTGTATCTGTAACCCATGATTACACATATTTTAGGAATAAAAAGAGAACCCGGATAAATACAGGATCTACCATCAGGGCAAGTGCTGCATCATTGAAAGGATTGAGAAAAGGGAATATAATATATTCGTACATATTAGTATAGTATATATTATGTATATATATATAGTATATATATTATGTACTCCCTGTTTTAGGTGCTCCCGTGTGATTATTTAGAAGTGATTATTAAGACATAATTTCCACTGATACAATAATTCTTCATGTTGTGGTGATTGAAAGTGTGCTAAAAGTAGGTACTGTGTCTACCATAATCATTTCCGAATCATATAACATAATTTCCAAATCACTACACACTATATTGGATGTTCTTTCATCACACTCTTATTTCCATCAATTTATATTCTAGTGAATACAGACCTTTTTGCCTGAGTAAAGTGATGATTAACAATTCACAAAGAGCGACAATACTTACATTCCAATGTACTTTTTGTGGCTGAGGAAAGAGAAAGTGAGAGAAAAATGATGAGACTGAACCCAGTCTTTCTAGGCTGCTTCAGAATAATGAAGTTTTCTCAGTATTCAAGGGAAAGATTTCGGATCCACCACATTATTGTTTATGTAGGTCAGACAGACTGCAGGTGGAGTGCCTGGCTGTGAGACAGTGAAGGGTTGCATACCAAATGAGACCCTATTCCCTAAAGGGCCATAAATAGTGCCAGATCTGGTCAAAAGTAGTGCGCTATAAAGGCAATAAAGTGCCATTTGGTACTCAGCCATGGTATTACCATGAGTGAGTGAGGGAGAGAGGATATCTTGAAAGTTCAATCATTTACCACAAGAGGGAGACAATACCACAGAAATGCATTGGGTGGATACATTGCTTAACCCAAACGCACTGTTGATCACTTTGAGTCTGTAAATTCTATCATGCTACCCTGCACAATGTTAGCATTTAACAAACCTGTTTAGAAAATACAAAAATAAACATTTTATTCTGGCTGACTTTTTTAAACAAGTATTGAATTGGATTTTAAATCAGGTGAAAGACATACTGTATTCAGTGGTGTAAAGTACTGAATTAAAATACACTGCTCAAAAAAATAAAGGGAACACTTAAACAACACAATGTAACTCCAAGTCAATCACACTTCTGTGAAATCAAACTGTCCACTTAGGAAGCAACATTTGTCACATGCTGTTGTGCAAATGGAATAGACAACAGGTGGAAATTATATGCAATTAGCAAGACACCCCCAATAAAGGAGTGGTTCTGCAGGTGGGGACCACAGACCACTTCTCAGTTCCTATGCTTCCTGGCTGATGTTTTGGTCACTTTTGAATGCTGGCGGTGCTTTCACTCTAGTGGTAGCATGAGACGGAGTCTACAACCCACACAAGTGGCTCAGGTAGTGCAGCTCATCCAGGATGGCACATCAATGCGAGCTGTGGCAAGAAGGTTTGCTGTGTCTGTCAGCGTAGTGTCCAGAGCATGGAGGCGCTCCCAGGAGACAGGCCAGTACATCAGGAGACGTGGAGGAGGCCGTAGGAGGGCAACAACCCAGCAGCAGGACCGCTACCTCCGCCTTTGTGCAAGGAGGAGCAGGAGAAGCACTGCCAGAGCCCTGCAAAATGACCTCCAGCAGGCCACAAATGTGCATGTGTCTGCTGAAACGGTCAGAAACAGACTCCATGAGGGTGGTATGAGGGCCCGACGTCCACAGGTGGGGGTTGTGCTTACAGCCCAACACCGTGCAGGACGTTTGGCATTTGCCAGAGAACACCAAGATTGGCAAATTCGCCACTGGCGCCCTGTGCTCTTCACAGATGAAAGCAGGTTCACACTGAGCACATGTGACAGACGTGACAGAGTCTGGAGACGCCGTGGAGAATGTTCTGCTGCCTGCAACATCCTCCAGCATGACCGGTTTGGCGGTGGGTCAGTCATGGTGTGGGGTGGCATTTCTTTGGGGGGCCGCACAGCCCTCCATGTGCTCACCAGAGGTAGCCTGACTGCCATTAGGTACCGAGATGAGATCCTCAGACCCCTTGTGAGACCATATGCTGGTGCGGTTGGCCCTGGGTTCCTCCTAATGCAAGACAATGCTAGACCTCATGTGGCTGGAGTTTGTCAGCAGTTCCTGCAAGAGGAAGGCATTGATGCTATGGACTGGCCCGCCCATTCCCCAGACCTGAATCCAATTGAGCACATCTGGGACATCATGTCTCGCTCCATCCACCAATGCCACATTGAACCACAGACTGTCCAGGAGTTGGCGGATGCTTTAGTCCAGGTCTGGGAGGAGATCCCTCAGGAGACCATCCGTCACCTCATCAGGAGCATGCCCAGGCGTTGTAGGGAGGTCATACAGGCACGTGGAGGCCACACACCCTACTGAGCCTCATTTTGACTTGTTTTAAGGACATTACATCAAAGTTGGATCAGCCTGTAGTGTGGTTTTCCACTTTAATTTTGAGTGTGACTCCAAATCCAGACCTCCATGGGTTGATAAATTGGATTTCCATTGATTATTTTTGTGTGATTTTGTTGTCAGCACATTCAACTATGTAAAGAAAAAAGTATTTAATAAGATTATTTCTTTCATTCAGATCTAGGATGTGTTGTTTAAGTGTTCCCTTTATTTTTTTGAGCAGTATACTTTAAAGTACTACTTAAGTTGTTTTTTTGGGGGTATCTGTACTTTACTATTTATATTTTTGACAACTTCTACTTTTACTACATTCCTAAAGAATATAATGTACTTTTTACTCCATACATTTTCCCTTACACCCAAAAATACTTGTTACATTTTGACAGGAAAATGGTCCAATTCACGCACTTATCAAGAGAACGTCCCTGTTCATCCCTACTGCCTCTGATCTGGCGGATTCGCTACACACAAATGCTTTGTTTGTAAATTAATGTTAGTGTTGTAGTGAGCCCCTGGCTATCTGTAAACAAAAATATATATATATATAAGAAATTATGCTGTCTGGTTTGCATAATATAAGGAATTTGAAATGATTAATACTTTTACTTTTGATACTTAAGTACATTTTAGCAATTTCATTTACTTTTTATACTTAAGTATATTTAAAACTTGCTGGGTGACTTTTACTTGAGTCATTTTCTATTAAGGTATCTACTTTTACTCAAGGATGATTTTTTTTGTAGTTTTTCCACCACTGAATGTATTTAGAGTGAAAATACTCAAAGAAAGGGACATGGTCAGAGAAACAGATAGGCCATTAAAGACAGACGAGCAATCATTCTGTCAGGAGACTCCAGCGATTTACCCTGCTCTAAGAGTGCTCTGCAGTGTGAGGTAGTTGGTTGTATGGTTTCGCATAATAAACAGTCCGGAGATAACTGTACAACCTTCTAGCTTTCCCTGCGGTGTCACCAATACATCAGTCAAAGATGGACCCCTTCTCCCAACTCCCTTGTGGTAAGTATGAACAGTTGACTAAAGACCCCATGACAGTTCTTAGACAGAGTGGGGCATTTAGATAGTGTCAGGTCTACGCTATAATTCTCTATTGCTCTAAGGGGGGGGGGGGGGGGGGGTTATGGTCATACCAAGGATTATTTAGCTATTTGATTTTCAAATATTATGACCCCTTTAGGTATCCCAAAAATATATACAAATATATATTTAATGTAATATTGGCCTTACCACTATTAGCCTATAGAAACGCATTGAATAACAGATTCATACATGGAAAAAGTTTGTTTTGAAGTATATGTCCTATATCTGAGAGATATAAAACTTTATATACATTTAACCCCTTTTTTTGGTCACTAAACTACTTCCATATACACTGAGTGTATAAAACATTGTGAAAACCTGCTCTTTCCATGACAGACTGACCATGTGAATCCAGGGTGAAAGCTATGATCCCTTATTGATGTTACTTGTTAAGTACACTTCAATCAGTTTAGAAGGGGAAGAGACAAGTTAAAGAAGGATTTTTAAGCCTTTATACAATTAAGACATTGATTGTGTATGTGTGTCATTCAGAGGGTGAATGGGCGAGACAAAATAGTGCCTTTGAACGGGGTATGGTATTAGGTGCCAGGCGTGCCGGTTTGTGTCAAGAACTGCAATGCTGCTGGGTTTTTCACGCTCAACAGTTTCCCATGTGTATCAAAATGGTCCACCGCCCAAAGGACATTTTGCCAACTTGACTCAACTGTGGGAAGCATTGGAGTCAACATGGGCCAGCATCCGTGTTCGTGAGAGTCTCACCTTTCCATAAAGGGGTCATACTAGTGTGTAGCCCAAACTAATCGGATGCTACAGACAGACGTTAGCAGATCAGCGGTACCGACTTCAGACTAGTCCCGCGACGCTTGTGGGGGTTGTAGATCAAAGTGGAGAACATCATCCTGTTTGTGAGAGGGTTTTCTTTGTCCTTGAGCTTTTCTTGTCTATTAATGTACTGTATTATGTCATATTTCATGTTTTGTGTACCCCAGGAAGAGTGGCTGCTGCTTTCGCAACAGCTAATGGGGATCCTAATAAAATGTCCCCCAAAAAATACCAAATACCAAACCATTCGGACGCTACTGACATTTTCACGAAAAGACCGATTTTCGGGATGTCTCATGGTCTGACAAGCACTGTTGTAGCTCTGCCACCTTTCACCGCAGATGCGGAAGGCCGACATCGGCGGATTCGGTTGTTTGAGACGCAGCCCACGCAGCTCATATTCCTAGAGATATACAGTATTTCAGATATCTCTAGCTTAAACAGACAGATTTTTATGGGGATTTGTGTATTATGCTAATTAAATATGCAGTGGTGGCACGGACATTGTTCTGTCAATTTATAATGAATAACGTGTAATATCACTGAGTAAGTAATGGGAAATAGGACTATGTTCCAAATGTCAGCCTATCCCTAAATAGTGCACTACTTTTGAACAGTGCCCATAGCGACGCAACCTAGGTGTGTTTGAATAAGGGCCATCAGAGTTCACTCAAAGAGACAGGAACTACAATGTAATTAAGGCACATTATTTAGACTTTGGAAATTAGATTAGAATTTAATCCCAACATGACCATTTTTTAATAAACAAATATCCTACTGTAACCACAATGTCAATTAGATTGAAATAGACATTTAAAACATTTAATTTTTTGGGCCTTCCTCCTGCACCGCCTGGTATAGAGGTCCTGAATGTCGGGAAGCTTGGCCCCAGTGATGTACTGGGCCGTACACACTACCCTCTGTAGTGCCTTGCGGTCAGAGGCCGAGCAGTTGCCATACCAGGCGGTGATGCAACCAGTCAGGATGTTCTCGATGGTGCAGCTGTAGAACATTTTGAGGATCCGAGGACCCATGCCAAATCTTTTCAGTCTCCTGAGGGGGAATAGACGTTGCCGTGCCCACTTCATGACTGTCTTGGTGTGTTTGGACCATGATAATTTGTTTGTGGTGTGAACACCAAGGAACTTGAAACTCTCAACCTGCTCCACTACAGCCCCGTCGATGAGAATGTGGGCGTTCTCGGCCGTCCTTTTCCTGTTGTCCACTATCATCTCCTTTCTCTTGATCACGTTGAGCGAGAGGTTGTTGTCCTGGCACCACACTGCTAGGTCTCTGACCTTCTCCCTATAGGCTGTCTCATCGTTGTCGGTGATCAGGCCTAGCACTGTTGTGTCATCTGCAAACTTAATGTTGGTGTTAGAGTTGTGCTAGGCCATGCAGTCAGGGGGTGAACAGGGAGTGCCGGTATTGTAGGATACAATCTCCGTCCTGATGCTTTGCCTGTTTGATGGTTCGTCTGAGGGCATAGGGGGATTTCTTATAAACGTCCAGATTAGAGTCCCGCTCCTTGAAGCGGCATCTCTACTCTTTAGCTCAGTGCAGAATGTTGCCTGTAATCCATGGCTTCTGGTTGGTGTATACATGTATGGTCACTGTGGGGACCACGTCATTGATGCACTTATTGATGAAGCCGGTGACTGATGTGGTATACTCAATGCCATCAGATGAGTCCCAGAACATATTCCAGTCTGTGCTAGCAAAACAGTCCTGGAGGTCAGCATCTGCGTCATCTGACCACTTCCGTATTGAGCAAGTCACTGGTGCTTCCTGCATGTAAGCAGGAATCAGGAGGATAGAATTATGGTCAGATTTGCCAAATGGAGGGTGAGAGAGAGCTTTGTACATGTCTCTGTGTGGAGTAAAAGTGGTCTAGAGTTTTTTCCCTCTGGTTGCACATGTAACGTGCTGGTAGAAATGAGGTAAAATGGATTTGTTTCCCTGCATTAAATTCCCCGGCCACTAGGAGCGCCGCCTCTGGATGAGTATTTTCTTGTTTGCTTAATACAGCTCGTTGAGTGCAGTGTTAGTGCCAGCATCGGTTTGTGGTGGTAAATAAACAGCTACGAAAAATATAGATCAACTCTCTTGGTAAATAGTGTGGTCAGCTTATCATGAGATATTCTACCTCAGGCAAGCAAAACCTCCAATGATTGCACGTTGGCCAATAGGACGGATGGTAGAGGCGGGGTTACCCACTCGCCGACAAATTCTAACAAGGCACTCAGCCTGGTGTCTGGAGTAAATCCTTTGCGTCTGACTTGTTAATAAGGAGTTCCTACATTTGAATGTAAAAGTGAATTTTAACAGACAAACAATACTACATTTTATCTCTGGGACCCTCAGGATGACAAATCAGAGCAAGATTACAGAATGTAAGTACATTAATTACCTTCAGAGGTGAATGTATCAAACCAGTTGCTGTGATAAAAGTTATTGCTGTGCACTCTCCTCAAACAATAGCATGGTATTCTTTCACTGTAATAGCTTCTGTAAATTGGACAGAATTTAAGCTTTCTGCCTATATAAGACATGTCTATGTCCTGGAAAGTTGGCTGTTACTTACAATGTCATTCTAGTCACATTAGAAACTGTCCCGGTTTAAGTTTAAGTTTATTTTATTTTTACAGGGACAGTGCACATACCAGGCGGTGGGACACCGATCCAGAAGCTCTTTTCGGTCATAAGAGAAAGTGGCAGAAACATTATGTACAAAATAAGTTAAACAAACATTGTGAAAAAATATACAAAATAGCACAATTGGTTAGGAGCCCGTAAAACGGCAGCCATCTCCTCTGGCGCCATTATCTCCTCCCTGACCAAGGCCTTTCTCCACTGATTGCTCAGTTTGGCCAGGCGGCCAGCTCTAGGAAGAGTCTCGGTGGTTCCAAACTTCTTCCATTATAAATGGTGGAGGTCACGGTGTTCTTGGTAAGGCAGGGTTTACACTTACAAACACACACCACCAGTTTACGTGAAGGGTTAACACAGTTTATTCTTTATCAGCTACTGGCAGTGTTCCTGATATACACAACTCAAACAATCAAAGTAAATACATCTTCACCAGTGGAAGGTCCTTTGGGGTTCACTCCGTGTTGAATTCTTCAATTAGGTTATTCGGTAAACCTCCTTCTCCACCGTATGCGCAGTCTCTCCAATAGCCGCCGCCGCCTCCTCCTCCTTCACCTGCCGGGGTTAAAGGAAAGACAAAGAAAGCAAACCCAGGGCGTGGTTAAGTAGAGGCCTTGAGTGGTTTCACCTCTTTGCAGTTTAGTCTCTAATTACAACTGGAGACAGGTGTGACTGTTCTGCTGCATTCTGGAAGTTTCCCCTGAGCTGTCCCTGGTCCTGCCTCTGGGGAATACTTGTCATTGCTGTCCGTGGTCCTGGCAGCCAGAAAACACACAGGCACATACCATCCATCCACCACACAACCCCTGAAACCGCTACAGACTCTAATATTTACATTACATTTTAGTCATTTAGCAGACGCTCTTATCCAGAGCAACTTACAGTAGTGAATGCATACATTTCATAAAAAAAAAATTCTTATTTTTTCCCCCGTACTGGTCCCCCGTGGGAATCGAACCCACAACCCTAGCGTTGCAAACACCATGCTCTACCAACTGAGCCACACGGGACACAAATATTCGATGTGTTTAATGAGAGTTGCATTTTTTTTATTGAATTAAGAGATTGTTGTGGTTGTAATGTTTTTTCTTCGTTAGAGTGCTAATTTTGTGCTGTTGTATTTGAAAGTTAGACCCTGGTCTCAATTGGTTTCCCCTAACTAAATAAAAGTTACATTTAAAAAAGGCACACAGACTGGATTATATGGCCACTGCCTTTGAATAAAATGGACTGTGAGCATTGTTATACTGTCATCTCTTAAATCTGCCATCTTCACAAGAGTCTGCTGTTCTGTGTGGTTGCAGGAAGTGTGACAATATGTACAGTCATTAGTATCAAAATGTCCAAAAGCATGGGATCTCGTGTGTGAACTCCCCCACCGTACCGCCTCCCCCTCTCTCCTCCTCCTCTCCTTACATCCCCCCTCCACTCCCCTTAGTCCCCCCAGTGTGTCTGGCTAGTGGCTCAGACAGTCAGTATCCGCATTGCGCAGCAGGGCTCCAGTAAGGAGGGGAAAAGAGCATATATCAGCAATCTGTGCCTGCCGCTGCTCTTTCCTTTACGCTGACAAAGAAAGACTGCCTTGGTCTCTCCTCCAATAGAAGAAAAATACCCAGCATGGCACTGGTGCCAACTATTGTCTGCTATTTTGGAATGGTATGTCTGCCATTCATGGGCTTGTGGGGGCATTTTATTATTTTCGACTTTCCGACATTCCTTTCTTCCGTCAGCCATTCTTGATATGATAACCAATTGTCTCACATGGAATTATCTTGAATGTGTTACATTAACATACAACTTGTGTTGGTTAAAAGTGCTACTCAAGTGTAGTGCAGAACAAGTGAATAACGTAACATGAAAATAATTTCACAGTGAACCTGTTCATGTGTGCAGTTAAGATATAAATGTGCCTCTGCCGAATAGAAATGATCTATGAAGAGATGGCAGATGTATGCATATTATAGTTGGGATTCTAACTATAAAATATTTATATTAAGAGATATTTATAAGAGGTAGATTCTTAGGGACATATTTGCTGCAGAGGTACTGAGTGTTGTTCAGATGTAGAGATGATGATAGATGTACAGTACCAGTCATACGTTTGGATACACCTACTCAGGGTTTTTCTTTATTTTTACATTTTCTACATTTTAGAATAAAGACATCAAAACTATGAAATAACACATATGGAATCATGTAGTAACCAAAAAAGTGTTAAACAAATCAAAATATATTTTATATTTGAGATTGAAGTGTAATGTGCGCATGTGCAATAACTCAATTTGCCTTGCACTCCTTTTAATAAACAGAGCAATTTTTTTTACAACTTTTGCAAAGGGTAAAGTCTACAAAACTTAGTCCACTCTGTTCTTAACAGATTCTAGCTTTGGGAGCAGAAAACTGTATTGAGATCAAATGTTCAATTGATGAGAACATTTGCAGAATGTCGGCCAAAATCTCGTTCCATGGGCTTTTTCTCACTGGTAGTGAGTGGAAACGCCAACCGGATGCTTCACATTTATACATCCAGTGAAATGTGTGTCTCATTGCTCTATCTGTGCTACACTTGTCTGTTCAGTAGTGGGGCAAGACTCTGTCAAGACGACGTACGGCAAAATGAAATACGTCTGGATGTAAACAGGGCATTAGTGTCTATCTGCTCCCGCCGATGCCTCCGTCCTCCACTCTCCCTCCCTCCAGCTCTCACACACATTTGCTCTCTTTCCCAAATGCACGAGCAGAGCAGCGTGCACACACACCACACGTGTGTGCGTGCACACATGTACAGACACACATGCGCACACACTTAGACTTCAAGATGGGCGAGACGAGACGTCACGCCTGAAAAAAGGGTGAGAGTATAAGCAAGAAAGAGAGACAGAAAGAGAGGGGGGGAGTAGGAAGAGGAAATAGATGGAGATGAGGGGAAATGGAGTGAGAGACAGAGATGGGGAGGCTGGGACAGTGGTGAGAAAGCAGGCGACAGAGAAAGAGAGGGACTGTAGGCTTGCATATGTGTGTTTGTGTGTGTTGTTTGTGTGTGTGGGATGTATGTAGGTGACACAGATTTATCAAGGGAGTGCGTCAGAGATGGAGGCGCCGGCTGGTGTTTGTGGTATTGTGTTGGGAAATTATGGCTGTAGGTGCAGCTGTAATGGAATCAATGCGATTGTCTTCGTGTACCTGTCTCACACCCTGGCTGCTTGGACTTTAATCGCCCAGAGAATTAGGGATCTGACTTAGCACAGGGAGACAGCCACAAAAAGAGGCAGGGACAAAGCTTGGGAAATGAATAGAAGAAGGAGAGAGACAAATAAGAAAGAGAAATCTGGGGGAGTAGAGCGGGCACCTTTTTAATTTTACTGTCTAGGCTACAGCCCTGAAAAGGAAGACAGTGAAGATGGAGCAGGTTTAGGGTTTATTGTGCTTTATTTCCTTTACCGATTGAATAATTCAATTTTTTTCTCAGGGTAATGGATCAATAACTAATCAAGTGTGTGTGTGTGTGCAACTGTGCATGTTTGCGTGTGTGTGTGTGGCTCGCTCTTGTGTATGTATGTACAGTATGTGCACATAGTCATGTGTGTGTTCATGTAAGCAACACACGTAAGTACCAGCTAGAGCCAAAATGGTGAGTGGACATAATCGAGCGAACCGGCAAACAAAAAGAGAGAAGCTATCTGACCTCTTCGGCTAGCAGCCGTTATTCTCTTTACATTTTTTATTTTTGATATTTTTTTTTTTCACTATTTCTTTTTGATTTTCTTTTTCTTCACAATATATTTTTGTTATACTCCCCCTCTCTCTGGTTTTCTCCATCCACCTTCCTCTTGTGCTCTCATGCTTTGGCAAGAAAGGAGGAGCTCGTAAAACTGGGACAGGGGAAACCAGAGGGGAAAAGAGGAAAGAGGGGTCTAATTTCACAGACAGCGCAGTACATGCTCCATGCACCTTTGTTGTGTTGGGTTTATTTGTATTCCTTTGCACATGTATGTATTTCGTTTTATGAGCTCTGAGATTTGTTCTTGCTGCTTGTGAAGGCCATCTTCACCATCTGTCATTAGCATGCATGCTGCAAACTTAGCACATTGATTTTTTTTAAACATTTCTAGCTACAGCTGGCTTTTGATGTGCGCCATACAAGTACACACAGTATGTATGTCATGGCGGTGTAGCCCATACACTTAGATTTTGTTTTACTGAGTTCAATGAGGACAGTCACACATTGAGTGGAGCCTGGTGACTGTATGTTCATCAGATGCTCCTCAAACACTAATTGTCTGGTTAGTTTAAACAATTAGCCTGCCAGTCTCTTTCAACAGTAACTGTTTGTCTGTCTGTCTGTCTACCACTAGGGGGTGACGTTAGGTATATAGACCTTGGATGGACAGGAATGTAAGGCATATACAAAATCTCAATGTCCCGTATCCTATGTCCCTGAATGATTCAAATGAAAACACAAGAATAGTACTGTGTATCAATACCTCCCAATTATTTCTTACCCTGTCTTCTTTTCCTCTTTCAGGTAATATCTCCAGCAAGTTTGGAGTTTAAGAGATGAGCCATTATGAGGTGGAGCCGTCCACCAACCCAACAACACACTCAACACAATTGTATGGTGTCCAAACTAGTGTCAGATTGACTCTTACTTTCAGGGGACATCATAAGTAAGTTTCCCATGAACTTTTGTTCGCCATTTTGTAACAAAAGCCTTTATACACCTCCCACCATCATTCAACCAATGCCTCTGATTGTGACGTGATAATATTATATATACTCTATTATCTTTGTTGTGTTGTATTTTAATCCTCAAATAGATTCACTTGAGTCTATTTAGAGACATATCTAAGGGTGTTTCGTTGTCCCTGAGACCCTTAACCTGTGACTACTTTAAAGGTCACAGGTGAGGACCTTGGGAACAAGGCTGCATGCATGTTCATCAGAATTTGGGTGAATAAAAATAAAACTATTAGAAGAGGAGTTGAATGATATAATCGGGATCAAGAAGATGTCATCAGATGAACAACCAAGAAAGCATGGAACCACCAAAAGCATCAGTTACCCTACCAGAATTGTAACATGTTCCATTGCATGTGAAATGACTTGATAACCTGTGTCCAATGCAATTGTAATGTATTTAGAAACTAAAAAGGCACTCCAAACAACCTTTAAGGTGTTTGTGAAAGCAAAGACCAGTGGAATCCATTTTTAATGTGTTAAAATTTGACTTGTGTTACAAGAAAATGTGTTATTGTGAAATGATAGTATATCAAACAAGTTTTTAGTGTTTACATTTCTAGTAGGTTACCCTCACAAAATTGTCTTTAATAGAATAATCATATGTGTATTGTTAGCAAATAATATCGCTAAAGTTCAATGTACTAGATAGAGGAAAGACCAATTTTATTGGAAAATATGGATAAGGAAGGTATCATGTTCATGAATGACATTGTAAATCAGGACGGTAAAATTATGTCACACAAGCAACAAACAAAGGTGTATGGAGTATAACCAACTCATCACAGCTCTACGACAAAAATGAAAGAGACAATTACTCAAAAGAGAAAGGAATTCATTGTTTTTTCTGCCTCCAATGAAAAACCAGGCATGGCTTAAAATGAATAGTATAAATCGTAAAATGTATCAGTTTCATTTAAGGTCAAGAGGTTTGACAACTATTCGGCATAAAATTCAAGATAGTTGGGAACAGATTTTTGATGTCCCAACTGTCACGTCCTGACCAGTAATAGGGGTTATTTGTTATTGTAGTTTAGTCAGGACGTGGCAGAGGGTATTTGTTTTATGTGGTTCGGGGTGGTGGTTTGTTTAGTAGGGTATTTGATTTATGTATTCCGGGGGTTTTTGGGCACTGTTCTATGTTAGAGTATTTCTATGTTCTGTCTAGTCTTTTGTATTTCTATGTTTTGTTAATTGGGGTTGGACTCTCAATTGGAGGCAGGTGTTTTCTAGTTGCCTCTGATTGAGAGTCCTATATATATGTATGTGTTTGTTGAGTGCTTGGTGGGAGATTGTTTTGTGTATAGCCTTGTGCCTTACCAGCCTGTGAATAGTCGTTGTGGTTTCTTTGTGTACGTGTTTATTTTGGTTCTCCTTCTTGTTCGATTATAATAAAGAAGATGAGTGCACATTTCCCCGCTGCATTTTGGTCTAAATCCGACGACAACCGTTATACCAATACCATGGGATCAGGTTTATGAACTGATATACAAAACAACAATTGACGCATTAATCCGTTCTTTTCAATGTAACCATTATATAAAATTCTCACCACGGGGCCTCCTGAGTGGCGCAGCGGTCTAAGGTACTGCAGTGCTTGAGGCATCACTACAGATCCGGGTAAGATCCCGGGCTGTGTCGCAGCCGTCGGTGACCGGGAGACCCATGAGGTGACGCACATTTGGCCCAGTCTTGTCCGGGTTAGGGGAGGGTTTGGCCGGCCGGGATGTCCTTGTCCCATCGTGCTCTAGTGACTCCTGTGGCGGGCCGGGCGCATGCACGCTGACGTGGTCATCAGTTGTACAGTGTTTCCTATGACGCATTGGTGCGCGTGGCTTCCGGGTTCGGCGAGCAGTGTGTCAAGAAGCAGTGCGGCTTGGCCCTCGACCTTCGCTTTTCCCGATTCCGTTCAGGAGTTGCAGCGATGGGACAAGTCTGTAACTACCAATTGGATATCATGAAATTGGGGAGAAAAACTATTTTTTAAAACATTCTCCCCACTAAAATAATGCTCAATATATGCCACATATATTGAGCATTATTTTAGCGGGGAGAATGTTTTTAAAAATAGTTTTTCTCCCCAATTTCATGATATTGAACAGTCAGCTCTGTGCGGACTCTACCAAGAGGTAACAGAATCAATAGATAATCTCTTTTGGCATTGTCCTTCGGTGACTCACTTTTGGAGTCAGGTCCAGGAGTTGTTGTTTATGTGGTAATGCCAGAGAAGCCAGTGTTTGGATTATATACTGGCATGGGTGTTGTTAGGCCTGAGTTGAAGTCGAACAAACTGTGCCAATATATCCTCCAAACACTGGCTTCGAGGGCATTATCACTTCATACAACGGCTTACCAACATATTCAAATAATGATGGACATATTTTCTTTAAAAACTTTCAGTCTTTTTGTTCTGTATCTATGGACACGACCCAGTCGTTTGTTCTAAATGTTCCATTGACATACTGGCTGGCAACGTTCTGCTTGCTAGCTAGCCAACTACGGTTAACTTACAGTCACATCAAAAAGTGCAGCCAGAATAACAGCGAAGTAGCCACATTTGTATTTGTTTAAGCTGTTTTCTAGTGACATTAATTTGGATACATCCATAACAATGAGCTAATGAGGTGCGATTTTGCCTGGCATAGAAAATTTGCTCACTCATCAAGACACTGTTGTTCAGAGGTGCTAGCCAACAACACAGCTAACATAATCACTTCAAACTGAAACTGGAAAGACTGAAAACTAGCTTCATTTTGTTTGACCTTTTTTCAATTGACATTTCTTTGTATATATCCATAAAAATGATGCCAGCTGATTCATGATTTCGACTGGCTGAGATACGCTGCCTGCTTGTCTATCTCATCTTGTCTCCGGACACATTCATTACTATGGGACAGCTGGAGATCGAATTTGAATATTGAAACAATGTTGCAAATGTCCGAGAGACAGACAGCAAGGTTTATACAAATCTCCGCTGTAGAAAACTAAATGTTAGTCTAAAAGAAATGTGAGATCATGTCTAGATTATTTTTATAGTAGAGATCAAGTTTATACATTTCTTGGCTGGGCTGATGAGACAGTGGATTGCGCAGTCAGATGGAATAGGTATTTTAAGGTCATAGATTTAGCCGGTGGTAACTTGTGGAATAAACACCAGCTGGAATGTGGTTTTAACCAATCAGCATTCAGGATTAGGCCCACCCGTTCTATAATAAATCATAAAGTCTGTCTTCAGATGGACCTGCAAACCGTATTGTTAGGAGATTTGAAAAACAACAATCAATCAATGGGAAATATGATTATACTCTTAGGTAAAAGTATTTATTTTTAGGGCAATCTCGATAGAAATGCTACAAATAGAGAGGTTCAAGACCCTTGTAAGACATCACAGTAAAATAGAAGGATGTATTGCAAAAGGAAATAGTAAAATGGTAGTGTACTGGGAAAGATGGGTTAGTCTATGGACATCTGAGGGTTGGAATTAAGATTGGAGCGATTGGTTGATTGGCCATATAAATATATACAGTACCAGTCAAAAGTTTGGAAGCACCTACTCATTCCAGGGTTTTTCTTTATTTGTACTATTTTCTACATTGTAGAATAATAGTGAGGACATCAAAACTATGATATAACACATATGGAATCATGTAGTAACCAAAAACGTGTTAAACAAATCAAAATAGATTTTAGATTTTAGATTCTTCAATGTAGCCACCCTTTGCCTTGATGACAGCTTTTCACACTCTTGGCATTCTTTCAACCAACTATTTGGTAAAAGACCAAGTCCATATTATGGCAAGAACAGCTTAAATAAGTTAGGAGAAATGACAGTCCATCATTACTTTAGGTTATAAAGGTCATTTAATCCAGAAAAGTTCTATGATGAAACTATCTCTCATGTGGACCGCCACAGGAAAGTAAGACCCAGAGTTACCTCTGTTGCAGAGGATAAATTCGTTAGAGTTAACTGCACCTCAGATTGCAGCCCAAATAAATGCTTCACAGAGTTCAGGCAACAGACACATCTCAACATCAACTGTTCAGAGGAGACTGCATGAATAAGGACTTCATGGTCGAATTGCTGCAAAGAAACCACTACTTAAGGACACCAATAAAAATAAGAGACCTGCTTGGGCCAAGAAACACGAGCAATGGACATTAGACCAGTGTAAATCTGTCCTTTGGTCTGATGAGTCCAAATTTGAGATTTTTGGTTCCAACCACAGTGTCGCAGACTAGGTGAACGGATGATCTCCGTATGTTTGGTTCCCACCGTGAAGCATAGAGGAGAAGGTGTGATGATGTGGGGGTGCTTTGTTGGTGACACTGTCTATTATGCTTTATTTAGAATTCAAGGCACACTTAAACATGATACCGGTGTCCTGTAAATCATTTGTAGAGATGATATTTTTCAGCCTCTTTGGAAGGCTCCCTAAATTATTTTATTTGTATTACTACGTCTGTCAATCATATCAAATGTATAATTTAGGTATTCTGCTCAAATAATAGATAGACTTTGATTCTATCTGCTAATTTCAGAGCTGATCTACCCATTTAAAAAATATTGTCTTTAATAAATTATGCATGAACCATAAGCACAGTGTCAGACTTACATTTACATGTTTGTAATTTAGCAGACGCTCTTATGCAGACCAACTTACAGTCAGTGCATTCATCTTCAGATAGCTAGGTGGAACAACCACATATCACAGGCATATAAAGTACATTTTTCCTCAATAACGTAGTAGTAGAGTAAGAGATAGAAGGGGAGGTGCTGGTTATTGGCCGGCTTTGTGCTCTGACCACTAATATGGTCCAATAAGAAGAACGCTAAGGGTCATGGCCAACGTTCCCTCTTGCAGCTCATCTCCCCGGACTGCCACGCACAACAAATACAGTATCAGCCCATGGAGAGAAGCATGAAGTTGAAGTTCACTCAACTTTCTAAAGTGTTCCCTGTTAGGTAACACCAATGTTTCCCTTTACTGTGGCAATTGTGATCGAATCAACGCAATATTAGCCACTTTCAATGCAACATACCGAAACAAAACGAACTATGTAAAACGAATTATCCAATAAATGTTGTTGTAGGCAGAACGCATAGGAGAAGGATTATATTGCATTGATACGCCCATACTCTACACACAGACCAGCGCGGCGTAACCAATCAGAGCTGCAGTAGGCCTATATGCAAATAGGCCATTGCCATTTATGGATCTGTGCCATTTACTTTGGACTGTTAACGGCATGAGCGGTTGTGAGTAGATGCGCTTCTTTTGAGATCAGAGCGAGAGAACATTTTGTTAATATTCTTTGTTAGTTAGTAAGTTATTAGCCCAGTTATAGATCATGTGTAGTCAGTAATAGGGGACTGACTGCTTCCTACAAGAGCACAAAACGTGTACATTTCTAGACATATTTGAAAAGTGAGTCAGGTAAATAGCTTGTTTTTGTTCTTAAAGGGGCAGTGTTGTATTTTGAGACAGGCTTGAATAAACTAAGTAGCCAATAAGCTGAGGGTAGCATAATTGGTTTGATTCTCTGTAATAAAGGCATGGGAATAATAATGCATTTTATTTTGTAAAGTGGTTTCTTGCATCAAACAACACAACAACATTTTCAGTCACCTTGTCTGAAGGAGAAATGAATAAACAGGTTAATGTCAAGCCCTGCAAGTCTCATGGAATGTAGACCTACATTGACTGCTACTGTAGGCTGAATGATAGAACAGCTATTTCCATATTAAAATGTTATGGCATGCATTTTTTTCTATTGTTTTTGATGGTAGGCAACTCTGGTTATGTTCAAATAGCCACAGTAAATCAAATCAAATTGTATTTGTCACATGCGCCGAGTACAAAAGATGTAGACCTTACAGTGAACTGCTTACTTACAAGCCCTAACCAACAATGCAGTTTTAAAAAATACATAAAATAAATAAGAATAAGAAATAAAAGTAACAAATAATTAAAGAGCAGCAGTAAAATAGCGAGGCTATACACAGGGGGTACTGGTACAGAGTCAATGTGTGGAGGCACTGGTGTTGAGGTAATTGAGGTAATATGTACATGTAGGTAGAGTTATTTAAGTGACTATGCATAGATAATAACAGAGAGTAGTGGGGGGCGGGCAATGTAAGTAGTCTGGGTAGCCATTTGATTAGATGTTCAGGAGTCTTATGGCTTGTGGGTATAAGCTGTTAAGAAGCCTCTTGGACCTAGACTTGGCACTCCGGTACCGCTAGCCATGCGGTAGCAGAGAGAACAGTCAATGACTAGGGTGGCTGGAGTCTTTGACAATTTTTAGGGTCTTTCTCTGACACCGCCTAGTATTGAGGTCCTGGATGGCAGGAAGCTTGACACTGGGCCATACGCACTACCCTCTGTAGTGCCTTGCGGTCGGAGGCCAAGCAGTTGCCATACCAGGCAGTGATGCAACCAGTCAGGATGCTCTTGATGGTGCAGCTGTAGAACCTTTTGAAGATCTGAGGACCCATGCCAAATCTTTTCAGTCTCCTGAGGGGGATTAGGTTTTGTCGTGGCCTCTTTACGACTGCTTTGGTGTGCTTGGACCATGTTTGTTTTTTGGTGATGTAGTCCACAATCATCTCCTTTGTCTTAATCACGTTGAGGGAGACGTTGTTGTCCTGGCACCACACAGCCAAGTCTCTGTCCTCCTCCCCATAGTCTGTCTCATCATTGTTGGTACAGGAGTACAGGAGGCGACTGAGCACCCACCCCTGAGGGGCCCCCGTGATGAGGATCTGCGTGACAGATGTGTTGTTAACTACCCTTACCACCTGGGGGAGGCCCGTCAGGTGCTTCCCTTTGCAGTCTGTAATAGTTTGCAGGCCCTGCCACATCCGACGAGCGTCAGAGCCGGTGTAGTACGATTCAATCTTAGTCCTGTATTGACGCTTTGCCTGTTTAACCTCTCTAGGGTATGTGGGACGAAATCGTCCCACCTACTCAACAGCCAGTGGAATCCCGTGGCGCAATATTCAAATACCTTAGAAATGCTATTACTTCAATTTCTCAAACATATGACTATTTTACACCATTTTAAAGACAAGACTCTCGTTCATCTAACCACACTGTCCGATTTCAAAAAGGCTTTACAACGAAAGCAAAACATTGGATTATGTCAGCAGAGTACCCAGCCAGAAATAATCAGACACCCATTTTTCAAGCTAGCATATAATGTCACATAAACCCAAACCACAGCTAAATGCAGCACTAACCTTTGATGATCTTCATCAGATGACACTCCTAGGACATTATGTTATACAATACATGCATGTTTTGTTCAATCAAGTTCATATTTATATCAAAAACCAGCTTTTTACATTAGCATGTGACGTTCAGAACTAGCATACCCACCGCAAACTTCCGGTGAATTTACTAAATTACTCACGATAAACGTTCACAAAAAACATAACAATTATTTTAAGAATTATAGATACAGAACTCCTTTATGCAATCGCTATGTCCGATTTTAAAATAGCTTTTCGGCAAAAGCACATTTTGCAATATTCTGAGTAGATAGCTCGCCATCACGGGCTAGCTAATTTGACACCCACCAAGTCTGGCCCTCACCAAACTCAGATTTACTATAAGAAAAATTGGATTACCTTTGCTGTTCTTCGTCAGAATGCACTCCCAGGACTTCTACTTCAATAACAAATGTTGGTTTGGTTCAAAATAATCCATAGTTATGTTCAAATATCCTCTGTTTTATTCGTGCGTTCAAGACACTATCCGAAGGGTGACGAAGGGTGACGCGCCGGACGCGTTTCGTGACAAAAAAATTCTAAATATTCCATTATCGTACTTTGAAGCATGTCAACCGCTGTTTAAAATCAATCTTTATGCGATTTTTCTCTGAAAAAAGCAATAATATTCCGACCGGGAAACCCTGTTTTCGTTCAAAGACGAAAAAATAAAAACATGGTGTCGGCTCGTGCACGCGCCCCCAGTCCCATTGTCCTCTGATCGACCACTATCCAAATCCGCTACTGTTTTTCAGCCATGGCCTGGAAAGGCATCATTCAACGTTTTGCCGCCTTCTGAGAGCCTATGGGAGCCGTAGGAAGTGTCACGTTACAGCAGAGATCCTCAGTTTTCAATAAAGAGAGTGTAGAAGGCCAAGAAATGGTCAGAGAGGGCACTTCCTGTAAGGAATCTTCTTAGGTTTTTGCCTGCCATATGAGTTCTGTTATACTCACAGACACCATTCAAACAGTTTTAGAAACTTTAGGGTGTTTTCTATCCAAATCAAACAATTATATGCATATTCTAGTTTCTGGGCAGTAGTAATAACCAGATTAAATCGGGTACGTTTTTTATCCGGCCGTGCAAATACTGCCCCCTACCCTAGAGAGGTTAATGGTTCATCGGAGGGCATAGCGGGATTTCTTATAAGCTTCCGGGATACAGTCCGCTCCTTGAAAGAGGCAGCTCTACCCTTTAGCTCAGTGCGGATGTTGCCTGTAATCCATGACTTCTGGTTGGGGTATGTACGTACAGTCACTGTGGGGATGACATCACTGATGCACTTATAGATGAAGCCAGTGATTTGATTTGGTTTACTCCTCAATGCCATTGGAAGAATCCCGTAACATATTCCAGTCTGTGCTAGCAAAACAGTCCTTTAGCTTAGCATCTGCTTCATCTGACCACTTTTTTATTGACCAAGTCACTGGTGCTTCCTGCTTTAATTTTTCTTGTAAGCAGGAATCAGGAGGATAGAGTTATGGTCAGATTTGCCAAATGGAGGGTGAGAGAGAGCTTTGTATGCGTCTCTGTGTGTGGAGTAAAGGTGGTCTAGAGTTTTTTTTCCCTCTGGATGCACATTTAACATGCCGGTGGAAATTTGGTATGACAGATTTAAGTTTCCCTGCATTAAAGTCTCCGGCCACTAGGAGCGCCGCATCTGGATGAGCGTTTTCCTGTTTGCTTATGGCGGTATACAGCTCATTGAGTGCAGTCTTAGTGCCAGCATCGGTCTGTGGTGATGTGTAGACAGCTATGAAAAATACAGATGAAAACTATCTAGGTAGATAGTGTGGTCTACAGCTTATCATGAGATACTCTACCTCAGGCGAGCAAAACCTTGAGACTTCCTTAGATATCGTGCACCAGCTGTTGTTTACAAATATACATAGACCGCCACCCCTTGTCTTACCAGAGGCTGCTGTTCTATCCTGCCGATACAGTGTAAAACCCGCCAGCTGTATGTTGTTCATGTCGTCGTTCAGCCACGACTTGTTGAAACATAAGATGTTACAGTTTTGAATGTCCCATTGGTAGGTTATTCTTGCTCGTAGGCCATCGATTTTATTTTCCAAAGATTGCACGTTGGCCAATAGAACGGATGGCAGTGGGGGTTTACTCCCTCTCCTATGAATTCTCAGAAGGCAGCCTGACCTCCGCCCCTCTTTTCTCCGTTTTCTCTTCACGCAAGTGAGGGGGATTTGGGCCTGTTCCCGAGAAAGCAGTATATCCTTCATGTTGGACTCGTTAAAGGAAAAAGAGTAATCGCTGTTCTGATGTCCAGAAGTTATTTTCGGTCATAAGAGAAGGTAGCATCAACATTATGTACAAAATAAGTTAAAAAATAAGTTACAAACAACGCAAAAAAACGAACAAAATAACACAGTTGGTTAGGAGCACGTAAAACTTTAACCATCCTCTTGGCCACTTTTAAAACTGTAACTTAAAGTGGGTATAGCCTGTTGCACTGAATTTTTACAACGTTCAAGTTTGCGCTCTGCAGACCTGAAATTTGCTCAGTGATGACATTTTTTTGAGGGAACATTGGTCATGACCCCCATATATACTGTGTGTTTTACCTGAGACTTTCAAGATTTCTGCCCAGCTGCTGAATGCATACATGACAATAAAAGTCCTTTCAGAGACAGATAGAACTTTTATAGTAATCTTGTGTTGCAAATCAATAAAAACAGAACACTTGGATGGGTTGCTATAAACATGTTTCATTTCAATAAAGTAACATAAAATGTGATTAAATTGGTTGTTCCAATTATTTTACTGGTAATGGGAACTGTAATATTCACTGTCAATTATGTATATCAACAACGTGCATGATATACATTATGCATATATTTTACTGACGGGGACCTATGTACGTACCTGTTGTGCAATAACTGAATAGATATACAGTCAGTTCAAAAATGATTGGCACCCTTGATAAAGATGAGCAAAAAAGACTGTATATAAATAATACTGTCACGGTTGTCGTAGGGTAAAGACCAAGACGCAGCGGGAAAATATATACTCATATTCTTTTTATTTGGTGAAGAAGGAAAACACAATAAACGTATACAAACCACAAACGAACTGGACAGTCTTGTCAGGCACACAGCTAAACCAGCACAATCTCCGACAAACTAACAGGTGAAAACAGGCGACCTAAGTATGACTCTCAATCAGCAACAACGATGTACATCTGTTCCTGATTGAGAGCCACACCAGGCCAACACAGAAATACAACACTAGACCAGCCCCCTAGAAATACAATACAAGAACATACCCAACAACCCGGAACACCTAAATCAAACACCCCATCTTACATAGATACATATCTAATAAACCCCGAACCACTTAAATCAAATACCCTTTCTACATAGATACACCACTAAACCCAGAAACACTCTACACAAAATAACCCTCTATATAAACACATAACCAAAAACATGTACAACAAATACCCTCTGCCACGTCCTGACCAAACTACAATAACAAATAGGCCCTTTACTGGTCAGGACGTGACAAATACAAATACTGAGCTATATGGTGAAATATGATGGTGGATCTTTGATGTTATGGGGTTATTTTGCTTCCACACGTCCCGGGGCCCTTGTTAAGATCAACGGCATCATGAACTTTACCCAGTACCAGGACATTTTAGCAAAAAACCTGGTTGCCTCTGCGAGGAGGCTCAAACTGGGCCGCAAGTAGATCTTCCAGCAAGACAATAACTCCAAGCACACATCATTATCCACAAATAAATTGTTAATTGTCCACAAAATCTATATTTTGAAATGGCCATCTCAGTCTCCGGACTGAACCCCATTGAAAACATGTAGTTTGAATTAAAGAGGGCAGTCCATAAGAGCAGACAAAGGATATCAAGAATATGGAAAGATTCTGTATGGAGGAATGGTCTAAGATCCCTCCCAATGTGTTCTCCAATCTCATAAAACACTTTAGAAAAAGGCTCGGTGCTGTTATCCTTGCAAGGTGAGGTATTGAAAACAGGGGTGCCAATCATTTGGATAAACAACGTCTTTCTCTGAGTAATAAAATAAAATAATTTCCCCTTTTCTTTGAACATACAATATAGCTCAGGATTTGTATTATATATTTTATACAGTCTTTTTTGCTCATCTCTATCAAGGGTGCCAATAACTTTAGACCTGACTGTAGGTATCAAAATAATTTACTGAAAACAAAAATATGTGACATGAAAAGGAAGCTCTTGTACAATAAATTGTACTAATATATTGTATAAAAATAAATTAAAATTACTCTTATTTTCACTAACCCATAAACAAATGAATTCTAGAAGCAAGCTTTTGAAAACAGCTTTTGACATTTTTTATTAAAGCTGAATATTTCAATCACCTTACATTATCCAACCCTGGCTGGCAGCTTGGTTGTTTCCCTGGCCCTCTGGTAGTGGTTGTGCATCCTGGGACAGTTGATATTGATTGTGCCATTTGCTGGGGACACAGACCGAGACACATTAGCACCCAGCTCGCCCCTGCTGCTGAAAAACTTTATTAACTGCCTACACCGGCAGATCTGTCTCGTAACCATGGCAAAGAATGCAGGGAGGTGGTGGGGGTATTAGTGGGAAGCGGGTTCAACATACAGTCTCTCTGGGGTTGTCTCTTATCAAATCAAAATCAAATCAAGCTTTAATTGTCACATGCGCCAAATACAACCTTACAGTAAAATGCTTACTTACAAGCCCTTAACCAACAATGCAGTTCAAGAAAGAGTTAAGAAAATATTTAGCAAATAAATTAAGTAAAAAATAATAAAAAGTAACACAATAAAATAACAATAACGAGGCTATATACAGGGGGTACTGGTTGGTATTGGGTTAATGTGCAGGGGTACAGGTTATTCGAGGTCATTTGTACGTGTAGGTAAAGCATAGATAACAAACAGTGAGTAGCAGCAGTGTCAATGTAAATAGTCCGGGTGGCCCCAGTGATGTACTGGGCCATACGCACTACCCTCTGTAGTGCCTTACGGTCAGATGCCAAGCAATTGCCATACCAGGCGGTGATGCAACCGGTCAGGATGCTCTCGATGGTGCATCTGTAGAACTTTTTAAGGAGCTGGGTACACTCTCCTGAGGGGGAAAAGGTCTTTTAGTGCCCTCTTGGACCATGATAGTTTGTTGGTGATGTGGACACCAAGGAACTTGAAACTATCGACCTGCTCCACTACAGCCCCGTCAATGTTAATGGGGGCCTGTTTGGCCCTCCTTTTCCTGTAGTCCACGATCAGCTCCATTGTCTTGCTCACATGGAGGGAGAGGTTGTTGTCCTGGCACCACACTAAACAGCCAGTCCTGCTTCTCTCCCTACCCCACACAGAGGCACGTACAGGGTTACGCGCATGTACACACACACACACACACACACACACACACACACAATTTGCCTATCTTTTTCTTATTCAGGCTGCTTCCATCACTCACCCATTACCTAATACCTCTTCTTTCCCTTAATCTCCTTCCCTCCTCATTCGCCCTCTCTCTCCCTCCATCTATCAGTCTTTTTCCTGTCTTTCTATTCCGGCCAAAGAAAGGTGTAGGGTATCAAGTCGTGCAAAAATCAAGCCTTCTAAAAAGTTTAACAATAGCAGTGTCTGGTATACTGTATATTTTCATTGTTTCTAAAGTTATAGACCTGTGCCATTACTTTATCCAGTTGCTGTAAAAGTTCTCAACCATACTGTAGGTCCCTAATGAGCCACCTGCAATTCCCAACAAGTGGGCTAATCCAATTGGTGTGAGCCGTAGGGTGTTTGCTGTTCGCGGCCCAGTCCCTCCGTTCGCTACATTGGTGTCAGAAGTGGTATGGTGGACATGAACATGAGCCTTCCCATTCCGAGGGGGCAGTGTAGCAATCCTTGCTACAATTCCCAAGTGGGTTACCCTATTGGTGCAATGTATACCTTTTATACCAGCGATATATATATATACACTGCTCAAAAAAATAAAGGGAACACTAAAATAACACATCCTAGATCTGAATGAATGAAGTAATCTTATTAAATACTTTTTTCTTTACATAGTTGAATGTGCTGACAACAAAATCACACAAAAATAATCAATGGAAATCCAATTTATCAACCCATTGTCATGACGTTGGCCTCTTTTGGTACAGGGAGGACAGTTGACCCCCTCCCTTTTGCACCACCACCCAACCTACCTTCCCCCCAACCCAGGCCCTGTGTGAAAGGGTTGTAAAAACTCTAAAATTCCAGGAGAGTCTGTGGCCACATGGCCCATAGAGAGACACAGGAAATTCTTCCAACTCACAGAATTGGGGAGCCAAGCGACATTTGTGTTCTGGAGAAGGTATGGAAGATTGGTGAAGAATCCAGCTACGAACTGATCCGCTTGGTACAATTTTGTAATACTCAGAAGAGACAATATAGCCATATTACCATAAAACTGTTTATATAATAGCCTCAGCTTGAGACTTGCATCATAATGGTTGTATAGAATGTATTAATAAGGATAAAGCTTTTGTAATACATTGAGATGCTATGTACTGATGTAATGTGATAGAATTGTATTTCTGTAACCAAGTCTAACTCAGTCATAGGCACGCCCCCAGGGACACATACAGGACCAGGCGTCATTTGACAAGCCTGTTCTATGGGCACTATAAAACACACCCTGATTTACATTTCTTTAGACCAGGCCTCCACTCCATGGCCAATAGGTTTTACCATCCAATTCCTCTACTGAAAGTGAACTATACCACGTGGTTAACTTTTAGACTATTGATACCGACAGAATAAGAACAAGTCTTTGATATTAATTCATAGTCTGCAGCTAAGTAAATTATATCATCGAACGCGAAGACCAACGAAACATCCATTCTATGACGACATTAATGAATGTCGCTCTGAAAGATCCATTCTAACCGAGAGAGAGAGAGAGAGAGAGAGAGAGAGAGAGAGAGAGAGAGAGAGAACGAGGACAAAACTCCCCAACAGAACCGAACTCTCCAACAAGAATCAGAACGACACACTGAGCGTAAATATATATTGATTGCAATTGTTCCCGAATGAGTGAGCCTTCAATTGTCAATTGTTAATATTAATGAACTCTGTAGGTGTGCATTCTCAGCTGACCGTTTATGACCCATTGTCTAACAGACCTCTCATGCCTGTTAGCCATTAGCGCACATTACTATACCAATCCTTTGTGACGATAATTACTGTTTGTATGTTTTCTGTTAAAACCTCTCTGGGCTAGGCGGGACGAATTCGTCCCACCTACGTAACAGCCACTTGCAGCCTGTGGCGCGATTTTCAAAACATTAAAAATCCTATTACTTCAATTTCTCAAACATATGACTATTTTACAGCTATTTAAAGACAAGACTCTCGTTAATCTAACCACACTGTCCGATTTCAAAAAGGCTTTACAACGAAAGCAAAACATTAGATTATGTCAGCAGAGTACCAAGCCAGAAATAATCAGACACCCATTTTTCAAGCCAGCATATAATGTCACCAAAACCCAGAAGACAGCTAAATGCAGCACTCACCTTTGATGATCTTCATCAGATGACAACCCTAGGACATTATGTTATACAATACATGCATGTTTTGTTCAATCAAGTTCATATTTATATCAAAAACCAGCTTTTTACATTAGCATGTGACGTTCAGAACTAGCATACCCCCCGCAAACTTCCGGGGAATTCGCTAACATTTTACTAAATTACTCACGATAAACGTTCACAAAAAGCATAACAATTATTTTAAGAATTATAGATACAGACCTCCTCTATGCACTCGATATGTCCGATTTTAAAATAGCTTTTTGGTGAAAGCACATTTTGCAATATTCTAAGTACATAGCCCAGGCATCACGGGCTCGCTATTTAGACACCCGGCAAGTTTAGCACTCACCATAATCATATTTACTATTATAAAAGTTTGATTACCTTTTGTTGTCTTCGTCAGAATGCACACCCAGGACTGCTACTTCAATAACAAATGTTGGTTTGGTCCAAAATAATCCATCGTTATATCCGAATAGCGGCGTTTTGTTCGTGCGTTCCAGACACTATCCGAAATAGTAAAGAAGTGTCGCGCGCATGGCGCAATTCGTGACAATAAAATTCTAAATATTCCATTACCGTACTTCGAAGCATGTCAACCGCTGTTTAAAATCAATTTTTACGCCATTTTTCTCGTAGAAAAGCGATAATATTCCGACAGGGAATCTCCTTTTCGGCAAACAGAGGAAAAAATCCCAAAGGCGGGGGCGGTCGGGTCACGCGCATAAGCCCAGAGTCCCTTGATCGGCCACTTGAGAAAGGCGATAATGTGTTTCAGCCTGGGGCTGGAATGACGACATTCTGTTTTTTCCCGGGCTCTGAGCGCCTATGGACGACGTGGGAAGTGTCACGTTAGAGCAGAGATCCTTAGTAAATGATAGAGATGGAAAAGAAGTTCAAGAAATGGTCAGACAGGCCACTTCCTGTAAAGGAATCTCTCAGGTTTTGACCTGCCATTTGAGTTCTGTTATACTCACAGACACCATTCAAACAGTTTTAGAAAATTTAGGGTGTTTTCTATCCATATGTAATAAGTATATGCATATTCTAGTTACTGGGTAGGAGTGGTAACCAGATTAAATCGGTATGTTTTTTATCCAGCCGTGTCAATACTGCCCCCTAGCCCTAACAGGTTAATTACTTAGTGTAGTAAATTAATGATTTTAAGACAATTGATGTATGGATGATTTTAGTAAAGACTGGGTTCGTGCAGATACAACAATTTACGACGTTTGGAATGAGACTGGACTCGAGGTAAAATACACCATTTAAACCAGAAGATAATCGGCCTATACTATAATAGAATAGAATATTATAGTACAGGAAAGTTATATTAGGAAAATTATAGCTTTGTAATCTGAATATTCTCCTTGGTGCCCCGATCTCCTAGTTAATTACAATTAAACGATTAATCAGTTTAATCGCGTGATAATAATTACAGGGAGCTAATTGATAAACATGTCTTCAGTTTAATGGTACCCCAAAGACACGACACCATGGAGGTCTGGATTTGGAGTCACACTCAAAATTATAGTGGAAAACCACACTACAGGCTGATCCAACTTTGATGTAATGTCCTAAAAACAAGTCAAAATGAGGCTCAGTCGTGTGTGGCCTCCACGTGCCTGTATGACCTCCCTACAACGCCTGGGCATGCTCCTGATGAGGTGGCGGATGGTCTCCTGAGGGATCTCCTCCCAGACCGGGACTAAAGCATCCGCCAACTCCTGGACAGTCTGTGGTGCAACGTGGCGTTGGTGGATGGAGCGAGACATGATGTCCCAGATGTGCTCAATTGGATTCAGGTCTGGGGAACGGGCGGGCCAGTCCATAGCATCAATGCCTTCCTCTTGCAGGAACTGCTGACACACTCCAGCCACATGAGGTCTAGCATTGTCTTGCATTAGGAGGAACCCAGGGCCAACCGCACCAGCATATGGTCTCACAAGGGGTCTGAGGATCTCATCTCGGTACCTAATGGCAGTCAGGCTAACTCTGGCGAGCACATGGAGGGCTGTGCGGCCCCCCAAAGAAATGCCACCCCACACCATGACTGACCCACCGCCAAACCGGTCATGCTGGAGGATGTTGCAGGCAGCAGAACGTTCTCCACGGCGTCTCCAGACCGTCACATCTGTCACATTTGCTCTGTGTGAACCTGCTTTCATCTCTGAAGATCACAGGGCGCCAGTGGCGAATTTGCCAATCTTGGTGTTCTCTGGCAAATGCAAAACGTCCTGCACGGTGTTGGGCTGTAAGCACAACCCCCACCTGTGGACGTCGGGCCCTCATACCACCCTCATGGAGTCTGTTTCTGACCGTTTGAGCAGACACATGCACATTTGTGGCCTGCTGGAGGTCATTTTGCAGGGCTCTGGCAGTGCTCCTCCTGCTCCTCCTTGCACAAAGGTGGAGGTAGCGGTCCTGCTGCTGGGTTGTTGCCCTCCTACGGCCTCCTCCACGTCTCCATATATACTGGCCTGTCTCCTGGTAGTGCCTCCATGCTCTGGACACTACGCTGACAGACACAGCAAACCTTCTAGCCACAGCTCGCATTGATGTGCCATCCTGGATGAGCTGCACTACCTGAGCCACTTGTGTTGGTTGTAGACTCCGTCTCATGCTACCACTAGAGTGAAAGCACCGCCAGCATTCAAAAGTGACCAAAACATCAGCCAGGAAGCATAGGAACTGAGAAGTGGTCTGTGGTTACTACCTGCAGAACCACTCCTTTATTGGGGGTGTCATGCTAATTGCCTATAATTTCCACCTGTTGTCTATTCCATTTGCACAACAGCATGTGAAATTTATTGTCAATCAGTGTTGCTTCCTAAGTGGACAGTTTGATTTCACAGAAGTGTGATTGACTTGGAGTTGCATTGTGTTGTTTAAGTGTTCCCTTTATTTTTTTGAGCAGTGTATATATATATATATATTCTTTTTTTTATTGCAGAAAAACCAGTATGCATACAAGAAGTGTACAAACAGACATATGCTAGGGGGTACAACAAATTACAGATTATTCAAAGACCTTAAAAGATGCACACATATTGATTGTTTTAACTTCTCCAGGATTGGTGAGTCCCCTGTGGGACGGTTGAGCTAACGTTGGCTAATGCAATTAGCATGAGGTTGTAAGTAACAAGAAGATTTCCCAAGCATATCTGCCAAATTCTTGTTACTCTAACTGCACTGTCCAATTTACAGTAGCTATTCCAGTGAAATAATACCATGCTAGAGTGCACAGTTTTGAACATGAAAAGTTCTGAATAAACAAATGAGGCACATTTGGGCAGTCTTGATACAAAAGTTTTAACAGAAATGCAATGGTTCATTGGATCAGTCTGAAACTTTGCACATACACTGCTGCCATCTTGCGGCCAAAATCTAAATTGCACCTGGGCTGCAATAATATAGTCGTGGCCAAATGTTTAGAGAATGACACAAATATACATTTTCACAAAGTCTGCTGCCTCATTTCGTATGATGGCAATTTGCATATACTCCAGAATGTTATGAAGAGTGATCAGATGAATTGCAATTAATTGCAAAGTCCCTCTTTGCCATGCAAATGAACTGAATCCCAACAAAAACATTTCCACTGCATTTTAGCCCTGCCACAAAAGGACCAGCTGACATCATGTCAGTGATTCTCTCATTAACACAGTGGTGAGTGTTGACGAGGACAAGGCTGGAGATCACTCTGTCATGCTGATTGAGTTTGAATAAGAGACTGGAAGCTTCAAAAGGAGGGTGGTGCTTGGAATCATTGTTCTTCCTCTGTCAACCATGGTTACCTGCAAGGAAACGTGCCGTCATCATTGCTTTGCACAAAAAGGGTTTCACAGGCAAGGATATTGCTGCCAGTAAGATTGCACCTAAATCAACCATTTATCGGATCATCAAGAACTTCAAGGAGAGCGGTTCAATTGTTGTGAAGAAGGCTTCAGGGCGCCCAAGAAAGTCCAGCAAGCGCCAGGACCGTCTCCTAAAGTTGATTCAGCTGCGGGATCGGGGCACCACCAGTACAGAGGTTGCTCAGGAATGGCAGCAGGCAGGTGTGAGTGCATCTGCACGCACAGTGAGACAAAGACTTTTGGAGGATGGCCTGGTGTCAAGAAGGGCAGCAAGAAGCCACTTCTCTCCAGGAAAAACATCAGGGATATACTGATATTCTGCAAAATGTACAGGGATTGGACTGCTGAGGACTGGGGTAAAGTAATTTTCTCTGATGAATCCCCTTTCCGATTGTTTGGGGCATTCCGGAAAAAAGCTTGTCCGGAGAAGACAAGGTGAGCGCTACCATCAGTCCTGTGTCATGCCAATGTAACAGTTTAGGTTCCGTCCCTCTCTTCGCCCCAACCTGGGCTCGAACCAGGGACCCTTGCACACATCAACAACTGACACCCCACGAAGCATCGTTACCCATCGCGCCACAAAAGCCACGGCCCTTGCAACGCAAGGGGAACCCTACTTCAAGTCTCAGAGCGAGTGACGTCACTGATTGAAACGCTATTAGCGCGCACCACCGCTAACTACTAGCCATTTCACATCGGTTACACTCACCGCCCTTTTGACCTCCTCCTTTTTCGCAGCAACCAATGATCCGGGTCAACAGCATCAATGTAACAGTCTAGGTTCCGTCCCTCTCTTCGCCCCAACCCGGGCTCAAACCAGGGACCCTTGCACACATCAACAACTGACACCCACGAAGCATCGTTACCCATCGCGCCACAAAAGCCACGGCCCTTGCAACGCAAGGGGAAACCCTACTTCAAGTCTCAGAGCAAGTGACGTCACTGATTGAAATGCTATTAGCGCGCACCACCGCTAACTAACTAGCCATTTCACATCGGTTACACTCACCCCCCCTTAGCGACACAATCAACTCCGACATGCCCCTAGCTGATGTTTATTCTACGTTGCCAATGGAAGGGGAGACTCCATTTGATTACTGGATCAGACTGAACAGGGCCATAGAGGTGGCAGAGGACTGTTTGAAGAGGCAGAACAAAGGAGCTAGACAATCCATCACGTGTTCTGACTGTCATGTTCATCAAGCACTGTCCGAACCCAGAGCTGTCATTGATATTCATGTGCATACCATTGCATGAGTGGACGGTTGCGGAGGTCCATGGCAGGATGGAGGAGTACCAGAGGAAGTGCAAGGCTCCACGTCCCTTGCGGCTGGCCCCACTAGTCACCACACTGACGCAGGAAGTAAGTAGGCCAGTGTTGGCTGTTGCAAACTGTCCGGACCCCTTGCAGCAGCCCACAACTGACTCATCCGAGGCATTGGATTGGGTGATTGGCATGCTTGAACGGGTCTTGGAGCAGTGGCCACAGCAACCTGTAGGCGGCTATGATAACCGTTTCCAGGGGAGGCCCAGGAGAAGGGAGAACCCGTCTTTGCAATGCAAAGTGTGTGGTGATGCGAATCACAGCACAATGGATCATTGTTATTCTAACCACCTATGCTTCCTCTGTTATGCAGCTGGGCACACACGTCAAGAATGCCCTCGCACTTCATCGGTAACTCCCGTCGCTCCATCAAACAGCAACACGACACAGCGGCAGGAAAACTAGCTGGCCCGCACGGGATGGGGGGAAGTGCTGGTCCTTGTGAGGTGCCCCGATCAGTTAGTGGTGTAGAATTAGAGTCAGTATATTCAAGTGTTTGTGATGAAGTCAAGTCGAACGAAAAAGTCATTATGCAAAATACACAGAGAGTGCTCCACAACGATGAACTCTTCTATACTAGTGTGTTACTGGGGGATGTTATAGAGGTGAGCGCTATGATTGACAGCGGTTCTATGGCATGCACATTGAGCGCAACAGTGGTGCCACGCCTTGAGAAAGCAGGTGTGCTCAAGAGTGGCTCCCTCAGTCCAACTGAAGTGGTGTTGGTTGGCTGCGGGGGGTTGAAGACCAAGCCTGTAGGTGTGTGTGAATTGAATCTGTCTGTTTATGGCAGCAGTGTCTCTGTCCCTGTTCTAGTAGTGGATGGCCAACGTGATGAGCTTATCCTAGGCAACAACATGATTAAACACCTCATCAGGGAGCTGAAGACGACTGGTGACTTCTGGGAGAAGATGTCATCATCTGAACACAATGGAGATGACAAACTGTTCCGTCTGCTGGCTAATGTAGAGAGATGGAAAGGGTCCGAAGTGCCAGAAAGAGTGGGCACAGTAAGGCTGAAGCGGGCGGTCACATTGGAGCCTATGCAGGAACATTTAGTCTGGGGCCGGCTGTGTACGCCTCAAAATGTATCCGCGGGCAGTGCTGTCGTTATTGAGCCTACGAGGGCACGCTCAAGACCAAAAAACATTCTAGTGTGGAGAACAGTAGCGACATTGTGGAGCGATGGCTGGGTCCCTGTCAAAGTTATCAATCCCTCACCAAAGCCAGTAACAGTGAGACGGAATGCCAACATAGCGGACGTTTTTCCTTGCATGGCATTAGAGGACTTTGACACTGACTATATGGATGGGCCCACTGTCAAACCGGTCCCCCTGGTGCAGCAAATGGATGACAATCCAGACTTTGACAATGGTAGTGGAGATAGCTTGACCGTTGACAGTACCGTCAAACCGCACAGAGTGACAAGTGAGGTGTTGCACGAGTTAGGGCTAGGTGACATTGACATTGAGTCCACTCAGTTGTCGCAACAATGTAAGGCCAGGCTAGTTCAGCTTATAGCCCGCTACGAGTCTATCTTCTCCCGGCACAAACTAGATTGCGGGAAGGCTACGGGATATGTCCATCGCATCAATGTAACAGTGTAGGTTCCGTCCCTCTCTTCGCCCCAACCTGGGCTCAAACCAGGGACCCTTGCACACATCAACAACTGACACCCCACGAAGCATCGTTACCCATCGCGCCACAAAAGCCGCGGCCCTTGCAACGCAAGGGGAAACCCTACTTCAAGTCTCAGAGCGAGTGACGTCACTGATTTAAATGCTATTAGCTCGCACCACCGCTAACTACTAGCCATTTCACATCGGTTACACCAACAGTAAAGCATCCTGAGACAATTCATGTGGGGGGTTGCTTCTCAGCCAAGGGAGTGGGCTCACTCACAATTTTGCCTTATAACACAGCCATGAATAAAGAATGGTACCAACACATCCTCTGAGAGCAACTTCTCCCAACCATCCAGGAACAGTTTGGTGACGAACAATTCCTTTTCCAGCATGATGGAGCACCTTGCCATAAGGCAAAAGTGCTAACTAAGTGGCTCGGGGAACAAAACATCGATATTTTGGGTCCATGGCCAGGAAACTCCCCAGACCTTAATCCCATTGAGAACTTGTGGTCAATCCTGAAGAAGCGGGTGGACAAACAAAAACCCACAAATTCTGACATACTCCAAGCATTGATTATGCAACAATGGGCTGCCATCAGTCAGGATGTGGCCCAGAAGTTAATTGACAGCATGCCAGGGCGGATTGCAGAGGTCTTGAAAAAGAAGGGTCAACACTGCAAATATTGACTCTTTGCATCAACTTCATGTAATTGTCAATCGCTCTGGATAAGAGCGTCTGCTAAATGACTAAAATGTAAATGTAAATGTCAATAAAAGCCTTTGACACTTATTGAAATGCTTGTAATTATACTTCAGTATTCCATAGTAACATCTGACAAAAATAATGTATATAGAGACACTGAAGCAGCAAACTTCGTGGAAATTCATATTTGTGTCATTCTCAAAACTTTTGGCCAAGACTGTACATTATGGCATTTCAAAGATGATGGTACAAAACGGTTTGATTTTTCCTTTGTATTATCTTTTACCAGATCTAATGTGTTATATTCTCCTACGTTCCTTTTTAATTTCCACAAACTTCAAAGTGTTTCCTTTCAAATGGTACCAAGAAAATGCATATCCTTGCTTCAGGGCCTGAGCTACAGGTAGTTATATTTGGGTATGTCATTTTAGGCGAAAATTGGAAAAAAAGGGTCCAATCCAAGAGGTGAACAGCTTTCTTATTAGAATAATGTAGAATGGTCCTAATGTACTGCTCGAATTCCTTATAGAAAACACAGAAGAGTGTTTTTTCACCAGTGAATTTACATGAATGAATATGACATTTTTCCATTAGCACAATTAGATTTGAGGTAAAATAGTTTTTCTGTATCCTTTTTATAGTTAAGGAAACCGAGCATCACATTCTCCCCTAAAAAAACAGAAGTCATCAAGAATATGAACAATTATAAAACTATGAATATTTTTCCATAATTTCTTTACATGTAGACAATGCCAAAATAAATGCAAAACTGTTTCTGGATGCTCAACACAAAAAGTACAGTTAATGTCTTTTTGAGTTTCTTCAGGTAGTGATTTGCAGGGTAATACTTATGGACCATTCTGAAAGAGACCTCTTTGACCTTGTTAACAAGCAGGCATTTGTGTGATAATAACCAGACTTTTTCCCAACAGATATTATTGACAAATGTGTTTCAGTAAGTTGTGACATAAGGAATGGATACAATATCCCGTTGAAATAAAGCACGTATAGATCTGTTGTTCTAAGGGAGCAAGGAGAAACACAGTTTTCCTATTGGAGAGTCAACTGGTAGGTCAAGAAAATGAGGTCTGGTTACAACTCTAAACGACATGAGAGTTCCAGATGGAATAGCATAAAAGACTATGGCGAACTCTCTAGGTGTAGCACTAACCACAAGTGTCATCAGTGTCCTGTGAAGGAAGAGGACAACAGATTTTTTATTTCAAGGAACGGAACTAAAAGAAGTGGTCTTAGTAGTAGGGCTTTACAAATCAGCCCACACAACTTCCGTTTGAAATTTACATCGCTAGCTAGCAACAAGGAACAACAAGGAACTTTCATGAGATTAAACGATATCTAACCAAGGATTTTATCAAGGTGAGGCGTATGCTGCGCAGTGTGGTATTTTCATTAAACTAGCTTCGCTAGCAAGCTAACGGCGTGAGCTAGCTAGCTAGCTTGCTATCCATGGCTGTCGCAAGCGTTCGTGCTACTGCTTGATAGCTTTTATTTTATTTAACCATTATTTAACTAGCTAGCTAGTTAGGTGGCTTTGTCACGATAACTATCTAGGTAGCTACCTAGCGAAATAGCTGGCGATTATACGCAGTTAGCAAATTAGCTAGTTTATTTTCAGGTCCATTTAGTTAACTAGTTACTTCTCGAACAGGGTTTCCCAAACTCGGACCTGGGCCCTCCCTCCCCCTGTGTGCACGTTTTTGTTTTTGCGCAAGCACTACCCATTTGATTCATATATCCAATTCATCATCAAACTTTGATTATTTTAATCAGCTATGTAGTGCTTAGGGAAAAAACAAAACGTGCACCCAGGGGTGGGTAGGACAGAGTGTGGGAAACCCTGTCCTAAAAGATTAATATTATGTTTCTTCGAACAGCTGGTAAAGTTAGCTAACTACTACTAACCAAAACAATCACCGATTCAGGATACTAGCTAGCTAGTTTTCAGAATCGCTTCAATGCAGCAACCTTAATTAGGGATGTCATGGAGACGTTCATATCACATTTTGTTAGTATTGTGCACCTTACCATATACATAAATGAAAAATCAGTAAACATAAAATCTGTGTTTAGGCTGTGCATGTTGCAATACATGTTAGCTACACTTTCTCGCGCCCATGTAGGTCACTTTTATGAAGCAATGAAGGGGTGCACAAAGAACATTTGTTTGTTTTGTAACTTTCTCGAGATGTGTGTTTTACAGTGGGAAGCCCTAAGTAGTTCACTAGTCCTCCAAGAAAGTGAGCTGGAAGGAAAGAACGAAGGAGCCAGGTTGCAAGAAAACAGATGAAAGAAGGGGCAACAATGTCTGAAGAAGGGGCAACAATGTCTGAAGAAGGGGCAACAGTGTCGGAAAAAGGACAGATAATTGCCTCTGATACTGGTAGTGATGAGGAGTTAGGTGAAGCCTTGTCTAATGGCAACCCCATACCACCTAAGAGGGGAAAGGGAAGGCCCAAAGGATCAGGCTCTAAGACACCCAAGATACTGAGGGTACTAGACAAGCGGCCACGGGGCAGGCCATGTAAACTGGTTGACCCTAATGCTGTTTCAGCAGAGCCAACTGCACCTCTGAAGCATGGCCGGCCCCAAAATGTTAAACAAACAAAAAAAATTGGTAGACCGAGGAAGAACCCGCTATCAACCGAGGAGGAAGAAGAGAGAAAGAAACTGAAAAGCCAACCTAAGGGATCAAGAGTGTGGAAGCCTCTCGGAAGGCCGCGCATCCACCCCTACATGGATCCCCCAGCCACCTCTGCTGAGCCACGGGCAAGAGGCCGTCCACGCAAGGCAACAATGGGTAGAGGTGCCCACTTACGGAAGAACCCACCTCCAACCTCTAAAGTTTCCAAGCCACCCGTTATAGATGGTTCCCCGCAAAAGAGGGGCTGCCCCTTAGGCTCCGTACAAGCAAACAAAGCCAAGAGAGCAGCAGAGAAGGATAGGTCCAATAGTGCACCCCCAGCCAAACAGGGGTGCACTGTTTCTCCAATAGTAAAGCTTTACCGCTGCACCAATGGTAAAGCAAATGTGTTAGATGAAGCTGCCTTCCAAGCCCAGAGGCGAAGAGGCAGGAGAACGTCTGTGACAGTTGATTATACAACTTGTGATTCAGAGAAGGAGGAAAATGAAGATGCAGAGAGAAATGAGGACGAAGACTTGTCTCCAGTTGAAGAGGAAATAAAATCACACAGTGGTCGTCACAAAGCTAGCAAACCTAGTTATGGTGGCGGCAGCTCATAAAGAAGGTGGGGGTTGTTTCTAAGAGGCGGGGCAGGAAGCCTGGCTCAACCAAAAAGGTTTCTAAAGTAAAAGGAACCTAGGTGGAGCAGACTGAACAAGACAACATACCTTGTTGCCGGGAAACACAAAATATCAGTAGCATCTTGTAGGATGAATGGACATGTTTTTAACATTTTACTAGTGGGATAGCTCTTACCCAACTCTTTAGTTTTCTCAATTAACCTACGTGTCTATTTGCTCTTGCTATTATTTTTTATGCTTTGTGGAAACCATGTCATTTTTTTCCTTCCCCTTCATAGCTTGAATGATGTGAAGACAATTTCATTGACAGTTGTTAATATATTGGTCTGTGCAGACTTATCCCATTTGGATGCTGTTTCTAATTCCATGCTCATCCTTTAGGTCATGATATTCTCATTGAGCTTTTACCGAGATGTTTCTTCATCTCCATCCAAAATGTTACAATGTGGGAAAGATCAGGAATGTATGAATCAATTGTCTATTTACTCATATAGGTAAATAAGAAGCTAAAATGGGTTAAATCAGTGTTTTGTTTCTTGTAATAAATAAATAAATAACATACTTTTAAGACAACAATTATCTCTCCTGAGGGTCTGCAATGTCTTGTAATGTCTTGTAATTTTATTTCCCTTAATTGCCAAAGCTTTGAATGTAACAACTTCTTCCCAGCTATCTTTGTTTCGATACAGATTTTGTTAGTGTCACTGTCATGGCACCCTCTTCCCTATAAAGTGCACTGCTTTGACCAGAGCCTACGGACCCTGGTCAAAAGTAGAGCACTATTACATTTTAGTCATTTAGCAGACGCTCTTATCCAGAGCGACTTACAGTAGTGAATGCATACATTTCATACATTATTTTTTTCTTTTCATACCTTTTTTTTTTCTTTTCGTACTGGTCCCACGTGGGAATCGAACCCACAACCCTGGCATTGCGAACACCATGCTCTACCAACTGAGCCACACGGGACCACTATAAAGGGAATAAGGTGTATTAAATAACTTTGTGTGTGAACAGTTAGTTCTCTGTTTGCCCTGCGAGGTGTTACAGTGAATCCGTATATACTAAGATTGCATTTACCATTTATTCGCTTGACTAATTCAATTGAATAAAAAAGCAGAGAATATATTCAGTGACTTAGTGTTAAATTCTGTTCTGATACCAGATTTGATTGACGCAACCTAACAATTGGTGACCCCGACGTGATCTGGTAGAAGGACTTCGCTGGAACTTGTCCGGCCGATTGGCCATTGCTGTCGTCGGATGGTTTGCCTCACAAATCCTGACCGGTCAACTAAAAAGGTAAGCAGACACCTATTGTGAATAACTAAAGTTCTGCACATTGGCGTTATCCAAATTTATTTGTGAGACACCTGTTTGATGTAAGTTACCAAATTATATAATTGATAACGTTTGAAATAATTAACAATAATAGTAAGATAACAAGAAGTGTGAATTATGGTGGATGCAATTTTGAAACCGATCGGTTGTTGATGATATAACAAGTGAATGTAATGTACTAGGTACAGAGTACCAAGTGTGTGTGTGTGTGTGTTTGGTTAGTCGGCGTACATAACCGGTATGAGTGTGAGTGGATGTAGGTGTAACAGCGATTGAAATGTACTAGGTATTCAATACCAAGTTTGAGTGTGGTTACCAAGTCTGGGACTGGTTACAAGACTGAATGAAGATTGGGAGGTCAACCCAATCATATGAATGAAGTACATTAGATATTAAGTCGGCGTACTAGTATCAAGTGTGAATGATCTACGGATAAAGGTACAGGTCCGGTAAGGCTGTGTTACACTGAGGAAACCACTGAATGACTGAAGTACATTGGGTATTAAGTCGGCGTACTAATACCAAGTTTGAGTGACCTGCGGGTAAATAAGAGGTCGGGGACGGTCGACCTGAGTTATATCATTTAGCGCTGGGGAAATAAAGAATGTTAGAAACGTCCGGTAGGGACGCAAATTAACATTGATAGATAGGTTGTTATGAACGTAAATTAAATATGACCAACCAGGAGACCGAGAGGGTGCTGAAAGCATTGAAGTCAGCACTAGAAACTAATGGGGGTAAAGACGGGAAGGAGTGGAAGAGAAGGGGGGGAAAATTATATAAGGGATGGATAAAAGAAGGTAGTATTAATGCACCCAACGGACTCCCAGTCGACGGGGAGCCCGGTAAAATATTGGAAACGCTAAAACGAAAAACAGACAAAACCTATTCCGAGTGGAAGCAGGAGGGGGAACCGCGTACAGGCACATTTAAAGAAACGATGGAGAAGGCTAAATTAAAAGAGCGCATAGGGTTGGCTATGCTGGAGAAACTAAAGAAGATATGTGGTGAAAAGCGCCCCGGAGATCAACACAGTCCCTCAACCGATAGGCATCACAGGAAGCTAAATTGGAGAGCTAATAGTGTTCCTTCTGTACACCTAGGAGCCACAATATCTTTTAAAGGGGCTGGCACACGTGGAATTTTAAAAGTTTTATTTTCTGAGTTTTAATGAAGTTCTGGGAACCTGGGATATAACATGTGGATAATGTTTGCCGGTTTTCCTTTCATTTGTTTGAGGGTTTTCCTTTAATTTGTCTAATAAAGTAAGAAACACATTTTTGAAAGGGTGGTATGACTTTTGACCTCTATCAGGGCTCCCCCTTGTGGTCTGATCAGCCTCATGGGAGGGCCATTTGGATAGTGAATTTAAGGTAATTTGTAATACTAATTTGAAGGGAATCTGTATTACTGATAATTATGATGGAGTTAAAGTTCTTAGACACAATTGATAATTTGAACCAATGAGAAGACTAAAAGGGCAAAGCCTTAGACTAAGGGTAGGCTTCCTTAAGTCTATTTTCCTAGAACAAGAAGGGTACAATAATTTTCCTTTGTGGAGTAGTTCAGATTAGTCATTTTGATCTGATAATGTTATTTGAATTTCTTTTGACCAGTAGTAGTATTTTTTATACATTATCTAGGTAAGTATTTTCCCTTAGGTAGTCAGCTGTGGTTGTATTCAGTGGAAGAGATTTAACACAACAAGGCTGTGGAATTGATATAATAGTATTATTATATTTTGTTGTTGAATAAGTTTAATAATGGTAGACTTATGTCAAGTATTAGGATATATTCTAAGCCAACGGGACAGGAATATATGACATCTGTAGGTGATCCAGGATCATTGAGGGTATCGAGATAAATTTAAGTAGCTATGGAATAATCTTGATATTAAGACATGTTGATTTTTCTGAAATCCAGAAGTGCAACCAGGGAGACAGTGAGACATTTAGTGAATATTTGGAAACAACCCATTATTGGTACATGGCCTGAGCCATGTATCAATAAAGGGGGAAGGATGGTAGAGCAGTTAGGAAAGAGTGGTGGCCTAGAGGATATTTACTTTAAAAAAAATATCCAGTCCAACATTTGGAAATGGACCTTATTGAACTACTCCGAAGAGAGGGGAAGAAGGGTTGTTTAACAATAATAGATAAGTATAGCAAATGGGTAGAAGCGTTCCCAACTTACTTGGTGGACATGATTATGGTAGCTAGAATATTAGGTCAAGATATTATCCCTAGAGTTGGTTTACTAGGATCTATCTCTTTAAATGATGGATGACATTTTAGCTAATCAGGTTGAACAAATAGAATGCCGGAGTTAGAGATACCAGAACAGGTAGACATAGAAGTTGAAAAAATACTAGCAGAACACATGAGAAGACTGTTTGTTAACCAAACCCGTATGTCCAAGATTTTGTGTCCAACAGGTGAATTACAGGAGAAGGTGATTCACTCAATCCAACCAGGAGACTGGGTGTGGATCCAGTCCCTGAGGAGAAAAGACTGGAAGCAGCCCCATTGGGAAGGCCCATACCAGGTTCTGTTAAACCACTGCCTTTGCCATTAGAAAAACTGAGAGAGTCACTTGGGTCCATGTTATCCACTGCAAGAAGGTATGTACACAACAGAGCACTGCTGATCACACACAGAGTTAGGAGAAGAACCGATACCAACAGGGTCCGGGGGTTACCTCCTTAACGAAGATTCCCTATCCCGACCGTGCATCAATGTGTGTGCTCCTAGAGGTGTGAGTATAGGGCAGTGCCTAGCAGATCGACTAAGGGCAGGAGAGGGTTGGCGGTTTTTGGGAAGAGTAGAGACTCTGAGCTGCATCATAGTCTAATCTTTCTGATACATTCAGATCCACCACCTTCCGGTACTAATCATACGACACTGTTGTCATTTATAAGAATGAAAAGATAAACTATACCATACACTGATGAGTGACGTACAGAATAAGGAATCAAAAAAGATCAAGATGTACAATTTAAGGTAAACATTAAACAATTTCCTGGGGAAGCAGACAACTGTACAGGAATTGGGGTTGGCCAGATTGAAGTACTCAGCCAACCCACCTCGGTTCACCTTAACTCCTGATGAGTACCAGTGTTATAGATACAAGAATGGCACCGAGAACTTAGATGATTTTAATGGCTGAAAGGTGATCGTTAATGTGACTGACTTAGGTTTAGAAGTACAGGAGAAAATTCTGAACCTCACAGCACCTATAACTAACTGATGAAGGGTGGGCTAGTAACAGCAAAGGACACATACGACAGAAATTACCACAAAGGGTGGTTAGGAACTTGCGCCCTGGGGTTATAGGTCCAACCAGTTCAAGTTAGTCATCAGAGGCCAGTTATAGGAGGCTAAAGTAGGCACAGGAGGAGTTTTGACCAGGATGGGAGTAGCTTTGTCTAGATGGATGCTATTGGCATCCTCAGGGAAGTTCCAGATGAATACAAAGCTATGAATCAAATATGTGAAGGCTTTAACACTACATTATTTTGGTGGTTGACAATAAATAAAAATGTGGATTGGATTAATGACATCTTTTATAATCAACAGAGATTCATGAATGAAACCGGGGATGCGGTAAAGAGGTTCTCTGACCAATTATCCGCCACCTCCCTCATGACCTGGTAAAATAGACTGACTCTCGATATGTTATTGGCAAAAGAGGGCGGTGTGGGTAGAATGATTAGGTTCATTGCTGCACGTACATTCCTGATAACACAGCTCATGTTTGGGAAATGGAAAAGTGTTGTAAGAACTGTATTATGGGCTGCTTTCACCTGTATGAGTGTGTTGATATTGTGTGATTGATGAGTATATGCCAAGTATGAAAGGTTTAATCACCAGAACTCTAGAGAGATCGATGACGCAGCAGATGGTGAGAAACGGACCGAGTCCAAGTTCAGACCAGTGGGACGACAAATACCTACCGCCGAGCCTGGTGGAGGATTCATTCAATTAGGAGGAGCCCATGGTAGATGAGACCATCTTTAGAGTTTAGGAAGACTGTTTCTTTAAGTAAAGGTCATAACAAAAATCCTGATCCGAAGTGTTATGATTGGAGATAGGCTTAGAACAGTCATCGATAAATATGTGTTGACAGTATATGCAATTGTTTTCTTTGATGTCCCGAATTAGTTTGATTTTGTGTGAAATTTATGAATCCAATAAAAATAGATGTGTTATAGTGTGTGTGAAATATTTAGCCTATCGGGTGGATTGTAATGGAAATTATATGATTAAAGGTTTGACTAAATGATTTCACTCAGAAACCATATAACCCGTTGAAATGTATTTGAAATTATAAAGGCTATAATAATGGGTTAAAAACTATATTCCAATACTGTGTGTGAGTAAGACACTGTTACCACTTCAAAATGAGCAGGGCGACCTTGGGAAAGGAACAGGGGAAGATGCCTCCCTAAGTCAGGGAGAGTAACAACGGCCTGGGAACGGCTAGTGGGCAGGAGATTAGAAGACAGGTGGCAAGGTTGATAAGGAATGTATGTGTACTGTGGAAAAATACAGCCGCCTAAAGCTGGGTGGAGTTCTTTACTGATGTGTGTGTGTGTGTTAATATAAAAGGATATATTATAACCAACAGAGATTTGTTAACTATACTCGCACTGCACTGACAGGTATGGCTGAGCAACTAGAGGCTACCACTAGAACTGCTAAACAGAATAGACTGGCGCTGGATATGATTTTGGCTAATAATGGCGGGGTGTGTAAAATGTTTGGTGAACAATGCTGTATGTTTATCCCTAACAATACCAGTCCTGACGGGAGCATTTCAAAAGCCCTAGTTGGTTTAGATAAACTATCTGGTGAAATGAAGAGCATGTTGGTTGGGTGAGTGGTTTGGTAAGTATGCTGCACTGGTGGTTACTGGATTTCTGACCCTAATTGTGTTTTTAATTCTGATGTGCTCTGCTGCCTGTATCATGCCTTGTCTGAGAAAGTCTGTTACAGATGTCGTGCATGCTGCTGGTATGATGCCTTTGCTGGAGGCTCAAGAAGGAGATGCAGACACTGAGTCTAACTTTCGGAGGAAAATGGGGTTGGCTACGGATGACCCTTGGTTTGCTATTGGTGAGGTGGTGGAGTGACACCCTAGTGGGTGTCAAAAGGGGGAATCAAAATTCCCTGTTTGTGCTTTTCTGCTTTACAAATCAGTTTTAAATATTGTGAATGTTTGTCTTTCCTAATGTGAGGGTTTGAAGTTCCTGGGTGGCTGGTAGCCAACCTAGTAAAAGTTGGGTGTAGCTGGAAGGACTGAAGGGTTTCTATTATCGTTATTCCTATTAATAAAAGTGTGATTCTTTTTGTTTGTATTGTATTTTAGTGAGTGACACCCTAGTGGGTGTCAAAAGGGGGAATCCTAAATTCTTCTTACTGGGTAATGTTCACACCCAGCAGATGTGAAAAGGGGGATTGTTGGGATATATTTTATTTAACTAGATGTGGTGCATAGCTTGTGAATACATTAATGTTAAACATAACAGGTTTGTATTGTATTAACATAGATTGAGCAACATATAATAGACGTGACTAACTGGAGGGTTGCTGTGCAGCAGGGGTGTAGGCTGAGTTAGACTTGTGACACACACACACACACACACACACACACTGCCTGGTTTTGAAACTGCTCAAGGACATGTGTACGTGAGGAACTGATAGAGTGGAGAATAACTAGCATAAAAACAGGCACTGTCCTTGGGGTTTGTTGGGTCGCGTCAATTCAAATCTGGTATCAGAACAAAATTGTTAGCACAGAGTAACTTCTGATTTCTTTGTACTTTAATTAATGCAAACACTTGAGTGGTAAGTATGTTGTTCGTATATACTGTAACACTACGCAGGGCAAAACAGAGAAGAGAGCGACACATCCTTTGTTCTCCCTTATATACTCTGACAGAGATAGTTCCTGCTCATTGCTGGCCTGTGAGGGAGAATGAGCATGGTTTAAACTTACTCATCCTATCGGCGTGCAGGTTGGTCCCAACCTCGTGACGCACTTCCTGTTGCCGGGTGTAGTTATTGTCTTTTGCAGTTGACTTATCTTGTGACTGCACAATGCATATTTCCCTTAAAACCCCGACACCCCCCGCATATACATTTCACCCATATTCTGTTATTTGCCGTTATCTTTTAACAAGCTCTTCCAAAACCCTGATTTACAGCATCTGCATTCTTTCCACATGACCCACCATCCCATGAGCCACTTCCTCTCACACAGCAGTATGCTCTTATCATATAGAGTATAAACTTAATATTATAGCATAACTTCTTTGTTATATTATATAGGTTATGCAAACAAATAGTTGGTTAAACCCTAACAGGTTGCTGATTTTTGGGTGAAAAACACGAAGATAAGCTGGAAGACAACTTCACCTGGCAACAGTGACCGCCAAGAGGCTGGGACCAGCCTGTGCGCCTGCGATAGGCTGAGCAAGTCTAAACGACGCTCAGCCTCTTCTCTGACAGGCCCGCTCTGAGCGGGAACTCTGTCAGAGTATTTTTTTTTAAACTGTGTGTGAACAGTTAGTTCTCTGTTTGCCCTGCGAGGTGTTACAGTGAACCCGTATATACGACGATTGCATTTACCATTTATTCGCTTGACTAATTAAATTGAATAAAAAAGCTGAGAATACATTCAGTGACTTAGTGTTAAATTCTGTTCTGATACCAGATTTAATTGACGCAACCTAACAGAACGGAACTAAAAAAAGTGGTCTTAGTAGTAGGGGTTTACAAAACAGCCCCCACAAATTCCGTTTGAAATTTACATCGCTAGCTAACAACAAGGAACTTTCATGAGATTAAACGATATCTAACCAAGGATTTTATCAAGGTGAGGCGTATTCTGCAGTGTGGTATTTTCATTAACTTGCTAGCGAAGCTTGCTATCCATGGCTGTCGCAAGCGTTAGTGCTACTGTTTGCTAGCTTTTATTTAATTTAACCTTTATTTAACTAGCTAGCTAGTTAGGTGGCTTTGTCACGATAACTAGCTGGGTAGCTACCTAGCGAAATAGCTGGCGATGCTACGTAGTTAGCAAATTATCTAGTTTATTTTCAAGTCCATTTAGTTAACTAGTTACTTGTCGAACAGGGTTTCCCAAACTCGGACCTGGGCCCTCCCTCCCCCTGTGTGCACGTTTTTGTTTTTGCGCAAGCACTACCCATTTGATTCATATATCCAATTCATCATCAAACTTTGATTATTTCCATCAGCTATGTAGTGCTTAGGAAAAAAACAAAACGTCCACCCAGGGGTGGGTAGGACAGAGTGTGGGAAACTCTGTCCTAAAAGATTAATATTATGTTTCTTCGAACAGCTGGTAAAGTTAGCTAACTACTACTAACCAAAACAATCACTGATTCAGGATACTAGCTGGCTAGTTTTCAGAATCGCTTCAATGCAGTAACCTTAATTAGGGATGTCATGGAGACGTTCATATCAGATTTTGTTAGTATTGTGCACCTTAGCATATACATAAATGAAAAATCAGTAAACATAAAATCTGTGTTTAGGCTGTGCATGTTGCAATACATGTTAGCTACACTTTCTCGTGCCCATGTAGGTCAGTTTTATGAAGCAATGAAGGGGTGCACAAAGAACATTTGTTTGTTTTGTAACTTTCTCGAGATGTGTGTTTTACAGTGGGAAGCCCTAAGTAGTTCACTAGTCCTCCAAGAAAGTGAGCTGGAAGGAAAGAACGAAGGAGCCAGGTAGCAAGAAAACAGATGATGGAAGGGGCAACAATGTCTGAAGAAAGGGCAACAGTGTCGGAAGAAGAGGCAACAGTGTCGGAAAAAGGACAGATAATTGCCTCTGATACTGGTAGTGATGAGGAGTTAGGTGAAGCCTTGTCTAATGGCAACCCCATACCACCTAAGAGGGGAAAGGGAAGGCCCAAAGGATCAGGCTCTAAGACACCCAAGATACTGAGGGTACTAGACAAGCGGCCACGGGGCAGGCCATGTAAAGTGGTTGACCCTAATGCTGTTTCAGCAGAGCCAACTGCACCTCTGAAGCATGGCCGGCCCCAAAATGTTAAACAAACAAAAAAAATGGGTAGGCCGAGAAAGAACCCGCTATCAACCGAGGAGGAAGAAGAGAGAAAGAAACTGAAAAGCCAACCTAAGGGATCAAGAGTGTGGAAGCCTCTCGGAAGGCCGCGCATCCACCCCTACATGGATCCCCCAGCCACCTCTGCTGAGCCACGGGCAAGAGGCCGTCCACGCAAGGCAACAATGGGTAGAGGTGCCCACTTACGGAAGAACCCACCTCCAACCTCTAAAGTTTCCAAGCCACCCGTTATAGATGGTTCCCCGCAAAAGAGGGGCCGCCCCTTAGGCTCCGTACAAGCAAACAAAGCCAAGAGAGCAGCAGAGAAGGATAGGTCCAATAGTGCACCCCCAGCCAAACAGGGGTGCACTGTTTCTCCAATAGTAAAGCTTTACCGCTGCACCAATGGTAAAGCAAATGTGTTAGATGAAGCTGCCTTCCAAGCCCAGAGGCGAAGAGGCAGGAGAACGTCTGTGAAAGTTGATTATACAACTTGTGAATCAGAGAAGGAGGAAAATGAAGATGCAGAGAGAAATGAGGACGAAGACTTGTCTCCAGTTGAAGAGGAAATAAAACCACACAGTGGTCGTCACAAGGCTAGCAAACCTGGTAAGGTGGCGGCAGCTCATAAAGAAGGTGGGGGTTGTTTCTAAGAGGCGGGGCAGGAAGCCTGGCTCAACCAAAAAGGTTTCTAAAGTAAAAGGAACCTAGGTGGAGCAGACTGAACAAGACAACATACCTTGTTGCCGGGAAACACAAAATATCAGTAGCATCTTGTAGGATGAATGGACATGTTTTTAACATTTTATTAATGGGATAGCTCTTACCCAACTCTTTAGTTTTCTCAATTAACCTACGTGTCTATTTGCTCTTGCTATTATTTTTGATGCTTTGTGGAAACCATGTCATTTTTTCCCCCTCCCCTTCATAGCTTGAATGATGTGAAGACAATTTCATTGACAGTTGTTAATATATTGGTCTGTGCAGACTTTTCCCATTTGGATACGGTTTCTAATTCCATGCGCATCCTTTTGGTCATGATATTCTCATTGAGCTTTTACCGAGATGTTCCTTCATCTCCATCCAAAATGTTACAATGTGGGAAAGATCATGAATGTATGAATCAATTGTCTATTTACTCATATAGGTAAATAAGAAGCTAAAATGGGTTAAATCAGTGTTTTGTTTCTTGTAATAAATAAATAACATACTTTTAATTGTTGTCTTATCTCTCCTGAGGGTCTGCAATTTTCAAAATGCTAATGTCTTGTAATTTTATTTCTCTTAATTGCCAAAGCTTTGAATGTAACAACTTCTTCCCAGCCATCTTTGTTTCGATACAGATTTTGTTAGTGTCACTGTCATGGCACCCACTTCCCTATAAAGTGCACTACTTTGACCAGAGACTACAGACCCTGGTCAAAAGTAGAGCACTATTACATTTTAGTCATTTAGCAGACCCTCGTATCCAGAGCGACTTACAGTAGTGAATGCATACATTTCATACATTTGTTTTTATTTTCATACATTTTTCTTTTCGTACTGGTCCCACGTGGGAATCGAACCCACTACCCTGGCATTGCGAACACCATGCTCTACCAACTGAGCCACACGGGACCACTATAAAGGGAATAAGGTGCCAGAGAAAAGTTATTTTTTAATACTCTGACAGATAGTTCCCGCTCAGAGCGGGCCTGTCAGAGTATTAAAAAATAACTTTGTGTGTGAACAGTTCATTCTCTGTTTGCCCTGCGAGGTGTTACAGTGAACCCGTATATACGAAGATTGAATTTACCATTTATTCGCTTGCCTAATTAAATTGAATAAAAAAGATGAGAATACATTCAGTAACTTAGTGTTAAATTCTGTTCTGATACCAGATTTGATTGACGCAACCTAACAGAACGGAACTAAAAAAAGTGGTCTTAGTAGTAGGGGTTTACAAATCAGCCCCCACAAATTCTGTTTGAAATTTACATCGCTAGCTAGCAACAAGGAACAACAAGGAACTTTCATGAGATTAAACGATATCTAACCAAGGATTTTATCAAGGTGAGGCGTATTCTGCGCAGTGTGGTATTTTCATTAAACTAGCTTCGCTAGCAAGCTAACGGCGTGAGCTAGCTAGCTAGCTTGCTATCCATGGCTGTCGCAAGCGTTCGTGCAACTGCTTGATAGCTTTTATTTTATTTCACCTTTATTTAACTAGCTAGCTAGTTAGGTGGCTTTGTCACTATAACTAGCTAGGTAGCTACCTAGCGAAATAGCTGGCGATGCTACGTAGTTAGCAAATTAGCTAGTTTATTTTCAAGTCCATTTAGTTAACTAGTTACTTGTCGAACAGGGTTTCCCAAACTCGGACCTGGGCAATCCCTCCCCCTGTGTGCACGTTTTTGTATTTGCGCAAGCACTACCCATTTGATTCATATATCCAATTCATCATCAAACTTTGATTATTTCAATCAGCTATGTAGTGCTTAGGAAAAAAACAAAACGTGCACCCAGGGGTGGGTAGGACCGAGTGTGGGAAACCCTGTCCTAAAAGATTAATATTATGTTTCTTCGAACAGCTGGTAAAGTTAGCTAACTACTACTAACCAAAACAATCACTGATTCAGGATACCAGCTAGCTAGATTTCAGAATCGCTTTAATGCAGCAACCTTAATTAGGGATGTCATGGAGACGTTCATATCAGATTTTGTTAGTATTGTGCACCTTACCATATACATAAATGGAAAAATCAGTAAACATAAAATCTGTGTTTAGGCTGTGCATGTTGCAATACATGTTAGCTACACTTTCTCGTGCCAATGTAGGTCAGTTTTATGAAGCAATGAAGGGGTGCACAAAGAACATTTTGTTTTGTAACTTTCTCGAGATGTGTGTTTTACAGTGGGAAGCCGTAAGTAGTTCACTAGTCCTCCAAGAAAGTGAGCTGGAAGGAAAGAACGAAGGAGCCAGGTTGCAAGAAAACAGATGAAAGAAGGGGCAACAATGTCTGAAGAAGGGGCAACAGTGTCTGAAGAAGGGGAAACAGTGTCTGAAGAAGGGGCAACAGTGTCGGATAAAGGGGCAACAGTGTCGGAAAAAGGACAGATAATTGCCTCTGATACTGGTAGTGATGAGGAGTTAGGTGAAGCCTTGTCTAATGGCAACCCCATACCACCTAAGAGGGGAAAGGGAAGGCCCAAAGGATCAGGCTCTAAGACACCCAAGATACTGAGGGTACTAGACAAGCGGCCACGGGGCAGGCCATGTAAACTGGTTGACCCTAATGCTGTTTCAGCAGAGCCAACTGCACCTCTGAAGCATGGCCGGCCCCAAAATGTTAAACAAACAAAAAAAATGGGTAGGCCGAGGAAGAACCCGCTACCAACCGAGGAGGAAGAAGAGAGAAAGAAACTGAAAAGCCAACCTAAGGGATCAAGAGTGTGGAAGCCTCTCGGAACTGCACCTCTGAAGCATGGCCGGCCCCAAAATGTTAAACCCAAAAAAAAAATGGGTAGGCCGAAGAAGAACCCGCTATCAACCGAGGAGGAAGAAGAGAGAAAGAAACTGAAAAGCCAACCTAAGGGATCAAGAGTGTGGAAGCCTCTCGGAAGGCCGCGCATCCACCCCTACATGGATCCCCCAGCCACCTCTGCTGAGCCACGGGCAAGAGGCCGTCCACGCAAGGCAACAATGGGGAGAGGTGCCCACTTACGGAAGAACCCACCTCCAACCTCTAAAGTTTCCAAGCCACCCGTTATAGATGGTTCCCCGCAAAAGAGGGGCCGCCCCTTAGGCTCCGTACAAGCAAACAAAGCCAAGAGAGCAGCAGAGAAGCATAGGTCCAATAGTGCACCCCCAGCCAAACAGGGGTGCACTGTTTCTCCAATAGTAAAGCTTTACCGCTGCACCAATGGTAAAGCAAATGTGTTAGATGAAGCTGCCTTCCAAGCCCAGAGGCGAAGAGGCAGGAGAACATCTGTGAAAGTTGATTATACAACTTGTGATTCAGAGAAGGAGGAAAATGAAGATGCAGAGAGAGATGAGGACGAAGACTTGTGTCCAATTTGAAGAGGAAATAAAACCACACAGTGGTTGTCACAAGGCTAGCAAACCTGGTAAGGTGGCGGCAGCTCATAAAGAAGGTGGGGGTTGTTTCTAAGAGGCGGAGGCAGGAAGCCTGGCTCAACCAAAAAGGTTTCTAAAGTAAAAGGAACCTAGGTGGAGCAGACTGAACAAGACAACATACCTTGTTGCCGGGAAACACAAAATATCAGTAGCATCTTGTAGGATGAATGGACATGTTTTTAACATTTTACTAGTGGGATAGCTCTTACCCAACTCTTTAGTTTTCTCAATTAACCTACGTGTCTATTTGCTCTTGCTATTATTTTTGATGCTTTGTGGAAACCATGTCATTTTTTTTTCTTCCCCTTCATAGCTTGAATGATGTGAAGACAATTTCATTGACAGTTGTTAATATATTGGTCTGTGCAGACTTATCCCATTTGGATACGGTTTCTAATTCCATGCGCATCCTTTTGGTCATGATATTCTCATTGAGCTTTTACCGAGATGTTCCTTCATCTCCATCCAAAATGTTACAATGTGGGAAAGATCATGAATGTATGAATCAATTGTCTATTTACTCATATAGGTAAATAAGAAGCTAAAATGGGTTAAATCAGTGTTTTGTTTCTTGTAATAAATAAATAACATACTTTTAATTGTTGTCTTATCTCTCCTGAGGGTCTGCAATTTTCAAAATGCTAATGTCTTGTAATTTTATTTCTCTTAATTGCCAAAGCTTTGAATGTAACAACTTCTTCCCAGCTATCTTTGTTTCGATACAGATTTTGTTAGTGTCACTGTCATGGCACCCTCTTCCCTATAAAGTGCACTACTTTGACCAGAGCCTACGGACCCTGGTCAAAAGTAGAGCACTATTACATTTTAGTCATTTAGCAGACGCTGTTATCCAGAGCGACTTACAGTAGTGAATGCATACATTTCATACATTTTTTTTCTTCTTTTCGTACTGGTCCCCCGTGGGAATCAAACCCACAACCCTGGCGTTGCAAACCATGCTCTACCACCATCCTCTACCAACTGAGCCACATGTGACCACTATAAAGGGAATAAGGTGCCATTTGGGACGGTGCCATTAAACATAGTTGCACTTTATTTCACTTGATTCATTGCATACTTCACCTTGTGGAGTCAAGACGGTAACTGTAAACTTCCAATCCAATCATCACTAAGATATCTCCCAGAAGATGTATAGTTATTGTCTACTGTGAGGGTTTTTTGTTAGCTAGTATCATCCTTGTAATTCACTAAACATCAATACTCATAGTTATTTTTAAGACTTATCTGTTAGCTATCAACTATTTTTACATGTTTTTTATTACCTGGCTTTCACCTGAAGTGGATGGCTTGGTTTCACAGACTGGGCGAAGTTGTATGTAAATGTTGTTCAAGATTGCATGTATGTTAAACATGTCTTCTAGCCTGCTATTAATTTCTTTAATGAATTGTGTGCATGACAATATCAGTTCATACTGCATTGCAACTTTGCAATTTCTGTCATATAAAAATCGTAATTGAGGTACACAGCAAAATCTATAATTTGTATGATTTCACGTTCCTGTAACAAGTTTCTTTCAGTTTCATGTTTTCAACTTGGTCTGCTCTTATCCTATGCTGTTTCGATTAATTCAATGTTCTTATCTTGTAATGTTTTTGACAATGCAGTTGCACTATACAGATAAAAACATACATATTGTAAAACATAGTGCATCTATCTCTGTAATTAGAAATAGGTCTGTGAAGCCACCTAACATTAATTTGAGGGTAATGTGAGTTTGAGTTTTGTTCCAGAGAAAATATTTGGAAAGTTTGCTGTAATAAAGTGAAATGTCAATATTTGTTTTATTTGTTGATGTTTTTTTAATCTCAATAAAAACCCAAATAGGATTTATTTCAGCTTTATTTTGTAGGATTGTGGAGCTTAATTGTTTGAAAAGCAGAATGTGGTGAATAAAAGCCTGATTTAATAGAAACATATCTTCGTGGCGGTCAGGTATAAAAAGTTTGGTGGAACGTTTACTCCATTTATTGGACCCACTCGGTGCTTATCTCGCGCATGGTTAGATACCAACTTCCGGTTCGCAGATGGTTCTCAGAGGGAAAGAAAATCGAATGGAATGACTTTCAAAATGGGCGTCTTTGACGTTGTTTCCAAAATGTATCTCGATTTCGTAATTTTGCAGATCAGAGACTTCACGAGTTCACGTTCTAGCTAATGGTACGTGCATGCATATGAAACGGGGGGGGGGGGGGGGGGGGGGGAGTGTATGGTGATGGTAGCCCTGCGTTAGCTACAGTTCGTAGGCTGCACGTTACACTAGTAGCTAGACAAGAGGTTATGATTATGTGCCGAGTGACACGTGCTTTGCTTGACATTTAAACTACATCAATTAAAATGATAAACCATCTGGTGTGATGGCAGTTTAGTCTTTTTCACCCCCACCCTAGCTAGTTGAATAAACAAACCCTGTTGGCTAGCTATGTTCTCCAGTCCACCGACTAGGCTATGCATCAGATTAATTAGCTACACAATATTGATCTGAAAACAGTGCACTCACAAAATCAATGTGTACAATTATATGGTCCATTTGTTGTGGTCACAAGCATGCATGTGTTTCATGGACTGTACCAATTAGGATGGTGCAGGGTGGATTTGGTTTATGGTAAATCTCACTGTTTGCTGCATTATACTTAGCCTAGCCCAAAAGACCGGCAGATGGCGATATTGAGTCGTTTCATCTTACCTTCCAAAGGGAATCTATGCAGCCTACTATACACATCAGTAGTGAAAAAACCGACTGCTGCAACCTGGTTATCTGAATGTGATACTAGTATTATGGCTAGCATCCGGGACTAGTATTAGCCACTGTAGCATGGTAGTAGAAAATTGTGTTTCATAAAGAAAGTACACATTTTCCCAGAATTTTTTATCCCCCCCTTCTCGCCATTAAATTGAATTAAGGAGGAAATGGACCGCTTTGCAGCCTGAATGGAGAATGTTTTATGTACGAACAGGTCCACGGGAAACGAGTGTATAGCCAGCTGCATAGATTCCCTTTGGACGGTAAGATGAAACAACTCAATATCGCCATCTGCCGGCCTTTGGACTACATTATACTGTACTAATGTTACTAGCTTTAAGCACCAGCTATCAGAGCAGCTCCCAGATCACTGCACCTGTACATAGCCCATCTATAATTTAGCCCAAACTACTACCTCTTCCCCTACTTTATTTATTTATTTGATTTATTTTGCTCCTTTGCACCATATTATTTATATTTTAACTTTGAACTTTCTTCAAATAACAAATCTACCATTCCAGTGTTTTACTTGCTATACTTTATTTACTCTGCCACCATGGCCTTTTTTTGCCTTTACCTCCCTTATCTCACATCATTTGCTCACATTGTATATAGTCTTATTTTTTTTTCTTCTACTGTATCATTGATTGTATGTTGTTTTACTCCATGTGTAACTCTGTGTTTTTGTATGTTGTCGAACTGCTTTGCTTTATCTTGGCCAGGTCGCAATTGTAAATGAGAACTTGTTCTCAACTTGCCTACCTGGTTAAATAAAGGTGAAATAAAAAAATAAAAAAAATACAATATATCAAATGATCTATCAGAAATTCAACAACAAACGTTAGTGTGTTTACACATGTTATATAATGTATTAATTCTTATATTGTAGCCATAGCCAACCAAGGAGCACTTGTCTTTTCCCAGATAACGGAAGGTGTCTGGATATGATCTGCAGTGAGTACATTTCATATTTTTCTAAATTATATATCCTAGAAGGCTATTTGAATCATAATGGTGCCATTGCCAACATACATTTTTTTTGCATACAATAGCACTGATATAAGTGCTACTTATATAAGTGTTGTGCTGTAGATTTCTCTATTTGGAACATAGTGGACAATGTATTTTATGTTTGTTTCTCATATGAAGGTTGCAGATGAACTTCTTGTCCAAGTTCTCCTGAAAGCCTTTGACAACATGGAGAAGAGTTGGGACAGCATAGATGAAGCAGGAGACTACTCAACAGATGAAACTAGAAATTTACCAAGCCGTTCATGTCAGAAAATCACTGAACACAAGGTAGGACATCCTTAAACAACATTACAAAGCAGAAATGTAAATGTTTTATAGACCTTATTCCAACCTCAATAATAATCACTTATTTGTATTCAATTCTCATTTTTTGTCAAAAGGGAGCAGAAGGGAGAGAAGAGATCCTGACTGACAAAACATATAAGAAGAATATGGCAGCATTTAAGGTGAAGGAAGATGACTGTAGTCCTTTTTCGGACATCCACAGTCATTCAAAGATCATGGCTCAAGATCTTCAACGAGGGGCAACAGAAGTCATCCAAGATAAGTGTTCCCCTTTCTTAGAAAGATTATGCCCTGTGGGCCTAACCAATGTTCAGGAAAGTTGTATTTTGGTTTCTGGATTTGATGTAAAAAAGAAGAGAGGTAGAGATTCTGCTGCAGTGGGGATCGGTACTATAGTTTCTTTCTCCCCCTTTTCAAGCAATCTGTCAAAAAATATAAAGGGAACTGTCACACAGTCACCTATAGCCCTTGATTTACAGCAATCTTCTCTATCAGACTCTTCTCTAAGTGACCCCGGACAATATTCAAGAGCGGTAGTGGATGAGAAAGCCTATGCTGACGTATCCCATCAAATGTTACCACTTGCGGAAACCAAAAAAGGAAAAGAGAAAATATCCTTTAATTCACTTTTGCCTGTGATGGAAAAGCAACAAAAGCGAAAAGCTGGTCATCCATATAAGAAAACTCTAGTGAAAATGGCTAAACTTTCAGCAACTGCCCAAGAATGGGATTCAGATGCCACAGAAATATCCAGGGTGACTCGCAATAAGGATAATCTAACACCTTCATGCAAACAAACAGATGAGAAGAAAAGGGATGAAATGTTAGAATTTCCCCCAACTACCTCAAGTGCCACAAGCTTTGGATGCAATTCAACATCTGATTCTTCAAACCACCTTACTATTTCACATTCAGATGACATAATTTCGAAATCTCAAATAACTGGACCAAGCATTTCTATGGAATTTATCCAACCCCCCAGAGTACAGAGAACTTCAAAGACCACACAAAAAGCAGAAGAAGAAGTGCCGGCGCTGAAATTGACCACCGCCACAGAGGGGAAAGATTCTCCTATAGTACAAGCTCTGGCACAAAACACATTGGTGCCGTCTGAAACTGTCTGCTCGTTTGATGATAACACAGAGAATGCATTGAAAGTACAAAAGATACCTGGAAAAAATAAAGCAATAACGTCCAAAGCAGGAAATAGAAGGACTCAGGCGTTCAAAAGAAACAGATTGACTCCGGGCAGCCTCTTGACCACTCAGTCACAGAGTAGCAGTGCTACACCTAAAGAAAATAGTAATTTGGGACTCTCTCAAGATGCAACTCCACTACAATCATCTGACATAAAAATGGAGCCCAAATACTTGTATTTAAAAACAGAGCCCAAATACTTGTCAGACACTGGTGTCTTGGATATCGAGAACAATTTGAAGGAACACCGAAAAAGAGAACCCTCCAAAAACTTTATAGAAGGGAGTGTTAAAAGTCCTGGTGTGATGTCTAGATGCTTTGACTTGTCTATCACTCAAAAAGACCAGGGGGCACCAAGTGACATAAGGAGGGAAATCAAATATAATGTAACTGCTAACACATCAGCTGTAGGAAACCAGGGGGAAATGACTCCAAGAACTCAAGATCTCTCAGGACTGAAGAGTATTGAGGATGTGCTGAAATTGAAGCGGAAAGCTGGTCGACCATTCAAGAAAAAGACATTGTTTAAAATGGCTAAACTGCTAGCGATAGCACAGGAAGGTGGATCTAATGATACAGAGAACTGTGGCATGATTGAAGAGTGTGTTCCAAAATTCCAGCAGGAGGTCCCTGCCTATCACCCCCTCAAGTCAAAAGTAAAGAAGACAGATACAAGAACCTTGGCATCAAATTCACCTACAAGCACCTCAAGAAAATCCAGCAGAACATGTAAAACGACCCCAAAAACTGTTCAGAAGATGCGAATCCTCACACACACGCCCACCCAACCAGTGTTACCAGTTCCATCCTATCTTATTGAACCCATTCTCAAATTGGAGGACACAACTCTTATCTCACCGTTCTCTGTAATTCCTCTATGTAGTGCAGATATTTCCCCTCAACAGGAAAGTCACAGATGTGGAAAACCCCTGAAGAAAAACACACCATTTTACAAAAACATGACCACTGCAGTCCCACATCCCTCAATGTTTGCACTAGATTCCAAGGCCCTTGCTGAGATTGTCTCTACAGGGAATGACAAAGAAACAAAGAAAGACATTGGATCCAAAAGTAAATGCAAACAGGTGCCTAGAACTCGTGGTGTATCAGAATTGCTGTGTACAAATGGAATTCCTCAGGGAGTTATACATACCCAAACTAATAGGGATGAGGTATATTCCAAGACTTCAACACCTACTGTGCCACACTCCCAGAAATCACGGAAACGTGGGGTTCAACATAAAAAGGGTACAGAAAAGGCACTTGTCCCATTATCTGATCAAACTGCCCTTCCTGTTTCAGATTGCCAGTTGCAGGTGCAAAATCACAGTGCATCTCAGGAAACGCCTTTACTGCCATCAAAGATTGAGACAGAATCTGACACTGTATACCCGACACCTAGAACGGTTACAAAGAATATTCCAAAGACGTGTAAGGCAAGAAACAAACATTTACTGAAAGTTGAGAAAGCACAGGTGCCAATTCTGGATCCATCCCTTGTAGTGGAACATATGCGTACTGATGTGCCAGAAGTGGATCAAATGAGACAAGTGGAAGCAGTGATGGAGTCAGTAATTAAAGATGTTGACAAACCACTGGAACATGTGGATCAAAGAAAAAAAATTAAAGAAGAAGCCAGCAATGTTTCTGCATCAACTCTGGATCCTTCACTTGGAATGGAACATATCACTCCTGATGTGCCACAAGTGGATCATACAAGACAAATGGAAGCAGTGACCGAGGATCTACACAAAAAAGAGGTCAGTGATGTTTCTGCATCAGCATACTCAACCTTTCCTTCCTCGGATAACCTGTTTGAACAACATAACCATAGTACATTATCTCAATCGCCTTTGCTGACATTAGAAATAAAGACAGAATCGGGCAGAATCAAGAATGCCCTACCCAAAAAGTCGAAAATATGCATGAAAGAGAAACATACATCAAAAAGCCTATTGAAAAATCATAAGAAAGCATCTATGCCAACTTCAGGTCCTTCATCTGACACAGTGCATGTGCCATCCAAAAGAGTTAAGAAGAATTCCAATACTTGTCAAGAAAGAAAAAGACCTTCACAGAAAGTTGAGAAAGCACAGGTGGATATAAACTACTCTGGAGAGAAACAAAAAAGTCCTGAAATCCCACAAATGGATGAAATGAGACATGTGGAAGCATTTATAGACGCAGTGATTGAGGATCTCCACAAACCACTCAAACCTAAGGATCAACAAAAAAAGTTAAAAGAAGAGACTGATAATGTTGCTCCATTAGAACCAACAACCTTTCCTGCCTTGGATAACCTGTTGGAACAGCATAACCATAGTAAATTACCTCAATCTTATTTTCTGTCATCAAGAAAGACAAAATCAGGCTTGAAACATGCCATACCCAAAACGGCAACAAAAAATAAGTCAAAAGCATGCTTTAAAGGGAAACTCTCTAAAACTGATAAGAAAGCAGCTGTTCTAACTTCAGATCCTTCTATTGGAGGTGAAGATGGATATCTTGAAATGCCTCCCCACCTTAACCAAGCAGAGAAAGGTGGAAAGAGTGATGGAAAAAACAATAATGATGTAGTAAAGCATGAAATATCAGTGACAGATGGCCATTTGGAAACAGCAGCCCACAAACCACATCAGCGTAAAGGGCCAAGAAAGAAGCTAAAAAAAGAGGACTGCAGTGTTTCCAAACCAGAACAAGTAGAATCCACTATCTCAGACAGCCAGCTAAAACAGCATGACCACAATGCATTAGAGCATGTTTCTTTGCTAGCATCAGAGACAAAGACAAAATCAGGAATGGAACATATCATACCTGAAATGGCAACAACAAATAAGTCAAAAACATCCAGGAAAAGAGAACTCCCTTTAAAAGCACCCCCAGGAAACGCTAAAAGGGCAGCTATGCTAACTTCAAATCCTTCTCTTGGGGCAGAAGTTGGATGTCTTGAAATGCCTCCCCACCTTACCCATGCAAAGCAAGGAGGAAAGCGTGATGGGAAAACCAATAAGAATGTAGTTAAACATAAAAAAAAAACAGTGACATCAGTGATGGAAAATCATATGGAAACAGCGCTCAAACGACGTATGGGGTCAAAAAATAATCTGAAAGAAGAGGACAGCAATGTTTCCATATCAGAACAAGCAGCAACTCTTACCTCGGATAAACATCCCAACCAAGTTTCTTTGCTGGCATCAGAGATCAAGTCAGAATCTAACAGTGGATGTGTCACACCCACACAAAAAAAGTATATTTCAAAGGCATGCAAGAAAAGGAAGATAACTCCAACCCCACCAAGTTCAAAACTTTCTCTTGGAATGGAATATGGATATTCTGAAATGGCAACCACTTTCACACATGTGGACCAGGTTCAGAATATTCTTGATACTTATAAAATCTCTAAAGTGAGAAATAAAATGACTGGATCAAGCCGTCCAATATCCAGTCGAAGAAATTCCAGACGGCCCTACACATCTAATTCACATATCACAACTGAGTCGATGCAAGATCAAGTAATTCTATCGGTTGCATCAGATCTCACCAATAACCCTACCAGTCCTGTATCAATAACAGTGTCCTCAGTTGCAGTGCAAGGACAGATTACTGAATTAGTGAGTGCTGACTGTATTGAGAAAAGGTCACATAAAATGAGGACACCTAAGACGATAAAACCTCAGAGACCAAAAGCTACATGTCTTGATAAGAATATCACAGATGACAACATTTCTCTCAAATTCTTATCAGCATTTGTAAAAGAGGAACTCATTGAGGAAGAAAAAAGCCCAGAGAATAGGGGGAAAGAAGACGGCAAAGGGAAGAAAGACAAAATTCTCAAAATAGACAATGTGAATCCACAAAGTAAACACAGCCAATCTCAGGTGAAGGATGGCAATGCATTAACAGATGACAAATTAATTGTACAAGTCCCTATAGATGAAGCAGGGGGCTCTATGTCTATTGCAGTAGACACAATCAGTACTGTGATTCCAAAATGTAAAAAAGGTGGTCGTTTTTCCAAGAGATTGCAAAAAATATCATCTACCACCAACGTTCCCAGTGAACAGCAATGCATTAATATGTCTCCAGAAAAAACATCTCTGTGTGTCAGCAATATATCAGAAATACACAAAAAACGAAAAGTTGACACCAGAAGTACTGATTTTGTTAATGCAGATATAAAAGTCCTAAATCCTAAAGATGATCTTAGTGATAGCTCTGTATTAGTGGACTCGTCCTTACTGGAGAATCAGAGAATGAAGAACAAGGGTAAGAAAAAATCCAAGACAATTACGGAAGAACCGACAGTGGCCATATCAGTTGTAAAAGAGATGGTGGGGCAAGATTTTCAGACCACCATAGCAGTACTGAAAAATAAACAAGGTCGGCCATTCAAGAAAAGAACTTTGAGAATGGCAAAACGGCTGTCATGTGGAGAGCAGAAGTCAAACACTAGCGGGGAACTTTCTTTGAATAAGACACAGAGTTGTAAATCAAAGGGAACTTCTAAGGGAGGGAAAAAGCACAATTTGAACCCAGCGTCATCAACCTTAAGGCACACTAAAGCATTCAAGGCAATGAAGATTGAAGACATTGCTCTTAAACAAGAGCAAGATGACATATGGGAGATCGTTGATGTATCCAGCAACATTTTCTCCTCACAAACTGTGACTATTTCCCCCAGTATTTCAGGGCAAGAATTTGAAACCTCCATATCTTCAGAAACAATGTTCTCTGTTGATGCAGGGGCGATACAAGGAAGCCAGCAAATTGAATCTACCCAATTAACACCCCATCTCACAAAATTACCTCATAAAGTGACTGGCATGAAGAAGAGACGCAGGAGAAATAAAACTGGATGGGCTACAAAAGTGAAATCCAAACGACCACTCTCCAAAGTGAACTCCGGGGATAGGCTTGATGTTTTGATTCAGTCTTCCATTGACAACACTGGTCTCAACTCTAGCCTCTGTAATTCGTTAATGGAAAATTACACATTGGAAAGTGTTGAACAAGAAGAATGTAGAGCACAAGATGTGAAAGCAGTAACAAACGATTACAATGTAGTTAATGTTGAGGAGATCAACTGTGGAGATCTACTCCTAACAGCTCGTGCTAAATTACAGCATTCAAGTGTACTTCAACAAAATGTTAAGACAAGGAAACCAATGTCATGCCACTTCTGTGGTCGCTCATTTCGTCACATATCAGCATACACAATTCACAAGCGCATTCACAAAGGTGAGAAGCCTTACAGGTGCCAGAAGTGCGGCAAGAGCTTTACTCAGCTCTCCAAACTCAACTCGCACTCAAACATCCACAAACAACATGGACTCATGCAATGCCCATGTTGCGTCACTCAGTCTCCAAACAAAGATGACTTGATTGATCATTTAAAGATCCACATGAAGGGCACCAAGAGGTTCAGTTTGATTAATAAAACGAGAAGAGCCAGAGAAATTCAGATTCAACCTTACGCTGATTACATAGATTCCCCAGTCTCTCTTAATGGCAGGAAATCCCTTAGATGCTCCACTTGTTTCAAATATTTTTTCAGTAAGGCCACATTGAAGATGCACCTGCAAACACACAGTGGAGTGAGGCGTTTCACCTGCAAAGTCTGTGGCAAGATGTTTAGCAAGTTCTTAAGTTTCAGTGCACATGAAAAAACACACTGGCCTGTTAAACCGTATGCTTGCTCTGTGTGTGGAAAAGGCTTTGTTCTGCTTAGAGAGCTCAAAACCCACTCTCATATGCACTCAGGAGAGATGCCTTTCTTCTGTAACCACTGTGGACAGGCCTTTAGCAACTTCTCATCCTTGCGCACACATCAAGTCTCCAAAGTGTGTTTTGAGGCTAGATATGAAGGAGATGGAAACAAGGTTGACATTGAGGGGTTCCTGGTGGAGCAAAGGACTGATGGGCAGATTAATACCCCGATGTACTTTAAATGTCAGATTTGCAAACAACTTAATCGTCACTGGTGTCAGTACATTCTTCATCTACAAACGCACACTAATAACAAGCCAAACCTTTGCGAGGTCTGTGGACAACGGTATGATCAGGTCACTGAATTATGTGTTCATTGTAAAGTTTGTTGCAAATCAAGTGGAGAGGAGAGGGCATGCATTTCGTCCTTGTCACAGGTCTGGTATGAACCCCAATCTCTGCAGAATCAGACGCCTGAGCCTGAAATGTATTCTCTGTACAATGATAATCAGGAGATGTTATCTACGGATGACCAGCATCCCCAATGTAAGGAGCCTGAGTCTCTGCCACCTCCGGAAACTATGGAGGAGTATTCCTCAGATGTGCTTCCACAAAACCCCAAACCTGCTTGCCAGACCCCAGACCCCAGACCCCAACCTTCTCCCTCAAACTCCATGTGTGCAAGTCCTGCTCTATCTTCCCCTTCTGTAATGAGCTGTAATTCCGTACGTGTGGTTCAACAGCCTGCAGGTGTTCGCTCTTGTTTACAGACCTATGCCCCTTGTGACAGGTATTCATGTGGACAATGTGGAAAATCCTTTAACCAGTGGAACAAGCTCTGGTTGCATCAGGGACTACACCGAGAAAAACACTGTCGCTTTTCATGCACTCAGTGCAATTTAGAGTTTCGCTTCTTTGGCTCCTATAGGGAGCACATGCAGGAACATGCAGCACAGAGACCATATGCTTGTCCATTATGTCCCAAAACCTATGTCATTGAAGAAGACTTAAATACCCATCTGTGTGAAAATCACCAGCCGCGTGAAAGCCTGAAATGTGACACGTGTGGAAAGGAGTTCACCGGTTTCAGAAACTTGGAGAAACATCGTCTTTTACACAGAGGTGCTAGCTCGCACTACTGTCTCCCTTGCATGCTCCCATTTCCTAGTAACCAAGCCTTACAGAATCACTTGAAGGCTCACGAAGCCCGCCCTGTTATCCCTCTCCCTGAAGGGCCATTGGAACCACTTCTATTTCTATATCGCTGTGGAAAATGTAATGCCAGATTTACAACCACAGACTTGCTCCAAGCCCATCAGGTTTGCCATCTTATTGGGGGGAAGAAAGCATATAGCAGCGGTTCAGCTAATTATGTTTCTGCATCCCTTACCTCCAAGCTTTCAAACAAGCCAAGACACAGAGTCACGCTGCTATCCCCTCAGACAATACCAATTCCTCTGTCAAAGAAAAGGAACATGTATAGGTATCCTAACCCTGATCGTCTGTATGTCGTCCCTAAAATATCCTCACAGCCATCAGTAATTATTTCAGACACAGAAGAAGAGCCTCAAGAGATTCTAAACATTAGCTTATCTTCAGTCTACGACTCACCCTGTAACAATGTGTCCCTTGAACATGAAGGGCAAATCAGCCCTAGCAATGATTGTGAGGCAAGCAACTCCGATTTACCTCAGCCCTCATACCCCTTATGTGTTCTTATTGATGAACCTACTCAATGTACACCAAAGCCCCAAACAGACACCACACACATGCCGACACGTGAACCACCCTCACCCTGTCCCCTGGATAAAGGTCCTCAGAATGAACCACCCCAGATACGAGACAAGTCTAAGGGTGATCATGATGCTTTCTTTAGAGCCTCAACAGTTGTGATTCCAAGGGGCAAAAAGTGGGGGTGTGATGCCTTTGAGTGTGCTGATTGTTGGGTAACATTTAGCGACGTCTCAGAGCTACATGAGCATTACATACATCATGCCAGGGGGGTGAAGTGAAAGTCAAAAGATATTTTCACAATTCCACTATTGTATATAATTGTTTTTGATGGTATTGGTCATTTACATCTGAAGAGTATGATGTCTGTTTCTGAGTTAACCATAGTTGTCTTAATAGCTATAGCAATGGTTAAAGGAATAATCCACGCAAAACGCCTAATTACTATGATTTACATTTGTTAAATTTAGCATTTTGTCGTTATAAGGGAGGAAGCAACATATGAAAATTGTTGAAGAAATCTGTTGGAGCTCTCTCTGGACAGGATTGCTGGCTAGCTACAAAACATAGCTACACATGATAATATCAAAGTCAATATCAGCATGTGAAGTAGCTAGTTAGCTGTAAAATCCCTGAAACACACTGCGCTATCAATTTTAGGACTTACAATCTCACCATGTTCAACCTGGTGGAGATTGTGTCTTGCTCAAAACAGTGCTATGGCAACGCAATGACCCTGCCTACACTGCGAAGGTCGCTTTGCGTGATGGTAGTTAAAGGACATTGATCTGACGGTGCACTTTGAGTTTGAATGAAATATATACTTTGTCATGACGATATAGACTGATGGATGTGTTCTAGACTAGTATGTCAATGTCATCTATTGTCTGATTTGGCAATCTGGAGTGCAGGTAATTGTTTTAAAAGCGTTAGGCAATAACAAACTAGCATATTTCATATCTCCAAAGACAAAAACTTTATCGTGATGACGCGTCACAACACGATTTCGGACCAGAAGTTAAATCATGCCATGGTGAAAATAATCATTGAACAGACTATCACCAAGTGGAGAGGTGTTTCATTCCTTCAGTGGATTATTTGTTTAACGTTGACATGAACTTTTTTTTTCTTAAAAAAAAGACTTATATTTATATTATTTGAATATATCCGGGGAATATGTTTTTCTCCCCCCTCCCCCAAAATTGTACAGTACTACAAAAATGTGCCTTTTGAATAGATTACGAACTTGTCATACTTTGAAACAGTTACTCCAATCTGTCCTGTTTTATTTGTTCACTTTTTGGAAGAGCATTTGGAAAGTACTCCTTTCAGACCCCTTGACTTTTTCCACATTTTGTTACATTACAGCCTTATTCTAAAATGGATTCTATTGTTTTTTTCCCTCAACAATCTACAAACAAAACACCATAATGACAAAGTAAAAGCAGGTTTTTAGAAATTTGAGCAAAGAAAATAAATGTCACATTTACATAAGTATTCAGACCATTTTCAGTGTTTTGTTGAAGCACCTTTGGCAGCAATTACAGCCTTGAGTCTTCTTGGGTATCACGCTACAAGCTTGGCACACCTGTATTTGGGGAGTTTCTCCCATTCTTCTCTAAAGATCCACTCAAGCTCTGTCAGGTTGGATGGGGAGTGTCGCTGCACAGCTATTTTCAGGTCTCTCCAGAGAAGTCCGATAGGGTTCAAGTCCGGGCTCTGGTTGGGCCCCTCAAGTACATTGAGACTTGTCCCGAAGCTGCCCCTGCATTGTCTTGGCTGTGTGCTTAAGGTTGTTGTCCTGTTGGAAGGTGAACCTTCGCCCGATCTGAGGTCCTGAGCGCTCTGGAGCAGGTTTTCATCAAGGATCTCTCTTTTGCTACCCTTCCCCAGATCTGTGCCTCGACATAATCCTGTCTCGGAGCTCTACGGACAATTCCTTCGACCTCATGGCTTGGTTTTTGTTCTGACATGCACTGTCAGCTGTGGGACCTTATATAGACAGGTGTGTGCAAATCATATCCAATCAATTGCATTTACCACAAGTGGACTCCAAGTTGTGGAAACATCTCAAGGAGGATCAATGGAAACAGCTCAATTTCAAGGCTCATAGCAAAGGATTTGAATACTTATGTAAATAAGGTATTTATGTTTTTTATAAATTTGCAAACATTTCTAAACCTGTTTTTGCTTTGTCATTATCGGGTATTGTGTAGATTGACAAGGGGAAAAAAACGATTCCTTTTAGAATAAGGCTGTAACGTAACAACGTCGAAAATGTCAAGGGGTCTGAATACTTTCACAATGCACTGTACATGTTTTTTTTATGTTTAACGTTGTAGATATTGTAACACACTCTAAGGGTGTATTCACATATAGTCCTCTCTAAAATAACCGATATCAGTCCTCTTTAAAGTGAACTGGAGGGTAACAAAATGTAGTTATCTTTCTAGTTACACTTTGAATGAGGACTCAACTCTTTTACCAGTTTACTTCACCTATTTTGTGGACTGAGTCCTCTTTTTTTGCATTCTCATTGCTATGTTTAGAAAAGAACCAACATCTTTTTCCAACATTCACTCAATGCAGGACAAGCCATTCAATCATAATGTGTTATGGGACAACAAAATAATCCATAAAAACGCATGTCAAAAATGTTATAAAATGATTTGCATTTTAATGAGGGAAATAAGTATTTGACCCCTCTGCAAAACATGACTTGGTGGCAAAACCCTTGTTGGCAATCACAGAGGTCAGACGTTTCTTGTAGTTGGCCACCAGGTTTGCACACATCTCAGGAGGGATTTTGTCCCACTCCTCTTTGCAGATCTTCTCCAAGTCATTAAGGTTTTGAGGCTGATGTTTGGCAACTCAAACCTTCAGCTCCCTCCACAGATTTTCTATGGGATTAAGGTCTGGAGACTGGCTAGGCCACTCCAGGACCTTAATGTGCTTCTTCTTGAGCCACTCCTTTGTTGCCTTGGCTGTGTGTTTTGGGTCATTGTCATGCTGGAATACCCATCCACGACCCATTTTCAATGCCCTAGCTGAGGGAAGGAGGTTCTCACCCAAGATTTGACGGTACATGGCCCCGTCCATCGTCCCTTTGATGCGATGAAGTTGTCCTGTCCCCTTAGCAGAAAAACACCCCCAAAGCATAATGTTTCCACCTCCATGTTTGACCGTGGAGATGGTGTTCTTGGGGTCAAAGGCAGCATTTCTCCTCCTCCAAACACAACGAGTTGAGTTGATGTCAAAGAGCTCCATTTTGGTCTCATCTGACCACAACACTTTCACCAGTTGTCCTCTGAGTCATTCAGATGTTCATTGGCAGACTTCATATGGGCATGTATATGTATTCTTGACCAGGGGGACCTTGCGGGCGCTGCAGGATTTCAGTCCTTCACGGCGTAGTGTGTTACCAATTGTTTTCTTGGTGACTATGGTCCCAGCTGCCTTGAGATCATTGAGAAGATCCTCCCGTGTAGTTCTGGGCTGATTCCTCACCGTCCTCATGATCATTGCAACTCCACGAGGTGAGATCTTGCATGGAGCCCCAGGCCGAGGGAGATTGACAGTTTATTCCATTTGCGAATAATCGCACCAAATGTTGTCACCTTCTCACCAAGCTGCTTGGCGATGGTCTTGTAGCCCATTCCAGCCTTGTGTAGGTCTACAATCTTGTCCCTGACATCCTTGGAGAGCTCTTTGGTCTTGGCCATGGTGGAGAGTTTGGAATCTGATTGATTGATTGCTTCTGTGGACAAGTGTCTTTTTTACAGGTAACAAGCTGCGCTTAGGAGCACTCCCTTTAAGAGTGTGCTCCTAATCTCAGCTCGTTACCTGTATAAGAGACACCTGGGAGCCAGAAACCTTTCTGATTGAGAGGGGGTCAAATACTTATTTCCCTCATTAAGATGCAAATCAATTTATAACATTTTTGACATGCGTTTTTCTGGATATTTTTGTTGTTATTCTGTCTCTCACTGTTCAAATAAACCTACCATTAAAATTATAGACTGATCCTCTCTTTGTCAGTGGGCAAACGTACAAAATCAGCAGGGGATCAAATACTTTTTTCCCCCCACTGTACATACTTACATTTTGGAAGTTAATAGATTGCTTTTATGAGACATAGTAACTGTAATCAGAAGATACTATTAACTTGTAAATATTATTGGTAACAGAACAAATAGCAATTGAGTAACTGCAGATTAAATAATGCTGTAATTGAAAATTGTACACCCAATGTAGGCTAGTGCCCCTTTAAGAGCTAGAATAGATTTTATAGGTTGTGATTCTCACCAAATATGTTGTCTTCTCACACTATTCAAACCCCACGATCAATAAACAGCTTATAAAACTCTCTTAGCATATAGAGCACATATTGCAAACAAATAATCTGAACTAAAAACTCCACACATTTTGGAATTTCTGTGCATCCTTGACAATTGCTAGTCAATATCCAAAAACAGCTCATATTTTTGTTTTCTTCCATCTCTCTAGTGGCACTAATGTAAGGGTTTATGGCAGGGGAAACGGTGTTGCTGTAGTCTAGTGTGTTGTGTGGGAATAGTTACAAGCGAACCTGGGGAGCTTTGTGTTTACATTGTCCTAAAAAAGGGAACCGGACCACAGAATTCAAGCAAACCCAACTCAGACCACCTCTCGAGATGGTCTCTGTTCGGTTTGCTTCGAGGGCTCTTTTGAGGGGTTTGAGTTTCTTTGGAGTGTTAACAATGTACAATAAATTAAGCGAACTGCACAGAGTTAACAAATGTGAAAACACCCTAAGTTGTGTCCTTTGGGGTAACGGTTAGATCTGCTTTCCAATCAGTCAATTGTTTGGTAAATGGTGATTACTTACCATTTTTGATTTCTGGAAATGTGAAGTGTGGTTTGTAACACTATTGTAATTAGTCATTTTCAAATGTCAAAGATGTCACTGGACATTCAGTAAACATTACTCATTGAAACTTTAAGCACTGTGTATGTACAGCAAAGCTATTGTCAACACAAAGATGTGATGGAAAGGATTTGTTATATTGATTCTGTACTGATCATTTTCATTCTTTAGATGTCTCATTATCAATGCAAAACTTTTTTACAAGTTTTTATTTACAGTTGTCTTTCAATAAAAGTATCTTGACTTTGACTTTTGTGTTGTTTCCGCTGAAGTTTCTCCACAGTAACTGCGTTTCCATCCACAGTTTTTATGCAAGTAAAGCCATGCCGTATAAAAAATAATGAAGACGGGTGATTGAAACATGACGTGTCGGTACAGACAATTTGTTTGTTCAACATGGTGGGATCTTTTTTTTCGGTACAATTCATTATCCCACAATTGCAGTGGAAACTCATTTTATGGGCAAATATTTATATAATAAACCATCATGTCAAATTAAACTTGGGAGTCACATGATGACATGCTACGTTGTACTACCAGTGCGATGTAGAAAAGCATTAGAGTTTGTAAGCAGATTTAAATAACTGATGAACTTCATGGAGGTCAAGTGATGGACGGTGATGAACTTGATGCACATTTCAAATAAATAGCAAGTGGTTTATTTACACTGAACACAAATATAAACACATGTAGAGTGTTGGTCCCATGTTTCATGAGCTGAAATAAAAGATCCCCGAAATGATCCATACTCACAAAAAGCTTATTTCTGTCAAATTTTGTGCACAAATTTGTTTATATCCCTTTAAGTGAGCATTTCTCCTTTGCCAAGATAATCCATCCACCTGACAAGTGTTGCATATCAAGGAGCTGATTAAACAGTATGGTCATTACACAGGTGCACCTTTTGCTGGGGACAATAAAAGGCCAGTTTTGTCACAACACAAGGCCACAGATGTCTCATGTTTTGAGCATGCGTGAAATTGGCATGCTGACTTTGCTGAATATTTCTGTCTGTAATAAAGCCTTTTGTGGGGAAAACCCATTCTGATTGGCTGGGCCTGGCTTCCCAGTGGGTGCCAAGTGGGAGAGCCTATGCCCTCCCATGCATGGATGAACCACTGCCCAGTCATGTGAAATCCATAGATTAGGGCCTAATGAATTTATTTAAATTGACTGATTTCCTTATATGAGCTGTAACTCAGTAAAATCTTTGAAATTGTTGCATGTTGCATTTATATTTTTGTTCCCAAATACCGGTGCGCCAAGCTTGTAGCGTCATACCCAAGAAGACTTGAGGCTGTAATCATTGGCAAAGGTGCTTCACCAAAGTACTGAGTAAAGGGTCTGAATACAAATGATGTGATCCTTCCTTAACCCATAGGAAGTCCCACCCAGTTCACTACTTCAAGATGGTGAAAGTCCTCAATGGCGCTGCCCATGCTAAAACGGGCTTTTGGGCCCCGAGTCCTTCATATCTGTAATTGAAACCCCTTTGGTGGGAAAATGTGCATGTTTTTTAATGCAGATTTGAGAATATTCACATAAATCTGTTGCCAATTGGATGGAAACCAAACTTATGATGATTATCATGTCATATCTATGATCATAAAATAATAATAACAATTCACAGATTAGTATAGATGTTTTTATCGGATTGACAGACTTTCACCACAGTCACCAATGTATGTTTTTTTATTATTACTTACTTACTCACTCACAAAGCCCTTTATACAATTCCCCTACCACAACTGTTCTGTGCCGCTAATATACATTTTGATGTTAAGCAGTAATGGCTAGAGTGTGCATCTCTGTAAACTTTATCAGCTAGGCCTTGAAAGGGTGCCTTTTGTAGTGGTGGATGACAATGAGTGAGAGAGGATATTAACACAAGTAGATTTGTTTGGTTGATCTTGGGGATCTGTTACAAGTCTGAAAAGCTCTGTGCTCAGCCAAATATGCATTATGTCTTGTTTACGAATAGAGTGACAAACGAAATGGTTTCTTTCCCTTTTTTAACTTGGGTGAAATATGTGACATAGAACATAGTGAGTGAACTAGACCACCACCCTAAGCCTGCATGGTGGTATGTTGATTTACATGGTCTCCATGATGGCCTTAGCCTGATCACGGATTATGAGGCCGTAGGGGTTGAACCAGGTGCGCAGTTCCTCCGTCTTGCCCTCGAGGGTGCTGCGGAGGTTCTCGGTGGTCTTCTCCAGCTGCTCGCGGACCTCCTCAGCCCGGGACTCAAGCTTGTCCTTCACCTGATATAATAAATGCCATTTAGGTGCAGCTAGTTGTAATATACTGCTCAAAGAAATAAAGGGAACACTTAAACAACACAATGTAACTCCAAGTCAATCACACATCTGTGAAATCAAACTGTCCACTTAGGAAGCAACACTGATTGACAATAAATTTCACATACTGTTGTGCAAATGGAATAGAAAACAGGTGGAAATTATAGGCAATTAGCAAGACACCCCCAGTAAAGGAGTGGTTCTGCAGGTGGTAACCCCAGACCACTTCTCAGTTCCTATGCTTCCTGGCTGATGTTTTGGTCACTTTTGAATGCTGGCGGTGCTTTCACTCTAGTGGTAGCATGAGACGGAGTCTACAACCCACGCAAGTGGCTCAGGTAGTGCAGCTCATCCAGGATGGCACATCAATGCGAGCTGTGGCAAGAAGGTTTGCTGTGTCTGTCAGCGTAGTGTCCAGAGCATGGAGGCGCTACCAGGAGACAGGCCAGTACATCAGGAGACGTGGAGGAGGCCGTAGGAGGGCAACAACCCAGCAGCAGGACCGCTACCGCCGCCTTTGTGCAAGGAGGAGCAGGAGGAGCACTGCCAGAACCCTGCAAAATGACCTCCAGCAGGCCACAAATGTGCATGTGTCTGCTCAAACGGTCAGAAACAGACTCCATGAGGGTGGTATGAGGGCCCGACGTCCACAGGTGGGGGTTGTGCTTACAGCCCAACACCGTGCAGGGCGTTTGGCATTTGCCAGAGAACACCAAGATTGGCAAATTCGCCACTGGTGCCCTGTGCTCTTCACTGATGAAAGCAGGTTCACACTGAGCACATGTGACAGACGTGACAGAGTCTGGAGACGCCGTGGAGAACGTTCTGCTGCCTGCAACATCCCCCAGCATGACCGGTTTGGCGGTGGGTTAGTCATGGTGTGGGGTGGCATTTCTTTGGGGGGCCGCACAGCCCTCCATGTGCTCGCCAGAGGTAGCCTGACTGCCATTAGGTACCGAGATGAGATCCTCAGACCCCTTGTGAGACCATATGCTGGTGCGGTTGGCCCTGGGTTCCTCCTAATGCAAGACAATGCTAGACCTCATGTGGCTGGAGTGTGTCAGCAGTTCCTGCAAGAGGAAGGCATTGATGCTATGGACTGGCCCGCCCGTTCCCCAGACCTGAATCCAATTGAGCACATCTGGGACATCATGTCTCGCTCCATCCACCAACGCCACGTTCCACCACAGACTGTCCAGGAGTTGGCGGATGCTTTAGTCCAGGTCTGGGAGGAGATCCCTCAGGAGACCATCCGCCACCTCATCAGGAGCATGCCCAGGCGTTGTAGGGAGGTCATACAGGCACGTGGAGGCCACACACACTACTGAGCCTCATTTTGACTTGTTTTAAGGACATTACATCAAAGTTGGATCAGCCTGTAGTGTGGTTTTCCACTTTAATTTTGAGTGTGACTCCAAATCCAGACCTCCATGGGTTGATAAATTGGATTTCCATTGATTATTTTTGTGTGATTTTGTTGTCAGCACATTCAACTATGTAAAGAAAAAAGTATTTAATAAGATTTTCATTCAGATCTAGGAAGTGTTATTTTAGTGTTCCCTTTATTTTTTTGAGCAGTGTGTAATACAGTGGCAAGAAAAAGTATGTGAACCCTTTGGAATTACCTGGATTTCTGCAGAAATTGGTCATAACATTTGATCTGATCATCTTAGTCACAACAATAGACAGCTTAAACTAATAACACACAAACAATTATACATTTTTATGTCTTTATTCAACACACCGTGTAAACATTCAGTGTAGGGTGGAATAAGTATGTGAACCCTTGGATTTAATAACTGGTTGACCCTCCTTTGGCAGCAATAACCTCCACCAAACGTTTTCTGTAGTTGTGGATCAGACCTGCACAACAGTAAGGAGGAATTTTTGGACCCTTCATCTTTAAACTGTTTCAGTTCAGCAATATTCTTAGGATGTCTGGTGTGAACTGCTCTATTGAGGTCATGCCACAGCATCTCAATCGGGTTGAGGTCAGGACTCCAGAAGGCGACTCCAGAAGGCGTATTTTCTTCTGTTGAAGCCATTCTGTTGTTGATTTACTTCTGTGTTTTGGGTCGTTGTCCTGTTGCATCACCCAACTTCTGTTGAGCTTCAATTGGTGGACAGAAAGCCTTATATTCTCCTGCAAATTGTCTTGCTAAACTTGGGAATACATTTTTCCATCGATGATAGCAAGCTGTCCAGGCCTTTAGGCAGAAAAGCAGCCCCAAATTGTGATGCTCCCTCCACCATACTTTACAGCTGGGATGAGGTTTTGATGTTGGTGTGCTGTGACTTTTTTTCTCCACACATAGTGTTGTGTGTTCCTTCCAAACAACTCAACTTTAGTTTAATCTGTCCACAGAATATTTTGCCAGAGGCGCTGTGGAACATCCAGGTGCTCTTTTGCAAACTTCAGACGTGCAGTGATGTTTTTTTTGGACAGCAGTGGCTTCTCCCGTGGTGTCCTCCCATGAACACCATTATTGTTTACTGTTTTACGTATCGTAGACTCATCAACAGAGATGTTAGCATGTTCCAGAGATTTCTGTACGTTTTTAGCAGACACTCTAGTATTCTTCTTAACCTTATTGAGCATTCTGCACTGTGCTCTAGCAGTCATCTTTGCAGGACGTCCACTCCTAGGGAGAGTAGCAACAGCGCTGAACTTTCTCCATTTATAGACAATTTGTCTTACCATGGACTGATGAACATCAAGGCTTTTAGAGATACTTTTGTAACCCTTTCCAGTCAACAATTCTTAATCTTAGGTCTTCTGAGATCTCTTTTGTTCAAGGCATGGTTCACATCAGGCAATGCTTCTTGTGAATAGCAAACACAAATTTTGTGAGTATTTTTTATAGGGCAAGGCAGCTCTAACCAACATCTCCAATCTCGTCTCATTGATTTGACTCCAGGTTAGCTGACTCCTGACACCAACTAGCTTTTGGAAAAGTCATTAGCCTAGGGGTTCACATACTTTTTCCAACCTACACTGTGAATGTTTAAATTATGTATTCAATATAGACAAGAAAAATACAATAATTATGTATTCAATATAGACAAGAAAAATACAAAAATGTGTGTGTTATTGTTGTGACTAAGGTGTTGTTATTGTTGTGACTAAGGTGAAGATCAGATCAAATTTTATGACAAATTTATGCAGAAATCCAGGTAATTCCAAAGGGTTCACATACTTCTTCTTGCCACTGTATATTCCATGTAGCAGACACTTTTATCCAAAGCGCTTGCAATCATGCATACATTTATTTGTATGGGTAGCCCCAGCGGGAATCAAACCCACGATTATTGGCAATGCAAGCACCTTGCTCCACTTACTGAGCCAGACAGTGCTCACCTTTTCAGCCTGGGTCGTCAGCAGTTTGCTGAGGGTAGCCATCTTATCCTCAGCGCGCTCACGGATCTGGACGTAGTAAGGCTCAAAGCGATCCACCACGGATTTCACACCAGAGGTGGTTCGAGAATGCAGCTCCTCGAAATAGGTGGTCACTTTGCTAAAAAAAGAGTGGAGAGGAAGGAGATGTCAAAGACAGGTACTGTACAAAGTAAGGTAAAGCATTCCATTTCATTAGAACTTGTTTGCAGTTAAATGACTCCCTCTATGTGCATGACTACTTATGTGACAGACAAATAGTATTGAACGTTTTTTAAATCGGTGAACAATACATGATGAATTATGACATAACAGCCAACATTTAGACACAATAAGACAATGCTTTAAATCTAAAGACTTCAATCTAAAGACTTCAATACTTTAATTTATCTAGTCTGGCAAACGGCTCCTGCCTTCTCTCTGTCACACCTGCAGATCTCCTGGGTGTCTTTGCTCAGGCGCTTGTTCAGCTTGCGGCTATAGGTGTTGACCCTGTGACTGACGTCATTGGCATTCTGCTCCAACATGGTCTGGAGTTCCAGGGTGTACACTGTGGTACGGTCTTTAGCTTCAGCCATGTGAGCCTGCAACTTGTTAACGAGGAGCTGCACTTCCTTGCCCAGACGTTCAGCGGTGTCCTTAGCGAGAGGTCCCAGTTTGGTCTTCATATCATCACTGTACATATTCAGCTCAGACATGGTGTCTGTGATCAGGGTACTGGGAGGGAAAACAGACAGGTTTATTAAGACATAGATCATATTAAATTACTATTACTATTTCATTTGTAATGTAACAATGTAAACACCTGCTCTTCCCATGACATACTGACCAGGTGAATCTAACTCAACTCAATATTAGGAAGGTGTTCTTAATGTTTTGTACACTCAGTGGACATTTATCAAATACATCAGAATAGGTGAGTGTTATTCTTTGGACTGGGTGAAAATATACATTTTTAAATGTTTTTTTTATTTTTATTTCAACAGGGAAGACATATTGAGATGTACGTCTCTTTTACAAATGCGCCCTGTATATAGAACCTAAATATACACATGATACCCAAACAATAGAGTACATTCTGAAAGTATTTCACTTTTTCCACATTTTGTTACGTTACAGCCTTATTCTAAGATTGATGAAATTAAATGTTTTCCTCATAAATCTACACACTATACCCCAAAGCAAAAACAGGTTTCTCAAAATTTGAGAAAATGGTGTAAAAATATAAAACCAAGAACCTGATGGTCACTCTGAAAGAGCTCTAGAGTTCCTCTGTGGAGATGGGAGAACCTTCCAGAAGGACAACCATCTCTGCAGTACTCCACCAATCAGGCCTTTATGGTAGTGGCCAGACGGAAGCCACTCCTCAGTAAAAGGCACATGACAGCCTGCTTGGAGTTTGCCAAAAGGCATCTAAAGACTCAGACCATGAGAAACAAGATGCTCTGGTCTGATGAAACCAAGACTAAACTTTGGCCTGAATGCCAAGCATCACTTCTGGAGGAAACCTAGCACCATCCCTACGGTGAAGCATGGTTGTGGCAGCATCATCATGCTGTGGGGATGTTTTTCAGCAGCAGGGACTGGGAGACTAGTCAGAATCGAGGGGAAAGATGAACGGAGCAAAGTACAGAGAGATCCTTGATGAAAACCTGCTCCAGAGCGCTCAGGACCTCAAACTTGGGCGAAGGTTCACCTTCCAACAGGACAACGACCCTAAGCACACAGCCAAGACAACGCAGGAGTGGCTTTGGGACGAGTTTCTGAATGTCCTTGAGTGGCCCAGCCAGAGCCTGGATTTGAACCCGATCGAACATCTCAGGAGAGACCTGAGAATAGCTGTGCAGCAACGCTCCCCAGGCTGAGAGGATCTGCAGAGAAGAATGGGAGAAACTCCCCAAATACAGCTTGTAGCATCATACCCAAGAAGATTCGATGCTGCAATCGCTGCCAAATGTGCTTCAACAAAGCACTGAGTAATGGGTCTGAATACTTATGTAAATGTTACATTGTAATCCATTTAGAATTAGGCTGTAACGTAACAAAATGTGTAAAAAGTCAAGGGGTCTCAATACTTTCTGAATGCACTGTATATGTATACACATTAAAATACAAAAACACAGTAATGGGAAGAACAAATAAAACATTGCAAATCACCCAGAAAAACAGATACATTCCTCCACAAGTAAGTCCCTAATCAATACTTGAAATTGCACGAACGGCACCAGAACATCAAGATGAAATGTATTTAGAATTTTGTTCTAGCAATACGGAGCATTAAATCTAAAAGCAGATTCACCTAGCTCGGTGGAGACCCTAGGAACCTCAAGAGTTAACCAATCCTGTGAACGGGTCAGACAACTCAGGTGACTATACTTCAATAGCAAAGTTATATAAGACAGAAGTTTATGAATTAGGGCCTTGTAAACAAAAAGGGAGTAATGTAGAGATCTATGGGTCTTTAGCGAAGTCCAGCCAACTTTTTGATACAGGATGCAGTGATGAGTATCAAAACTGTCACCTGTAACAAAACAAAGGGCACTACGGTAGACGGCATCCAAAGCTTTAAAAGTAGTAGCAGCTGATAATATCACCTTAATCAAGAACAGATAAAAAGGTTGACTGAATAATCTGCTTCCTACTGCTTAGAGCAAGGCACGATCTGTTTCTGTAGAAAAAGACAACTCTAAATCTTAACTCATCTATATGTTTTTTAAACGTCAAATCCATATCAATCCAAATGCCTAAGTATTGATATGTGGGAACACGTTCGATTTGAGAACCATCTAATGAGTTAACATGTAGTTCATCGGAAACATTCTTACCAAAGTCTGAAAACAACATGTATTTAGTTTTGTCTGTAATAAGCACAAGTTTTAAATCAGTAAGGGATTCCTGCATAGTTATAAAATCTGACTTTAGTTTTGACACAGCCAAATCAACAGTCGGGGCAATAGCATACATAATAGTATCATCTGCATATAGATGAAGTTTAACATTTTTAACAGATTGGCCAATGGTGTTTGTATAAATAGTGGAGAACAGGTCCCAAAATCGCCTCCTGTGGTACACCTTCATGTACAAGAAATTCAGACTTAACCCCATCAATCACGATGGTCTGAGTTCTGTCACTAAGATAACCATGAACAGGTGTCAGTGCTCAGGCCTATCGAGGACAACTTATTCAATAATCATGATGAACAGTATCAAAACCGTTCAACCGGTCCAAAAACAAAGCAGCACATTTCATTTTGTGTCTAAAGATCATTAACAACTAAATTGGTTGCTGTAATAGTGCTATGCTCAGGCCTAAACCCTGATTGATTTACATTCAAAATACATTTCTCAGATAAAAAAAGAGCAAAGTTCTACATTTCCCAAGGATTCAAGAATCATAGCTAGACAAGGAACACTACTATCCCCGCCCAGCACAAGAGCTGATGTCCATACTTTTGTAATATTTCCTGATAATGTTAAATAGAAAATGTGTGTTATTGAGCCAACAATAATGGGCGCTGCACACTTAAGCAGACCGGGATCCAATTTGTCAGCCCCTGTGGATTTCTTGTTGTCTATTGCTAGCAAAGCATCCAGGACTTATTTTTCTGTAAATAGGCTAAAAGAAAAGCTTTGACTATCATTTCTCAGATCATTCAGCAAGTTTCCTCTATCAGCATCATTGTGAATAGGCTTTGAAATAACTTATAAGAGCCTCTTGAAATAAAATGGTGATAAAATGTATCCTTTTTTTCCTGTAATAAGGCCAGTTTCTGATTTAAATTTGTTGTTGCAGAGGAGGAAGTAGAACTCTTCAGGGATTGACAGTTTTCCTGAATTTAGCCAGGTTCCCATTAAAATCCGAAAGAGCGGTTACATAATCATTTAGCCTTTCTGAGAAATGTAGCCTTTCTGATTTGACTTACACAATGATTCCTCAGTTGCTTAAAAGCTTGCCAGTCCGGGCCTAAGCCTGTGTGCCTGACCTTGACCCAAGCATCATCTCTTTTATGAATGACTTATGATAATTCCGGAGTGTACCAGGCATTCGATCTACCTTTAACCCTTAATTTTTTGAAGGGAGCATGATTATCCACAATAGTATTGAAGACATCTGCAAAAAGGCTTGAAGCTAAATGCACATCAGGGAGATATTTCACCATATTTTTTTATGTTTTTGCCAGGATTAATGGCCAACTGTAGGAAAGTAAAGGTAGATTCGCACAGAAATAAACTCACTCCAGTTCACTGCTGAGCTGGGAGGCCCTGATGTTCTTCACCTTCTCATCAGCCTTAGAGTTCAGATCTGTTATGTAGTCCTTAAACTGGTCAATTGTCTTCTCCCAGGGAGTTTGGGGCTCATCCTGCATGGGTAGCACCCATGCATGGCAGCCTATAGTTAAGAGAATGGAGCAATCGATTGATTTAAACCAGTTGGTATTTGTATTGCCCCTGTCAATTATCCTGTTGGGTAATGTTTCAGAAAACAAATGTTTTTCCAGAGCTGATGAAACCCCAATGATTATCTTAGGTAGTATGCATCCCAAATGGCACCCTATTCCGTATTTAGTGCACTACTTTTGACCAGGGTGTATAGGGAATAGGGTGGTATTTGGGACACAAACTCAGTAGAAGTAAAAGGTCACCTGAGAGGACGGCTAGAGCCAGGATTACTGCAACAACCTTCATGGTGATCTGCTGACAATACACCTGTGAACACAATGGAGAATATCTGTTTATACAACAGTAATATACCACTCTGATTCAATGATTTTATAACAATATTATATACAGGATAACTGATTTGTATTCTATACAGGATCACTGATTTATGACAATGATATACAGGACTTTATAAATGCCCTTATTTATGCGCTGGAACTTTCTCAGTTTACAAAAACAAACTGAGCACTACTTACACAACATGGAGTTAATGAATATTAGTAGTATTCACACTTTTTTTGTTTACTGAGGTACGAATAGTATAATTTTCTATATCTTGAAAGTAAAACAACAATGATCAGGTGATTAAAACATAATATATATTAAGTAAATAACTGACCTTAGAGACCCTCTGTGGTGATGTTACCGTAAGTAAACACTGACAGACGCTCACTGAGTATTTATACAACTTTGATTGCTCTGATGCGATCCCATAAATGCAAGGTGAATGGCCAACCTGTGTCCGAAGTTCCCAACACAAAGTGCGTTGTCATTTTTTATTGCTGGATTATAATTTTGTTCCACGTTGCACGATCAAGCTGTTATCACTATCAAACACTCTCAAAAGAACAGACATGATACATACAGGTGATTCACAGCTTAATACGGTCCAGTAAAAGCATCCAATAAAGCCCCTAATACGCTGAGACTTAAAGATGAAACCAAATCCCTTGGTGGGCCTTATCTTTTCAGATCAAGGTAAGGAGACGAGAAAGGAAAGCCAATTGTCAGTATTCATAGTGTTAGGCAATTGGAAAGTGTCCTATCAATGTACTATTCCAAAGGTTTATGTTTAATGACAAGAATGGCAGAGAGCATGCCTGATATCAGCCAGCTTAGATCACACTGATATGATGTAATATTGTTTAGCGGCCTTTGGCCAGCAAGTCGTATGCTGTCATGGTTTATATTGGTCTCCAATACATTGGTCAATGTTTCTTGATTCTGTCTATAACCTGGAATACTTTTGACCTTTGAAGTCATTGTCAGTGTTTCAGACACTAGCACATGGATAGAGTGAGAAGTTATTAGTGAGTCACTAGTGAGTGAGAAGTTATTGCAGTGTTATTACCACTACCATTATTCCCACGCTCTCCTCAATTTACATCAACCATTCTGCCATCAGATTTGCCACCAATGCTCCTTATAGGACACGTCACTGCACTCTATACTCTTCTGTAAACTGGTCATCTCTGTATACACGTCGCAAGACCCACTGGTTGATGCTTATTTATAAAACCCTCTTAGGCCTCACTCCCCCCATCTGAGATATCTACTACAGCCCTCATCCTCCACATACAACACCCGTTCTGCCAGTCACATTCTGTTAAAGGTCCCCAAAGCACACACATCCCTGGGTCTCTCGTCTTTTCAGTTCGCTGCAGCTAGCGACTGGAACGAGTTGCAACAAACACTCAAACTGGACAGTTTTATCTCAATCTCTTCATTCAAAGACTCAATCATGGACACTCTTACTGACAGCTGTGGCTGCTTTGTGTGATGTGTTGTTCTCTCTACCTTCCTGCCCTTTGTGCTGTTGTCTGTGCCCAATAACGTTTGTACCATGTTTTGTGCTGCTACCATGTTGTGCTGGTACCATGTTGTCATGTTGTGTTGCTACCATGCTGTGTTGTCATGTGCTGCTGCCATGCTATGTTGTTGTCTTAGGTCTCTCTTTATGTAGTGTTGTGTTGTCTCTCTTGTCATGATGTGTGTTTTGTCCTATATTTAAATTGTATTTATTTTTAATCCCAGCCCCCGTCCCCGCAAGAGGCCTTTTTCCTTTTCGTAGGCCGTCATTGTAAATAAGAATTTGTTCTTAACTGACTTGCTGTCACAACATCCACAGAAGGTGGCGCCTCTCCTCGGTCGAGCGGCGCTCGGCGGTCGTCGTCGCAGGCCTACTAGCTGCCACCGATCTGTGTTTCAGTGTCTATTAGTTATGTCTGTTTTTTGTTTGCACCTGTTTTGTGTTTGTCATTAGTGGGGGGGTATTTAGTCTGTCTGTGTTTAGCTAGGATTTGTGCGGGATTGTTCGTTGTTACGTGTGGTGTTACTTAAATTATATAGGCATTAGGGTTGCCGGGCTGCGTCCCGTCTGCCTTTTGAGCGGAGCTTCTTTTTGTCATTTTTCCTGACTGTTATGCTCCCAGCCGTATGTGAAAATTACCCGTGGATTTATTAAATTAAGATTGTTCCAACGGACCTCAGTCTCCTGCGCTTGACTCACTCCTTAAACTGTTCATTCCGCTCGTGACAGAATCCCGCACCACTTATGGAGTCAGCAGGGACAGGAACATTGTCAATGGAGGAACAAGTCGGCCAACATGCCAGCCTCCTCCAGCGACTGGGCACGGCCATGGACCAGGTGCTGACCCGATTGGAGAGCTGGGAGCGAGTCGCTCCATCACCCCCACCAGGACCAATTCATCACCCTGCGCCCCTACCAAATCCAACCGAACCCAGTACAAGCGGGATACGGATAATGGCTCCCACGGAGTTTGATGGGACGGCCGCTGGGTGCAAGGGGTTTTTGCTCCAGTTGGACCTGTACCTGGCGACCGTCCGGCCCTCTCCCTCCGATGAAGAGAGGGTGAGCGTCCTCGTCTCGTGCCTCACGGGTAGAGCCCTGGAATGGGCCAACGCCGTCTGGGAGGGCCCAGACTCAGCAAAGGACAACTACCCAGAGTTCGCTCGCCGCTTCCGGGCGGTATTCGATCATCCCCCGGAGGGCAAGGCGGCGGGCGAGCGATTATTTCATCTGAGGCAGGAGACGAGGAGCGCTCAGGACTTTGCGCTGGAGTTCCGGACTCTAGCCGCCGGATCGGGGTGGAATGAGCGGGCCCTGATTGACCACTACAGGTGTAGTCTACGTGAGGACGTCCGCCGGGAACTGGCTTGCCGGGACCATACCATCACTCTGGACCAGTTGATTGATTTGTCCATCAGGCTGGACAACCTGCTAACTGCCCGGGGACGTTCCGATCGGGGCCTATTCATTCCACCTCCCATCCCTCCTGCTCCAACGCCCATGGAGCTTGGAGGGACCGCTGCTAGGAGGACCGGAGGGGGGGGCCTCTCCTGCACCCACTGTGCCCGTAGATGGACACACTGCGGACCGGTGCTGGAGAGGTTCTCCCGGGAACTCAGATGGCAGGCAGAGCACTCCATCGACCCCCCAGGTGAGTCAGCACCAGCCTCACCCAGACCCCCCTGTCGACCACATGTATGTCTCTGTTTTCTTCCCTGGTTTTTCCCCTCACTCCCAGTATAAGGCACTAGTCGATTCAGGCGCAGCTGGGAGTTTCATGGACCGAAGTGTTGCTGATAAGTTAGGGATCCCCCTGGTTAAACTGGACAAACCCTTCCCTGTGCACGCGTTAGATAGTCGACCACTAGGGTCTGGCCAAGTGAGGGAGGAAACAGTGCCACTGGTCATGGTAACGCAGGGGGGTCATGAGGAACGTATCAGCCTGTTCCTTATTGATTCCCAGGCGTTTCCGGTGGTGCTGGGACTTCCCTGGCTAGCCTCTCACAATCCTCTGATTTCATGGGGGCAGAGGGCTCTTAAGGGGTGGTCGAGGGAGTGCTCAGGTAGGTGTATAGGAGTTTCCATCGGTGCAACCACGGTGGAGAGTCCAGACCAAGTCTCCACTGTACACATTCCCTCTGAATATGCCGATTTGGCTATCGCCTTCAGTAAAATGAAGGCGACTCAATTACCACCCCATCGACAAGGGGATTGTGTGATAAACCTCCAGGCTGGCGCAGCCCTTCCTAAAAGTCACGTGTACCCTCTGTCGCAGGAGGAGACAGTGGCAATGGAGACATACGTCACTGAATCCTTGAGACAGGGATACATTCGGCCATCTAAATCACCCGTCTCCTCGAGTTTCTTTTTTGTGAAGAAGAAGGGGGGAGGCCTGCGCCCGTGCATTGACTATAGAGGTCTAAATTCTATCACAGTGGGGTTCAGTTACCCACTACCTCTCATTGCTACGGCCGTGGAGTCATTTCACGGGGCGCGCTTTTTCACAAAACTAGATCTCAGGAGCGCCTATAACTTGGTGCGTATCCGAGATGGAGACGAGTGGAAGACCGCATTTAGTACCACATCGGGCCATTATGAGTACCTCGTCATGCCATATGGGTTAAAGAATGCTCCCGCCGTCTTCCAATCTTTTGTGGACGAGGTTCTCAGGGACATGCTCGGGCAGGGGGTGGTGGTGTACATCGATGACATCTTGATCTACTCCGCCACTCGCGCCGCGCATGTGGCTCTGGTGTGTAAAGTGCTTGGGCGGCTGCTGGAGCATGACCTATACGTCAAGGCTGAGAAATGTGAGTTCTTCCAACAAGCCGTTTCTTTTCTGGGATATCGCATTTCCACCACAGGGGTGGTGATGGAAGATGACCGCGTTACGGCTGTGCGTAATTGGCCGACCCCTACCACTGTGAAGGAGGTGCAGCGGTTCTTGGGGTTCGCCAATTATTACCGGAGGTTTATCCGGGGTTTTGGCCAGGTGGCAGCTCCCATTACCTCACTGATGAAGGGGGGTCCGGTGCAATTGCGGTGGTCGGCAGAGGCGGACAGAGCCTTCCGTCGTCTGAAGGTTCTGTTTACCAACGCTCTGGTGCTGGCGCATCCGGATCCCTCTTTGCCATTCATAGTGGAGGTGGACGCGTCCGAGGCTGGGGTGGGAGCTGTGCTTTCGCAGCGTCCGGGCGCTCCTCCGAAGCTCCGCCCCTGCGCATTCTTTTCTAAGAAGCTGAGCCCGGCGGAGCGCAACTATGATGTGGGGGACAGGGAGTTGTTAGCCGTGGTCAAGGCTTTGACAGTGTGGAGACATTGGCTTGAGGGGGCACGTCATCCTTTTCTCATCTGGACCGACCACCGTAACCTGGAGTACATCCGGGCAGCGAGGAGACTTAATCCTCGTCAAGCCAGGTGGGCCATGTTCTTTATGAGGTTTCAGTTCACCCTTTCGTACATTCCGGGTTCTCGGAACCGGAAGGCCGACGCACTGTCACGTCTCTACGACACCGAGGAGCAGACCATCGATCCCACTCCCATACTCCCTGCGTCCTGTCTGGTGGCGCCGGTGGTGTGGGAGGTGGATGCGGACATCGAGCGGGCGGGTCGGCTCGAACCCACTCCACCTCAATGTCCCGCGGGTCGGAAGTTCGTTCCGCTGGGTGTTCGCGATCGTTTGATCCGATGGGCCCACACTCTACCCTCCTCGGATCACCCTGGGGTGGAACGGACAGTGCGAGGCCTGAGGGGGAAGTACTGGTGGCCCACCTTGGTAGAGGATGTAACACACTATGTCTCTTCCTGTTCGGTGTGCGCCCAGTGTAAGGCGCCTAGGCACCTGCCTCGAGGGAAATTACAGCCCCTCCCCGTTCCACAACGACCTTGGTCTCACCTCTCGGTGGATTTCCTTACGGATCTCCCGCCATCTCAGGGAAATACTACGATCCTGGTTGTTGTGGATCGGTTCTCGAAGTCCTGCCGTCTGCTTCCGTTGCCCGGTCTTCCTACGGCCCTACAGACCGCGGAGGCCCTATTCACCCACGTCTTCCGGCACTACGGGGTGCCCGAGGATATCGTATCTGATCGGGGTCCCCAGTTCACGTCCAGGGTGTGGAGGTCGTTTATGGAGAGGCTGGGGTCTCGGTCAGCCTGACCTCGGGTTTCCACCCCGAGAGTAATGGGCAGGTAGAGCGCATTAACCAGGATGTAGGCAGGTTCCTGCGGTCATATTGCCAGGACCGGCCAGGGGAGTGGGCGCGGTTCGTACCCTGGGCCGAGATGGCCCAGAATTCTCAGCGCCACTCCTCTACTAACCTGTCACCATTCCAGGTCGTGTTGGGGTATCAGCCGGTCCTGGTGCCATGGCAACAGAGCCAGACAGAGGCTCCTGCGGTGGAGGAATGGGTCCAGCGCTCTAGGGAGACCTGGCAAGCGGTCCAGGAGTGTATAAAGAAGGCTGGAGAACGACACAAAGAGAGCGCTGACCGCCACCGCAGTGAAGCCCCCGTGTTTAACCCGGGGGATAGAGTCTGGCTCTCGACCCAGAACTTGCCCCTCCGCCTGCCCTGCCGGAAGCTGGGTCCGCGATTTGTTGGGCCATTCAAAGTCCTGAGGAGAATAAACGAGGTGTGTTATAGGTTACAACTTCCTACACATTACCGTATTAACCCCTCGTTTCATGTGTCTCTCCTCAGGCCGGTGGTAGCTGGTCCGCTGCAGGACGCTGAGGTGCGGGAGGCCCTCCCGCCGCCCCTGGACATCGGAGGGGCCCCGGCGTACACAGTCCGGGCCATCTTGGACTCCCGACGTCGGGTGGGGGGCCTGCAGTACCTCGTGGACTGGGAGGGGTACGGTCCGGAGGAGAGGTGCTGGGTCCCGGCGAGGGACATTCTGGATCCAGCCATGTTGCGGAATTTCCACAACCTCCGCCCGGATCGCCCGGCGCCTCGCCCTCCGGGTCGTCCCCGAGGCCGGCGTCGGCGCGCTGCGGGACCCGCGCGTCAGGGGAGGGGTACTGTCACAACATCCACAGAAGGTGGCGCCTCTCCTCGGTCGAGCGGCGCTCGTCGTCGCCGGCCTACTAGCTGCCACCGATCTGTGTTTCAGTGTCTATTAGTTATGTCTGTTTTTTGTTTGCACCCGTTTTATGTTTGTCATTAGTGGGGGGGTATTTAGTCTGTCTGTGTTTAGCTAGGATTTGTGCGGGATTGTTCGTTGTTACGTGTGGTGTTACTTAAATTATATAGGCATTAGGGTTGCCGGGCTGCGTCCCGTCTGCCTTTTGAGCGGAGCTTCTATTTGTCATTTTTCCTGACTGTTATGCTCCCAGCCGTATGTGAAACTTACCCGTGGATTTATTAAATTAAAATTGTTCCAACGGACCTCAGTCTCCTGCGCTTGACTCACTCCTTAAACTGTTCATTCCGCTCGTGACACTTGCCTAGTTAAATAAAGGTGAAATAATAAAAAATAAATCCACATTTTGTTGTGTTACAGCCTGAATTCAAAATGGATTAAATAGATTTTCTTCTCACCCATCTACACACAATACCCCATAGTGAAAACATGTTTTTAGAAATGTTAGGAAATGTATTGAAAATGAAATACAGAAATATCTACATCCTGAACCAGGATTTCCTCTAGGAAATCAGCTAGTAACATTTTTAGACAGCCTCGGTCTATAAAATGTTTAGTGCAGAGAAGTGCCCTTTGATACAATACTTGGGGATCTATTCAATCTGTATCGCTGAAGCGTTACAGAGTGCACAATAGAAATGTGGAGGTAATTTCCGACTGAACCGATATATGCAGCATTTACCATGAATGCAGTCTCTGCTAATGTGGGAACATTGCCTTAAAGGGCTGGATTCAATCTGTATTGCAGAAGATCCACTTTAGAATTTAAAAGTAATTTCTGATTGAGTCGACATATAGCATTTACCATGAATGAATTCTCCCCGACCACAGGAATATAATGCCTTTAATTGTCAATCGCACTATAAAGCAGATCTTCAGCGTTAGGAAGGTGTTCTGAATATTTTGTACAGTGTATATCAAACACTACATCACAAATTATGTGGACACCCCTTAAAATTAGCGGATTCGGCTATTTCAGCCACACCCGATGCTAACAGGTGTATAAAATCGAGCACACAGCCATTTCATCTCCATAGACAAACATCGGCAGTAGAATGGCCTTACTGACGAGCTCAGTGACTTTCAGCGTTCCAACGTCATAGGATGTCACCTTTCTGCCCTGCTAGAGCTGCCCCAGGTCAACTGTAAGCGCTGTTGTTGTGAAGTAGAAACGTCTAGGATTAACAACGGCTCAGCTGCGAAGTGGTAGGCCACACAAGTTCACAGAACCTGTCTGTCCTCGGTTGCAACACTCACTACCGAGTTCCAAACTGCTTCTGAAAGCAACGTCAGCACAATAACTGTTTTGTCAGGAGCTGGCCGAGCAGCCGCACACAAGCGTAAGATCACCATGCGCAATGCCAAGCGTCGCCTGGAGTGGTGTAAAGCTTTCATTCGAAACGCATTCTCTGGAGTGATGAATCACACTTCACCATCTGGCAGTCCGACGGACAAATCCGGATTTGGCAGATGCCAGGAAAACTCTATCTGCCCCAATGCATAGTGCCAACTGTAAAGTTTGGTGGAGGAGGAAAAATGGTCTGGGGCTGTTTTTCATGGTTCAGGCTAGGCCCCTTAGTTCCAGTGACGGGAAATCTTAACCCTACATCATACAATGACATTCTAGATGATTCTGTGCTTCCAACTTTGTGGCAACAGTTTTGGGGAAGGCCCTTTCCTGTTTCAGCATGACAATGCCCCTGTGCACAAAGTGAGGTCCATACAGAAATAGTTTATCGAGATCGGTGTGGAACCTGACTGGCCTGCACAGAGCCCTGACCTCAACCCCATCGAACACTTTAGGGATGAATTGGAACGCCGACTGCGAGCCAGGCCTAATCGCTCAACATCAGTGCCCGACCGCACTAATGCTCTTGTGGCTGAATGGAAGCAAGTCCCCGCAGAAATGTTCCAACATCTAGTGGAAAGCCTTCCCAGAAGAGTGAAGGCTGTTGTAGCAGCAAAGGGAGTCCAACTCCATATTAATGCCCATGAGTTTGGAATAAGATGTTCGACGAGTAGATGTCCACATACTTAAGGTCATGTGGTGTACAGTGCATTTGGGAAGTGTTCAGACCCCTTGACTTTTTCCATATTTTGTTAGGTTACAGCCTTATTCTAAAATGTATTAAATCGTTTTTCCCCTCATTAATCTACACACAAGACCCCATAATTACAATTCAAAAACTGGTTTTAGAAATGTTTAATAATTTCCACAAAAATATTGTTGAAATATCACATTTACATAAATGTTCAGACCCTTTACTCAGTGCTTTGTTGAAGCACCTCAGCCAGCGATTACAGCCTGGAGTCTTCTTGGGTATGACACTACAAGCTTGGAACACCTGTATTTGGGGAGTTTCTCTCATTCTTCTCTGCAGATCCTCTCAAGCTCTGTCAGGTTGGATGGGGAGTGTCATTGCACAACTATTTTCAGGCCTCCAGAGATGTTAAATCTTAAATAAGCATGCCCCATTCAAGAAATGTAGAACCAGGAACAGATATAGCCCTTGGTTCTCTCCAGACCTGACTGCCCTTAACCAACACAAAAACATCCTGTGGCGTTCTGCATTAGCATCGAACAGCCCCCATGAAATGCAACTTTTTAGGGAAGTTAGAAACCAATATTCACAGGCAGTTAGAAAAGCCAAGGCTAGCTTTTTCAAGCAGAAATTTGATTCCTGCAACACAAACTCCAAAAAGTTCTGGGACATTGTAAAGTCCTTGGAGAATAAGAGCACCTCCTCCCAGCTGCCCACTGCACTGAGGATAGGAAACTCTGTCACCACCGATAAATCCACTATAATTGAGAATTTCAATAAGCATTTTTCTACGGCTGGCCATGCTTTCCACCTGGCCATCCCTACCCCGGTCAACAGCACTGCACCCCCCACAGCAACTCGCCCAAGCCTTCCCCATTTCTCTTTCTTCCAAATCCAGTCAGCTGATATTCTGAAAGAGCTGCAAAATCTGGACCCCCACAAATCAGCTGGGCTAGACAATCTGGACCCTTTTTTTCTAAAATGATCTGCCGAAATTGTTGCAACCCCTATTACTAGCCTGTTCAACCTCTCTTTCGTGTCGTCTGAGATTCCCAAAGATTGGAAAGCAGCTGCGGTCATCCCCCTCTTCAAAGGGGGGGGCACTCTTGACCCAAACTGCTACAGACCTATATCTATCCTACCCTGACTTTCTAAAGTCTTCGAAAGCCAAGTTAACAAACAGATCACCGACCATTTCGAATCCCACCGTACCTTCTCCGCTATGCAATCTGGTTTCAGAGCTGGTCATGGGTGCACCTCAGGCACGCTCAAGGTCCTAAACGATATCTTAACCGCCATCGATAAGAAAGAGTACTGTGCAGCCGTATTCATTGACCTGGCCAAGGCTTTCGACTCTGTCAATCACCACATCCTCATCAGCAGACTCAACAGCCTTGGTTTCTCAAATGATTGCCTCGACAGGTTCAGCAACTGTCTTCTCCGACAGAGTTCAGTGTGTCAAATCTGAGGGCCTGTTGTCTGGTGTAACGGCTGTCGTCTAAATGAGACCAAGGTGCAGCGGAGGGTGTGTTCATCATGAAAGGATTTAATGGTCGAATGAACACTATACAAAAGAAACCAAAAAACGACTAGCAACAGTTCTGTCAGGAACACACTAAACAGAAAACATTTACCCACAAACCCCAAAGGAAAAACAGGCTGCCTATGTATGACTCCCAATCAGCAACAATGATCTACAGCTGTTCCTGATTGAGAGCCACACACGGCCAAACCAAAGAAACAAACCAAAATAGAAAAATAAACAAAGAACGATCACCCATGTAACACCCTGGCCTAACCAAAATAGAGAACCAAAAACCCCTCTCTATGGCCAGGGCATTACATCCGGGCCTCTGGCAGTCTCTATGGGGGTGCCACAGGGTTCAATTCTTGGGCCGACTCTCTTCTCTGTATATATCAATGATGTCGCTCTTGCTGCTGGTGAGTCTCTAATCCACCTCTACGCAGACGACACCATTCTGTATACTTCTGGCCCTTCTTTGGACACTGTGTTAACAACCCTCCAGATGATCTTCAATGCCATACAACTCTCCTTCCGTGGCCTCCAACTGCTCTTAAATACAAGTAAAACTAAATGCATGCTCTTCGACCGATCGCTGCCTGCACCTGCCCGCCCGTCCAGCATCACTACTCTGGACGGTTCTGACTTAGAATATGTGGACAACTACAAATACCTAGGTGTCTGGTTAGACTGTAAACTCTCCTTCCAGACTCATATAAAACATCTCCAATCCAAAGTTAAATCTAGAATTAGCTTCCTATTTCGCAACAAAGCATCCTTCACTCATGCTGCCAAACATACCCTCGTAAAACTGACCATCTTACCGATCCTCGACTTTGGCGATGTCATTTACCAAATAGCCTCCAATACCTTACTCAACAAATTGGATGCAGTCTATCACAGTGCCATCCGTTTTGTCACCAAAGCCCCATATACTACCCACCACTGCGACCTGTACGCTCTCGTTGGCTGGCCCTCGCTTCATACTCGTCGCCAAACCCACTGGCTCCAGGTCATCTACAAGACCCTGCTAGGTAAAGTCCCGGTATATCTCACTTGTCACCCCCAAAGCCAATTCCTCCTTTGGCCGCCTCTCCTTCCAGTTCTCTGCTGCCAATGACTGGAACAAACTACAAAAATCTCTGAAACTGGAAACACTTATCTCCCTCACTAGCTTTAAGCACCAATTGTCAGAGCAGCTCACAGATCACTGCACCTGTACATAGCCCAAACAACTACCTCTTTCCCTACTGTATTTATTTATTTATTTTGCTCCTTTGCACCCCAGTATTTCTACTTTGCACACTCATCTACTGTCAAATCTACCATTCCAGTGTTTTAATTGCTATATTGTATTTACTTCGCCACCATGGCCTATTTATTGCCTTTACCTCCCTTATCTCACCTCATTTGCTCACATTGTATATACACTGCTCAAAAAAATAAAGGGAACACTTAAACAACACAATGTAACTCCAAGTCAATCACACTTCTGTGAAATCAAACTGTCCACTTAGGAAGCAACACTGATTGACAATAAATTTCACATGCTGTTGTGCAAATGGAATACACAACAGGTGAACATTATAAGCAATTAGCAAGACACCCCCAATAAAGGAGTGGTTCTGCAGGCGGGGACCACAGACCACCTCTCAGTTCCTATGCTTCCTGGCTGATGTTTTGGTCACTTTTGAATGCTGGCGGTGCTTTCACTCTAGTGGTAGCATGAGACGGAGTCTACAACCCACACAAGTGGCTCAGGTAGTGCAGCTCATCCAGGATGGCACATCAATGCGAGCTGTGGCAAGAAGGTTTGCTGTGTCTGTCAGCGTAGTGTCCAGAGCATGGAGGCGCTACCAGGAGACAGGCCCGTACATCAGGAGACGTGGAGGAAGCCGTAGGAGGGCAACAACCCAGCAGCAGGACCGCTACCTCCGCCTTTGTGCAAGGAGGAGCAGGAGGAGCACTGCCAGAGCCCTGCAAAATGACCTCCAGCAGGCCACAAATGTGCATGTGTCTGCTCAAACGGTCAGAAACAGACTCCGTGAGGGTGGTATGAGGGCCCGACGTCCACAGGTGGGGGTTGTGCTTACAGCCCAACACCGTGCAGGACGTTTGGCATTTGCCAGAGAACACCAAGATTGGCAAATTCGCCACTGGCGCCCTGTGCTCTTCACAGATGAAAGCAGGTTCACACTGAGCACATGTGACAGACGTGACAGAGTCTGGAGACGCCGTGGAGAATTTTCTGCTGCCTGCAACATCCTCCAGCATGACCGGTTTGGCGGTGGGTCAGTCATGGTGTGGGGTGGCATTTCTTTGGGGGGCCGCACAGCCCTCCATGTGCTCGCCAGAGGTAGCCTGACTGCCATTAGGTACCGAGATGAGATCCGCAGACCCCTTGTGAGACCATATGCTGGTGTGGTTGGCCCTGGGTTCCTCCTAATGCAAGACAATGCTAGACCTCATGTGGCTGGAGTGTGTCAGCAGTTCCTGCAAGAGAAAGGCATTGATGCTATGGACTGGCCCGCCCGTTCCCCAGACCTGAATCCAATTGAGCACATCTGGGACATCATGTCTCGCTCCATCCACCAACGCCACGTTGCACCACAGACTGTCCAGGAGTTGGCGGATACTTTAGTCCAGGTCTGGGAGGAGATCCCCCAGGAGACCATCCGCCACCTCATCAGGAGCATGCCCAGGCGTTGTAGGGAGGTCATACAGGCACGTGGAGGCCACACACACTACTGAGCCTCATTTTGACTTGTTTTAAGGACATTACATCAAAGTTGGATCAGCCTGTAGTGTGGTTTTCCACTTTAATTTTGAGTGTCTCGAAATCCAGACCTCCATGGGTTGATAAATTGGATTTCCATTGATTATTTTTGTGTGATTTTGTTGTCAGCACATTCAACTATGTAAAGAAATAAGTATTTAATAAGATTATTTCTTTCATTCAGATCTAGGATGTGTTGTTTAAGTGTTCCCTTTATTTTTTTTAGCAGTATATTTCTGGCCTTACTGTGACATCGGGTGCTGTCCTGGAGGGCAGGTAGTTTGCCCCCGGTGATGCATTGGGCACACCACACCATCCTCTGTAGAGCCGTGCCATACCAGGTGGTGATGCAACCGGTAAGGATGCTCTCGATGGTGCAGCTGTGGAAGTTTGAGGATCTGGGGACCCATGACAAATCTTTTGTGTCTCCTGAGGGGGAAAAGTTGTTGTCGTGCCCTCTTCACGACTGTCTTAGTGTGTTTGGACCATGATCATTCGTTGGTGATAACATATTCAAAGTATGTACGACCTACTGTCCGGCCGTGTATTTGGTCTGAATCTGTCCTACTGTTCAGCATCTGGAATGAAACTTGCATTTATTTATTTTGCTGAGAAAACTTGCGGGGCCAAATAAGACCACACGCGGGCCAAATTTGGCCAGTTGGATAAGCTTGATTTAGGGTATATTAACTTGGAATCACCACATCCAGTAGGTGGCAGAAACACACCTTTTTGGGGTTGTAGTCCGCCATAAAACCCCACCGAAGAACAAAAACCAAGCGAAAACAAAAGACTTACCGGTACATGAATCTAGATACTCTTACTCCATGTAGCCAAGACTGCAAATGAAAGCCTAGTAATGCCAGATGAACTTTGGCCTTCTAGTTCTGAATCACTATTCAAAAAGAAAACGCGTACTACACGTGGGGTACCACATTCACCATATGAATGGTGTGATTAAAAGGTGGAAATCATCACACCAAAGTGGGTAGCTATTTCACGCTGGGAATATTTTCACATGACAGACTGCTCTGAGATATGTTGCAGCTGGACCCTATTCCTCTCTGATATGATACCATTACACACACATGCTTGGTACCAGGCAGTATTAGCTAGCTAGCTACATTTGCTCTGACTCTTAGTACATTTAGCAAGCTAGCTAGCCAGCTAACTAGTGATTAGCATTAGCCTCTAAAAAAATTATTTTAGCAACAACTTGCTAACAAAAGACAAACTAGCAGACAGTAGATACACAAACTAAGTGTATAGAATGCTTGTGGAAAGCAGCATGTCACCAACTTTGTTGCATCAATCTGACCATGCAGAGTGAACAGCAAGAAAGTGTCCTTTACTCTGTGTTTGAAGAACTGCTCTCTCCTTGTGTGACAGGGGGCTTGGTGTGGTTAGCAGCATGCAGCAGCAGGAGAGAGAGAGAGACGACTCAAGTAGCAAATGGAGTAAACTATAAAAACTGACATACACGGCGGAGTTGCATATCACATTTAACAAACCAAACAACGAAAGACGGTTATAGAAGGTAAAGTAAAAACTCAAACCGTTCCGTGCAGCATTACCGGTACAGTGGGGGGAAAAAGTATTTGATCCCCTGCTGATTTTGTACGTTTGCCTACTTACAAAGAAATTATTAGTCTATAATTTTAATAGTAGGTTTATTTGAACAGTGAGAGACAGAATAACAACAAAAAAATCCAGAAAAACGCATGTCAAAAATGTAAAAAAATGATTTGCATTTTAATGAGGGAAATAAGTATTTGACCCCTCTGCAAAACATGATTTAGTGCTTGGTGGCAAAACCCTTGTTGGCAATCACAGAGGTCAGACGTTTCTTGTAGTTGGCCACCAGGTTTGCACACATCTCAGGAGGGATTTTGTCCCACTCCTCTTTGCAGATCTTCTCCAAGTCATTAAGGTTTCGAGACTGACGTTTAGCAACTCGAACCTTCAGCTCCCTCCACAGATTTTCTATGGGATTAAGGTCTGGAGACTGGCTAGGCCACTCCAGGGCCTTAATGTGCTTCTTCTTGAGCCACTCCTTTGTTGCCTTGGCCGTGTGTTTTGGGTCATTTTCATGCTGGAATACCCATCCACGACCCATTTAATGCCCTGGCTGAGGGAAGGAGGTTCTCACCCAAGATTTGACGGTACATGGCCCCGTCCATCGTCCCTTTGATGCGGTGAAGTTGTCCTGTCCCCTTAGCAGAAAAACACCCCCAAAGCATAATGTTTCCACCTCCATGTTTGACGGTGGAGATGGTGTTCTTGGGGTCATAGGCAGCATTTCTCCTCCTCCAAACACGGCGAGTTGAGTTGATGTCAAAGAGCTCCATTTTGGTCTCATCTGACCACAACACTTTCACCAGTTGTCCTCTGAGTCATTCAGATGTTCATTGGCAAACTTCAGACGGGCATGTATATGTATTCTTGAGCAGGGGGACCTTGCGGGCGCTGCAGGATTTCAGTCCTTCACGGCGTAGTGTGTTACCAATTGTTTTCTTGGTGACTATAGGTCTCAGCTGCCTTGAGATCATTGACAAGATCCTCCCGTGTAGTTCTGGGCTGATTCCTCACCGTTCTCATGATCATTGCAACTCCACGAGGTGAGATCTTGCATGGAGCCCCAGGCCGAGGGATATTGACAGTTCTTTTGTGTTTCTTCCATTTGCGAATAATCGCACCAAATGTTGTCACCTTCTCACCAAGCTGCTTGGCGATGGTCTCGTAGCCCATTCCAGCCTTGTGTAGGTCTACAATCTTGTCCCTGACATCCTTGGAGAGCTCTTTGGTCTTGGCCATGGTGGAGAGTTTGGAATCTGATTGATTGCTTCTGTGGACAGGTGTCACGTCCTGACCAGTTTAGGGATTATTTGCTATTGTAGTTTGGTCAGGACGTGGCAGAGGGTATTTTGTTTATGTTTCGGGGTGATGGTATATGTAGTAGGGTGTTAGATTTATTATTTCTGGGTTTTGGTTTATGTTCTGTGTTTTGTATTTCTATGTTCTTTCTGGTTTGTGGTATTTCTATGTGTAGGTTAATGGGGGGTTGGACTCTCAATTGGAGGCAGGTGCTTTCTCGTTGCCTCTGATTGAGAGTCCTATATATGGGTAATTGTTTGGTGTAGTGTTGTGGGAGATTGTTTCTTGTTTTGCTGAGTGTGCCTGACAAGACTGTTTTGTTGTTCTTCGTTTGTTATTTTGGTGTTCTCTTTATTTTAAAATAAATACAAGATGAGCATCCACATTCCTGCTGCATTTTGGTCCTCTATTCCCGACGACAACCGTTACAACAGGTGTCTTTTTTACAGGTAACAAGCTGTGGTTAGTTGCACTCCCTTTAAGAGTGTGCTCCTAATCTCAGCTCGTTACCTGTATAAAAGACACCTGGGAGCCAGAAATATTTCTGATTGAGAGGGGGTCAAATACTTATTTCCCTCATTAAAATGCAAATCAATTTATAACATTTCTGACAAGCGGTTTTCTGGATATTTTTGTTGTTATTCTGTCTCTCACTGTTCAAATAAACCTACCATTAAAATTATAGACTGATCCTTTCTTCATCAGTGGGCAAACGTACCAAATCAGCAGGGGATCAAATATTTTTTTCCACCACTGTATATAGTACAATACAGAATACCGCCCAGCCCTACCATCTGGTAAAGTTCTCTGCTGAGTGGACTTTTAACTTGCAACAACTCTCAACCACTAACAAACGCAACAGTGTTGTGTAATATGTGCTGTGTTGACACAATCCTGTCAATATCTATAGAAGCTTTACCTTTCAGTTACACTAATGACCTGAGCAGTCACTAACTTTACGTTGCTCTGGATAAGAGCATCTGCTGAATGTAAAAATGTAGGCTTACACAGCTGAAAGTGCAGACTAAAGTATTTTTTCTAGCCTTTCACTGTTAGTCTACACCTGTTGTTTATGAAGCATGTGACAAAATGTGATTGTGGTATTTTTACACATATCTGTCAAATCCAAAACACACAGCCTGGTATGTACATAAGCCTTCAAGACAGCAACAATGAAAAACACACACTTTGAATTCAAGTTCATTTTTATTATGTTTTATAACCCCCTGCATTAATTCCAATGTCATTAAACTACAGTTTAGGACAGACTGATAGAAGTATACAAATGTAAATATGCTTCTTGTATTGCTTGTGTTTCTAGGGGGACTGGGGCGGGGGTATTGTAAGTGAATCAATGATGCCACTTTATCCATCAACTTTATCATCAGGAGATCAACCGTACATGTTCCAATATAGTGGCTGACTACTCATCTGATTTGTAAAACTACCTGGTCAAAGTGTCAGTGTTAAAACTGATTCTGTAATTCTTACTCCTGGAGCTGAACAGATTTGAAAAGAACAAATGAGAAAGAAAAAGTTATAGCCACCAAGGTGTGTACATTCCCACGTACAATAACTACAGGAGAAAAAAAACAGGACAACTGAATTTCAGGACTAGTCATTCCTATCCAGGTTCCAGGAAGAGAATACAAATCATTCTTTCCAGCTTTCGCAGAATTCAGAGTCTCACAGTTTATTGAATGCAGTCTCGGCATGTAACATGAGTCTGCATTAGAAAAGCACAACACAGCCATACATCCAATTCAGAATTGGTGCAACTGGAGATACATTTGAGGCGTTACTGTCAATTAGCTGTATTGCAATTTGGGGATCAGGGATATTGTGGTTTCAGAATTCTCTAATAGTTTGTTTATTTTCTCAAAAACCAATGCTGCAATACCATCAGTTGTTGCCTTAATTGCATTATACCCCAAACCCCTTTTACCATTCCCCGCCATAGGCCTTATTGGCTAGTTCTTACTCGTGTTCTTAAAGACTATTAACATGATTACCCTTTCCAAACATCTTGAATTAAAACAATTGAACCCTCCCTCCCCCATTTGTACTCATTCACACGGTCACAACTTGACTCAATGGTTAAGAGCATACACAGGACTAGACAGTGACATACATAGACATTTACCCACTGACAGACCAAATACTCAGTCTCAACACCTAACATTGCCCATTTTCTAGCCCCCTTTGTGTCAACTGATTGGAAAGAACATTAGGTTAGGGGACTCTGAAGCAAACTCTGCCTTGGGCAAGTTTGGGGTTTACACTATATAGGTGAGTGTTGACCTATTCTGTCAGAAAACAAGCCAGGAAAACAGAAATAAGGGTATTAAGACCTTGTATGTCACTCTCAAAATCACTGACAAACAAGCACACAGAAGCACAGTTGCATACAGACATTCACATTCAGCCAAATGTACACCCACCCAAACAATCTTACAGCACAGTCATTCATATTCAGACACACAGGCAATCACATCCACACCAACAAACAAACGTGACACTAACTTACTCTCAAATACACCAACCAACCTCGTCTCTCACACACCACCCTTCTCTCTACAACACACACGCACGTATAAGACACATACTGACAGTCATTCACGCAAAGCACACAAAAACATACAATTATTATTTTTTGGTTTAGGTTCAATATAAATCCTGTAAGTCAGTATATATATATAAAAAAAGATATATTTAAACTCTACCATGAAGCAAACTCATATTGTTTTTGTAAACGACTTGTGTGAACTATGAATCATTTACAAACCAGTTTCCTCAAAATGATACCAATCACCTCATAAAAAGATAAACCTAGCTAACCAGTATGACTGAGCTGGGGTAGCACTCTCCAGTAAAAAAATATGATCAAAATATTATACTTTCTTTGTAATTTGGGAGAAATTACAAATTTGTTGAGTTTCAGATCTGTTGCAAACCATATTGGTTGGTCCACTGTTGTGCTGGAGTACTTAAAGTGGAACTGACAACATTTTAACTACTTTGCAGACATGAAACAAACATTCATATAATCAGTCAAAATAAAACAAATTCCCTGTTTATGCTTCAAAGACAACTTTATAAGAGGTACTATTTTACTTAATTCCATGACTTACAGTAAGGCATTGTTGGTTGTTGAAAGAAGAATAGATGAATGCAGTTCAATGCATGATTAATATAATTCCCCAATAAAAAAATATTGCTATCAGGTTGTCAATCACAGCTGGCCTGGTACATTGCTGGCTGCCACAACCCACTCAGGATGCACCGTTTCAGTTTCAATGACTCAATATTTTGAACAAAAACGGACGACTGTAACTAAGAATGAGAATGTCAATACAATAAAACTTGCAGGGGCAATGATCACAAGTCAGTAATAAGTGTACAGACATGCCACTATGGGGTCAATTTCACGCCATATGAATTGAATTAAAAATAAAATAAATTGTGAACACGAAAAATAAAGTTGAGAATGTAAACGTTATATATTCGAGGACGGGTGACATAATGGATGTTGAAATCAAAAACCCAACAATTGAAAGCAAAGTTTATAGAATTGTAAACAAAAAGACATCAAAAGCAAAACCCCAAAACTTGTAAGCAAATAATTTTAAAGCGAGAACAAAACTATAACAAATTATTAAAAAATATTTGAAAACGAATGCCAAAATAGTTTTTGGTTAAAAACATTCTAAGCCACCAATCCTATTGAATAGATTTTGCCTACGCTCTTGCCTGCATGGACTACCTTTTGGTTACGCTACTTGTACCTTTGCTTTCACCGCCAGTCTTTTCGATTGCGCATTTTGGCATTATTTTTCCGTGAAGGACGGGGTTTAGAGGGAGGCGTAGACAATGAGTCTCCATTGGTCCGCTAGTTTTGGAGTGACGGTTCGTCTTAACCCAACCAACGAACGTGATACAGGCTTTTTTTTCATATTGCCTACATAAGTAGACGGTCTGACGTCACCTCGTTTTAGGGTTTTAACTAACCTACTTAAATTGTCAGTCACGGGTCAATAACATACGGATATTAGAAGCATGTCTATCTAACACATTTAATGACAAACTAACTACTTAAGTAAACATATGAATTACCTGTCGCACAACGTTTGGCGCAGGTGTATGGCGAATCAGTTACCAACACCCCCACCGAACGTTGTTCGACAAGTAATTCAAATATTTTGTCATAGAGTTTTGCTTGCTCTTTAAAATTATTTGCTTACAAGTGTTTGGGTTTTGCTTTTGATGTCTTATTTTTGTTTACAATTCTATACATTTTGCTTTCAGTTGTTGGGTTTTTGACATGTCAGCTGGTCCTTTTGTGGCAGGGCTGAAATGCAGTGGAAATGTTTTTTTTTTGGGGGGGGGATTCAGTTAATTAGCATGGCAAAGAAGGACTTTGCAATTAATTGAAATTCATCTGATCACTCTTCATAACATTCTGAAGTATATGCAAATTGCCATCATACAAACTGAGGCAGCAGACTTTGTGAAAATATATATTTGTGTCATTCTCAAAACTTTTGGCCACGATTGTGTGTGTGTGTGTGTGTATGTATGTATGTATGTATATATATGTGTATGTATGTATGTATGTATGTATGTATGTATGTATGTATGTATGTATATATCTATATCTATATATATATATACACACACATACACACAATATCCCTCGGCCTGGGGCTCCATGCAAGATCTCACCTCGTGGGGTTGCAATGATCATGAGAACGGTGAGAATGAGAATCAGCCCAGAACTACACGGGAGGATCTTGTCAATGATCTCAAGGCAGCTGGGACCATAGTCACCAAGAAAACAATTGGTAACACACTATGCCGTGAAGAACTGAAATCCTGCAGCGCCCGCAAGGTCCCCCTGCTCAAGAATACATATACATGCCCCCCTGCTCAAGAATACATATACATGCCCATCTGAAGTTTGCCAATGAACATCTGAATGATTCAGAGGACAACTGGTGAAAGTGTTGTGGTCAGATGAGACCAAAATGGAGCTCTTTGGCATCAACTCAACTCGCCGTGTTTGGCGGAGGATTGCTGCCTATGACCCCAAGAACACCATATCCACCGTCAAACATGGAGGTGGAAACATTATGCTTTGGGGGTGTTTTTCTGCTAAGGGGACAGGACAACTTCACCGCATCAAAGGGACGATGGACGGGGCCATGTACCGTCAAATCTTGGGTGAGAACCTCCTTCCCTCAGCCAGGGCATTGAAAATGGGTCGTGGATGGGTATTCCAGCATGACAATGACCCAAAACACACGGCCAAGGCAACAAAGGAGTGGCTCAAAAAGAAGCACATTAAGGTCCTGGAGTGGCCTAGCCAGTCTCCAGACCTTAATCCCATAGAAAATCTGTGGAGGGAGCTGAAGGTTCGAGTTGCCAAACGTCAGCCTCGAAACCTTAATGACTTGGAGAAGATCTGCACAGAGGAGTGGGAAAAAAATCCCTCCTGAGATGTGTGCAAACCTGGTGGCCAACTACAAGAAACGTCTGACCTCTGTGATTGCCAACAAGGGTTTTGCCACCAAGCACGAAGTCATGTTTTGCAGAGCGGTCAAATACTTATTTCCCTCATTAAAATGCAAATCATTTTTTTTACATTTTTGACATGCGTTTTTCTGGATTTTTTTGTTGTTATTCTGTCTCTCACTGTTCAAATAAACCTACCATTAAAATTATAGACTGATCATTTCTTTGTAAGTGGGCAAACGTACAAAATCAGCAGGGGATCAAATACTTTTCCCCCCCACTGTATATAAATATTTAAAAAATTGTGGGACCTATTGTAAAATTAGACTGCGCGACAACACACATTTAATATCCAACTTTTGATCTAAATTATTCATATGTTAGTATTAAACTGTTATTTACTTTCTCAAAACATAAGATTCGTCTGTAAAGCAAATGAGACATGATTTGGTTACAACACTGAAGATGTTGGTGAAGAACCATTTAAGTCTACTGGCAGTACGCAATGAAAAGTTGACAGGCAGGTTTTTTGTTTTTGTTTTTTTCACTGAAAGACTAGCCAACGCTTGGCCACTTTCCCACTCTAAACTGCTATAGAATTTTCACAAATGCCTTACTATACGTCATTCCCAAACATTCTATGAATTTATGAAAATGACCATATCTAAGTGCTCGCTCGTCAGAAAATGTTAAATAAATATTCTTCCTGGGGGTGTATATGAACAGATTAATAAGGTTTCATGTTGCTAAAAATCTCAGTTCCACTTTAAGTACCAGAGTAAAGAAAATATTGAAGATGCCTCAGCGCCCCATATTGAAAACTAGGTGGTTCGCAAACCCAGACAAACCTAGTGCCCCAAAGCACTGCCCCCTCCCTGCTTAGCAAGCATTGCCAAAAATAATTTAAAAGCAAAAAAAATTATGTATCTGCTTTTATCCGCATCAAAACATTTTGCGGGACAAAGAAAATATCACAGCTGCCAGTTTGAAGATGCTACAATTCGCTTTCATATAGAATTCTGATGTGAGCAAACCCACGCCACATGAGATTAGTCCCTCAGCCTTTCACAATAACAAAACTGTCCGAAATGTAATAAAAAAAAAAAAAAAATTTAATCACCAGGGTCCTCCCACCTAATGAATAGCAGAGATAACAAATGAGAGGTCTGCCAAGTTTTCAGCTCATATGTATCATAGCAAAATACCCTCCCTTCTCTCTTGGAGCCAGAGTGAGGAACATCACTCAAGAGCTCTGAAGATTTTAAAATAAAAGCATGGTTTGTTACCTCGTTTTTAGTCTAAATACATTTTGGGCTTGGCATGCACCATTCGGCTGTACAGTAAATACTGACAATTAATACATTTAAACTTTAAAATTGCCATTATGGAGATGAAAAAGAAACACACTCAGGAGATCGATTCTAATTAGACTCTAACCCTAAAGACATACCCACAAAACTATGCCAGTCTTACCAACATGAAATGTCTACCTAAAAAAAAAAAAAAATAGATAACTTAAGGGACCCTCACATTGAGAAAGAAAAAGCAGGTCTTAAAAATATGTTAAACCATGTTGTTTTGCACAAAGTAAACAGCAAGATTGCCTCAAGGGCAATTCAGGCAGAAGAGCGAGTTTGTTTCATTTGATATTATTTTGTGTGTTTGCTTTTCAAGTATAGTGTAATTGATATGTATACTGAAAATATGAAATGCAACATGTTAAGTGTTGGTCCCATGTTTCATGAGCTGAAATAAAGATCCCAGAAATGTTCCATACGCACAAAAAGCTTATTTCTCAATTTTTTTACACAAATCTGTTTACATCCATTAGTGAGCATTTCTCCTTTAACAAAATAATCCAACCTACTGACAGGTGTGACATATCAAGAAGCTGATTAAATAGCATGATCATTACACAGGTGCACCTTGTGGTGGGGACAAAAGGCCACTAAAATGTGCAGCCGTCACAATGCCACAGCTGTCAAGTTGAGGGAGCCCACAATTGGCATGCTGACTGCAGGAATGTCCACCAGAGAATTCAATGTTAAATTTCACTACCATAAGCCACCTCAAATTTAGTTTTAGAGAATTTGCCAGTACGTCCAACCGCCCTCACAACCGCAGACCATGTGTATGGCGTCGTGTGAGCGAGCAGTTTGCTGATGACAACATTGTGAACAGAGTGCCCCATGGTGGTGGGGTTATGGTATGGGCATGCATAAGCTACGGACAACAAACACAATTGCATTTTATCTATAGCAATATGAATACAGAGATAACGTTACTAGATCCTGAGGCCCATTGTCGTGCCACTCATCCGCCGCCGCCAACTCATGTTTCAGCATTATAATGCACAGCCCTATGTCACAAGAATCTGTACACAATTATTTGAAGCTGAAAATGTCCCAGTTCTTCCATGGACTGCAAACTCACCAGACACCCATTGAACATGTTTGGGATGCTCTGGATCGACGTGTACGACAGCGTGTTCCAGTTCCTGCCAATATCCAGAAACTTCGCACAGCCATTGAAGAGGAGTGGGATAACATTCCACAGGCCACAATCAACAGCCTGATCAACTATGAAAAGGAGTTGGGACCACCATTTGCCTCATGCAGGCCGACACAGACTGGTTTTCTGATCCATGCCTCTACATTTTTTTTTAAAGATATCTGTGACCAACAGACGCATTTCTGTAGCCATAGATTAGGGCCTAATATTTGTATTTCAATTGACTGATTTCCTTATATGAACTAACACAGTAAAATCTTTGAAATTGTTGCATTTATATTTTTGTTCAGTATATATTAGATAATGTATATTGTTTACTGATGTGTGCATGCAGGGCTCATCTAGGAAAGAGACCATGGTTTCAGCATGACTCCTTGCTTAAATAAAGGTACAAAAAAAAAAGCCCCTGCTGATCGTAATCGCCAACAATACCCTGTGCATCTTTCAGAAATTGGATGCACACGACTGATCAGATGGTGGAATTCCACCAGGTCTTTCCATAGCTGCAGACATGTGCCTATTCCCTATAGTGCACTACTTTATGGGCCCTGGTCAAAAGAAGTGCACTTTATAGGGAATAGGCTGCCATTTTTACCTTTGTTATAATAACAACATAATGGGGCCAGATCATGAACCACCATAAAGTATGAAAGCCTAGAAAATTGTTTTACTAGTAAAATCCAGCACAAGCTCAGTAATTGGACACTACTGTGACTTGCTTTTTCATGAACTGCTCCTGTACTGGTCTGAGATTGTTTATACATAGGGAAATTCTTGTCCTGTGCTATAGTAACCTAATTGTAGGCTACCATCCACAGTTTCTACAATGGGCCCAGTCTATTTACCTATGCGGTCTTACATCGGATTTATATCTTATTTTCTCCACACAATTGATTACTCAGTGACAGGAAAACAATCACATTGCATCTAAGTAAAAGCTGCCCTTTTTTATTGCAATGTTTATATTAAAAGTACTCTCACATTCTAGATGAGTTAGAGCCTTCGTTATTGAACAACATCTCGAACAGGAACAAGATTCCCTAGGAGTGGCACACCGAACTTGCTACTTGCATAATGATATCTGAATAAACCATTGTTTCAATTCAGCTTAAATTGTGCTTGTATTCTGTTTGTGGTGTGAGAGAAAGACCGATGAAATGAGTGCATATGGGAGCGTAATTAAGGCACTTGAGTGGCAAAAGGCGTGTGCATGTAAGCGGGAATGGATGGCTGGTGTGAGTGAGCCATTACAAGAATCTACAGTGAATTCAGAAAGAAAGTACCCTTTGACTTTATCCACATCTTATGTTGCAGCCCAATTCTAAAATTGATTAAATCCCCCCCCCCAGTTGAAGTCGGAAGTTTACATACACCTTAGCCAAATACATTTAAACTCAGTTTTTCACAATTCATGACATTTAATACTATGTCTTAGGTCAGTTAGGATCACCACTTTATTTAAAGAATGTGAAATGTCAGAATAATAGTAGAGAGAATGATTTACACAGTACTTTGTTGAAGCATCTTTGGCAGCAATTACAGCCGAGTCTTATTGGGTATGACGCTACAAGCTTGGCACACCTGTATTTGGGGAGTTTCTCCCATTCTTCTCTGCAGATCCTCTCAAGCACGGTCAGGTTGGATGGGGAGGGTCACTGCACGGCTATTTTCAGGTCTCTCCAGAGATCTTCAATCGGGTTCAAGTCCGGGCTCTCGCTGGGCCACTCAAGGACATTGGAGACTTGTTCTGAAGCCACTCCTGCGTTGTCTTTCCCTCGATCCTGACTAGTCTCCCAGTCCCTGCCGGTGAAAAACATCCACACAGCACAATGCTGGCACCCCCACGCTTCACCCTGGGGATGGTGCCATGTTTCCTCCAGACGAAACACTTGGCATTTCAGGCCAAAGAGTTCAATCTTGGTTTCATCAAACCAGAGAATCTTGTTTCTCATCATTTAGGTGCCTTTTGACAAACTCCAAATGGGCGGTCATGTGCATTTTACTGATGAGTGGCTTCTGTCTGGCCACTCTACCATAAAGACCTGATTGGTGGAGTGCGGCAAAGATGGGAGAACCTTTCCAGAAGGGCAACCATCTCCACAGAGGAACTCTGGAGCTCTGTCAGGTTCTTGGTCACGTAACTGACCAAGCCCCTTCTCCCCCGATTGCTTAGTTTGGCCGGTCAGCCAGCTCTAGGAAGAGTCTTGGTGGTTCCAAACATCTTTCATTTAAGAATGATGGAGGCCACTGGGGACATTCAACGCCGCAGAATTCTTTGACAATCCTGTCTCGGAGCCCTATGGACAATTCCTTCGACCTCACGGCTTGGTTTTTGCCCTGAAATGCCCTGTCAACTGTGGGACCTTATATAGACAGGTGTGTGCCTTTCCAAATCATGTCCAATCAATTGAATTAACCACAGGTGGACTCCAATCAAGTTGTAGAAACATCAAGGATGCTCAACGGAAACAGGATGCACCTGAGCTCAATTTCAAGTATCATACTTCTGTATGTACAAACATTTCTAAAAACCTGTTTTCGCTTTGTCATTATGGAGTATTGTGTGGATTCAGGAAAAAAATGTATTTAATCCATTTTAGAATAAGGCTTTAACGTAACAATGTGGAAAAAGTCAAGGGAGCTGAATACTTCCCGAAGGCACTGTATCTTGTCTCTACAAGGGAGAAAGACAGGTTTAAATGTTTGAATGGGGCCATGCGTCCCTGCCAACTGTTTTGGTCCAGCACACAAAGGGGGAAAGAAAAGGGAATTTCATTGAAAGGCATTTATTTAAGTGTTACATTTCAAAAAATATATATTTTCATATAAATCCTGACTTTCGATCTATAACCGACATGATGTCTGACGTGTGTGTGAGCCACCATGTGGGGGGAAAAAAGATTCACCATTTATTTCAAGCTACAAAGCAAAGGTGGTGAAATACCAGTAATTCAGTGCACGAAAGGTGTTGTGTGCCACTAAAAACATACGTTTGGTGGGTTTGTATCTAGTGAGAGTGGGAACATTACCACAGGCGTTTACATCTGTGTAATTTATTTGAGATAGACAAAAAAAATAGGAGCTTTGTCTAGTGACATGCATGTCATGTATACCTAGGTAACTCTAGCTAGCTTGAGGCAAGGCAGAAGCAGTGTCAATTTTAAAAATCAGCAGAATTCAGAAATATTGCTGAGAAAACGACATCACCGTGTGTAATTCAAAGACCTGAGCCAGCTGGTTGTCATCGATAACAGATCAGGTTTGAATAACCTAAACATGTTTTACGGTTGGGACGGACTGGGCCGCCGAAAGTGTATGTGAGTCAAGCTGCTGAACTAGCTAGCTGTTGATCATTTTGAAAGTGACAACTTTCAAGCAACCTAAAGCCATCGGCTATGTAGCCATTTTATAATACAGGCATTTGTTTGATTACCCAGCTAAGGAAGCTAGCTAGCTATATACGCAGCCTGCATAAAACATTTTGGCTTGTTTTACATTTTTTATCTATAATGCTAGCAAGATGTCCAGTTCCCAATCTGCCTGCCTGCCCACTGCACGCAACCAGCAGTCAGCTAGCTAGCTAGCTATTTCTAGTACAGATGAGACGAAGTTGGATGCTAGTAGTGCTGTAGCAAAGGATCTATTATCCAGCTGTTTGTGAATATATTTAATCTTAAAAATATATAATCTTAATATCAAACAAAAACACATGTAAATGAATGGGCAATCCAACATTGATGCTTTCTTTACCCTTTGTGGTTCTTAAGGTTACCCCTTGGAATACAATTTCTGCATCCTTGCGGAAATCTAATTAACAATACAAAAATCATCATCAAAAGCCATCTGTTTAAGCATCTGCCGATATCACCCTTCGGCATCTGCGGTGCAAGGTGGCAGAGTTAGAGCGGTGTATGTAAGACCATTAGACATCCCGTAAAACTGGTCCTCACAAAAACGTTGGTTTTGGATGCACACTAATATGACTCCTCTGTGGAAACCCTCACGACGGTGTTCAGTTTTAGGACACCCACAAGCCGTCTGAAGGTCCCCGGTATCAGTTCTTTTTTATTTTTTATTAATGGAAGTATATGGCGATACTGTAGATTAGTGCCTAAAATAAGAGAATAAGTACATGTAATAAAATAAAATAAACATTCCCTGATCTTTCTAACATCTCTCAGATATAGGACAGACATTTCAGAACAAACTTCCTTTAGATTTTTTGGAGGACTATGCTATTCACTGCCTTTCTTTGACCATCTTAAAACAATTAAATATGTAGCTTAGAACCCCCCCCCCCCCCCAATTAGGGTTGGGTGGTATCCAGATTTTCATACCGTTTTTGTACCATACTGGGGTATACTGTATTACCGGAAGTGCACACAAGGGGCACTACTTGAAAAATACAATAGATTTTTTGAGTCGCACAAAACAATTTAGGCAACAAGGATCTTGAATGTACCTAAAAATCAAAGCAAATAAGTTGTGGTTTACTTAAATTTTGACGTGAACTAGCAACTGACAGACTGATTTCGTCTGGACAATTTTTTAAAAGTTGCCTTAGCAACCAGATACAAAAAAACCTAGCAAAAAAATTAACATTCCTTTATCAGGACACTGTCTTTCAAAGATATTTTGATTTTTACGAATTAACTTCACAGATCTGCATTGTAAAGGGTTTAAACACTGTTTCCCATGCTTGGTCAATGAACCATAAACAATTAATGAACAGGCACCTGTGGAACGGTCGTTAAGACACGAACAGCTTAGACGGTAGGCAATTAACCTGTTTTGGAGACTGTTTTTTGTTCAGAATTTCAGATGACTTATGTGCCCAAAGTTAACTGCCTGTTACTCAGGCCCAGAAGCTAGGATATGCATATACTTGGTAGCATTGGATAGAAAACACTGACGTTTCTAAAACTTTTAAAATAATGTCTGTGAGTATAACAGAACTGATATGGCAGGCAAAAACCAGAGGAAAATCCATCCGGAATATATATACCAATATATATAATATATATATATATATTTTTTTAGGTCACAGGTTATTTCAATGGTTGCCTATGGGATATACAAATAGATAGGACCCAGATTACAGTTCCTATGGCTTCCACTAGATGTCAGTCTTTAGAAAGGGTTTCAGGCTTGTTTTGTGAAAAATGTACAAGTAGTTTGAAGAACTCCAAGTACTCTCTCATTAGAAAAGTGGTCTTGTTGGTGCGTGAATGAGGTGCGCGCACTTCGTTATTTATCTTCCCTATTCAACATACTATTCTCCGTCTTAAATATGATCATTTATTTAGATATTAGAGTACCTGAGGATTAATTAGAAACATTGTTTGACTTGTTTGGACTAACTTTACTGGTAACTTTTTGGATTCGTTTGTATGTACATTGAAAGAGTGAATTAATGAGATCATTGGCACCAACTAAACTGACTTTTCTGGATATAAAGAAGGACTTTATTGAACAAAATGACCATTCATTGTGTAGCTGGGACCCTTGGGATTGCAAACCGAGGAAGATCTTCAAAAGGTAAGTGATTAATTTAAATCGCTATTTGTGATGCATGTGCTGGTTGAAAAAGTATTTTGGAGTGGGGCGCTGTCCTCAGATAAATCGCATGGTATGCTTTCGGCGTAAAGCCTTTTTGAAATCTGACAACGCAGTTGGATTAACATGTTGTCGTAGGATGTTGTCGTAGGTGTCCCGCTAGCGGGACATGCGCCCAAACACGTTTTACGGTCACAGTTATGAAAACTTAGGACACTAAAAAGAGGCCTTTCTACAGACTCTGAAAAACACCAAAAGAAAGATGCTCAGGGTCCCTGCTCATCTGCGTGAACGTGCCTTAGGCATGCTGCAAGGAGGCATGAGGACTGCAAATGTGTCCAGGGAAATAAATTGCAATGTCTGTACAGTGAGACACCTAAGAGAGCGCTACAGGGAGACAGGACGGCCAGGTGATCGTCCTCGCAGTGGCAAACCAGGTGCAACACCTGCACATGATTGGTACATCCGAAAACCACACCTGCGGGACAGGTACAGGATGGCAACAACTGCCCGAGTTACACCAGGAACGCACAATCCCTCCATCAGTGCTCAGACTGTGCACAATAGGCTGAGAGAGGCTGGATGGAGGGCTTGTAGGCCTGTTGTAAGGCAGGTCCTCACCAGATATCACCGGCAAAAACGTTGCCTATAGGCACAAACCCACCGTTGCTGAACCAGACGGACTGGTAAAAAGTGCTCTCCACTGACGATTCGCAGTTCTTCTCACCAGGGGTGATGGTCAGATTCGTGTATATCGAAGGAATGAGCGTTACACCGAGGCCTGTACTCTGGAGTGGGATCGATTTGGAGGTGGGGGGTCCGTCATGGTCTGGGGCGGTGAGTCACAGCATCATCGGACTGAGCTTGTTGTCATTGCAGGCAATCTCAACCCTGTGCGTTACAGGGAAGACATCCTCCTCCCTCATGTGGTAGCCTTCATGCAGGCTCATCCTGACATGACCCTCCAGCATGACAATGTGACCAGCCATACTGCTTGTTCTGTGCGTGATTTCCTGCAAGACAGGAATGTCAGTGTTCTGCCATGGCAGATCTCAATTCCATCGAGCACGTCTGGGACCTGTGGATCGGAGGGTGAAGGCTTGGGCCATTCCCCCCAGAAATGTCTGGGAACTCGCAGGTGCCTTGGTGGAAGAGTGGGGTAACATCTCACAGCAAGAACTGGCAAATCTGGTGCAGTCCATGAGGAGGAGATGCACTGCAGTACTTAATGCAGCTGGTGGCCACACCAGATACTGACTGTTACTTTTGATTTTGACTCCCCCTTTGTTCAGGGACACATTATTCCATTTCTGTTAGTCACGTCTGTGGAACTTGTTCAGTTTATCTCAGTTGTGTAAATATTTGTATGAACATAAGATTCAACAAGTTTACTGAAAATAAACGCAGTTGACAGTGAGAGGATGTTTCTTTTTTTGCTAAGTTTATGTTCTGTGGAGGAGAAAAAAAAGTTGAGTTCCAATATTAGGATAATCGTTGTGATTGGAGGAGAGAGGTGGGGGTTATCGAATTAGGAAAAACTCCTATGTTCTCCTCGAGCTCACTAATGATAGAATGTTCATTTTTGAAGATGGCAGAAAAGCCTGTCTTTGGCAATGACAAGGAGTGGCAAGGAGTGGAATGTTAGTAAAAAAGACTGGTACCCAGGTTAGAATGTCAGCTGTAACCAAGATGCTTGATCTTGACATCTAGCCACTTATGTACCTAGCAAGTTAGCAAACCAAATGCAAAGCTGGAGACCTGAGGTGGATCTAAATTATAATGACATCTTAGATTTCGTATAGTTATAAGCACACAACCCTGCAGCACCCAGGTGCCCCCAATCACCCCAAAAAATATATTTTTAAACAGTTTTTAAAATCAGTCAGTATTTCGAAATACCCCAGTGTACAGTATATCGCCCAAACCTACTAGCCATAAAAGTGGATGATGTATTCAGCAGGAAACAATACAACTTGGATCAATATTTTGCACGGTTCTTACTTTTTTTAAGGCAATGTTCCTCAACTTTTCAGCTGATTATTACCTTGAAATACCAGGATACAATCCAAAAAACATAAGCCTACATGTCTTAAGCCAAAAAAGGACTGATAACTCAGTGTGCATTTGGCAAGTTACCTTTGGTGCAAAACAACATGGTTAAGACTATTTCAGCCAAAAAAATGCAGGCATCTCTTAATGAAATAAAAGGGGAACAAGAACAGAACATACAAATCAGCAAAAACAAATACATCCATGTGCCAGGTTCTGAAGGTTGAGAAAAGATAAGTTGAAGAGGTGCCTGAGCTGCAAGAGCTGAATGTTGTGCAAAAGCTGGGTACATCCTGTTGTCCTGGATGGAAGATAAGGTGGCAAGGATTAAAAGATAGAGAGAGAGAGAGAGACCTCTCTCACACACGCGCCCAATTCAATATATCCCGTATCCCTTTTATAGCCACAATTATTTGATCGACATAAGATGGTAATGGAGTCAGCTTGCCATCTGAGGAATTTACCATATTCCTTACACCCATCTGACCCTTTAAGATCCAAGTTAGGGTTGACCTAAAATATTAGCCATTTTCACTAGCATGTCAGACATACAGTGCATTCGGAAAGTATTCAGACCCCTTTACTTTTTCCAAATATTGTTATGTTATTCTTATTTTCAAAAATTGATTAAATCCTCAATCTACACACACTAACCCATAATGACAAAGCAAAAACAGATGACATTTTTGCAAATGTATATATAAAAAAAAAAAATCTTATTTACATAAGTATTCAGACAATTTGCTATGAGACTCGAAATTGAGCTCAGATGCATCCTGTTTCCATTGATCATCTGATCCTTGAGATGTTTCTACACCTTAATTGGAGTCCACCTGTGGTAAATTCAATTGATTGGACATGATTTGGAAAGGCACACACCTTTCAATATAAGGTCCCACAGTTGACAGTGCATGTCAGAGCAAAAACCAAGGAATGAGGTGGAAGGAATTGTCCGTAGACCTCCTAGATAGGATTGTGTCGAGGCACAGATCTGGGGAAGGGTACCAAAAAATGTCTGCAGCATTGAAGGTCCCCAAGAACACAGTGGCCTCCATCCATTCTCCAATGGAAGGAAGTTTGGAACCACCAAGCTGGCCATCTAGCCAAACTGAGCAATCGGGGAAAAGGGCCCTGGTCAGGGAGGTGCCTGAGAACCCGATGGTAATGGACAGAGCGCCAGAGTTCCTCTGTAGAAATGGGAGAACCTTCCAGGACGACAACCATCTCTGCAGCACTAAACCAATCAGGCCTTCATGGTAGAGTGGCCAGACGGAAGCCACTCCTCAGTAAAAGGCACATGACAGCCCGCTTGGAGTTTGTCAAAAGGCACCTCAAGGACTCTGACCATGAGAAACAAGATGCTCTGGTCTGATGAAACCAAGATTGAAGTCTTATGGCCTGAATGCCAAGTGTCACGTCTAGAGGAAACCTTGCACCATCCCTACAGTGAAGCATGGTGGCAGAATAATGCTGTGGGGATGTTTTTCCAGCAGCAAGGACTGTGAGACTAGTCAGGCTTGAGGGAAAGATGAACAGAGCAAAGTAAAAGAGATCCTTGATGAAAACCTGCTCCCTCCAGAGCGCTCAGGACCTCAGACTGGGGCGAAGGTTCACCTTCCAACAGGACAACGACCCTAAGCACACAGCCAAGACAACACAGGAGTGGCTTCGGGACAAGACTGAATGTCAGAGCCCAGACTTGAACCCGATCGAACATCTCTGGAGAGACCTGAAAATAGCTGTGCAGCGACACTCCCCATCCAACCTGACAGAGATTGAGAGGATCTACAGAGAAGAATGGGAGACACTCCCCAAATATAGGTGTGCCAAGCTGGTAGTGTCATACCCAAGAAGACTCGAGGCTGTAATCGCTGCCAAATGTGCTTCAACAAAGAGTTTGTGCTTTTACATTTAAAACAAAAATCCATTTTAGAATAAGGCTGAAATGTAATAACATTTGGAAAAAGTGAAGGTGTCTGAATACTTTCCAAATGCACCCAAAAAATTATACACATAAAATATATAGTACCAGTCCAATGAGTACCACACCAATGAGTAGGTGTGTCCAAGGGTTTTTCTTTATTTTTACTATTTTCTACATTGTAGAATAATAGTGAAGACATCAAAACTATGAAATATCACATTAATGGAATCATGTATTAACAAAAAAAAAAGTGTTCAATCAAAATACATTTTGAGATTAAAGGTAGCCACCCTTAGTCTTGATGACAGCTTTGCATTCTCTCAACCAACTTCATGAGGTAGTCACTTGGAATGCATTTCAATTAACAGGTGTGCCTTGTTAAGTTAAATAGTGGAATTTATTTCATTCTTAATGCGTTTGAGCCAGTCAGTTGTGTTGTGACAAGGTAGGGTTGGTGTACAGAAGACAGCCCTATTTGGTAAGACCAAAGTCCTTACTTTGGCAAGAACAGCTCAAATGAGCAAAGAGAAACGACAGTCCAACATAACATTAAGACATGGTCAGTCAATACAGAACATGTCAAGAACTTTGAAAGTGCACTCGCAAAAACCATCAAGCGCTATGATGGAACTGGCTCATGAGGGCCGCTATAGGAAAGGAAGAGCCAGAGTTACCTAGTAGGCTTGATTTCCAACAATGACGAGACAGCCTACAGGAAGGAAGTGAGGGCCCTGGGAGTGTGGTGCCAGAAAAATAACCTCTCACTCAACGTCAACAAAACAAAGGAGCTGATCGTGGTCTTCAGGAAACAGCAGAGGGAGCACCCCCCTATCCACGTTGACGGGAGCGCAGTGGATGAGGTGGAAAGCTTCTAGTTCCTCGGTGTATACATCACTGACAAACTGAAATGGTCCACCCACACAGACAGTGTGGTGAAGAAGGCGCAACAGCTCCTCTTCAACCTCAGGAAGCTGAAGAAATGTCTTGACACCTAAAACCCTCAAACTTTTGCAGATGCACAATTGAGAGCATCCTGTCGGGCTGTATCACCACCTGGTATGGAAACTGCTCCGCCCACAACCGCAGGGCTCTCCAGAAGGTGGTGCAATCTGCCCAACACATCACCCGGGCAAACTTCCTGCCCTCCAGGACACCTACAGCACCTGATGTCACAGGAAGGCCAAAAAGATCAAAGACAACAACCACCCAAGCCACTGCCTGTTCACCCCGCTATCATCCAGAAGGAAAAGTCAGTACAGATGCATCAAAGCTGGGACTGAAAAACAGCTTTTACCTCAACGCCATCAGACTGTTAAAACAGCCATCACCAGCACAGAGGGGCTGCTGCCCCATACACATAGACTTGAAATCACTGGCCACATTAATAGTAGAACACTAGTCACTTTAATAATGTTTACATATTTTGTATTACTCATCTCATATGTATATACTGTATTCTATTCTACTGTATCTTAGTCTATGCTGCTCTGACATTGCTCGTCTAAAGTATTTATATATTCTTAATTCCATTCCTTTAGATGTGTGTGTGTCGTTAGATATTACTGCGCTGTTGGAGCTAGAAACACAAGCATTTCACTACAACCGCAGTAACATCTGCTAGACACGTATGTTGCCAATAAAATTTGATTTTATTTGCAGAGGATAAGTTCATTAGAGTTAACAGCCTCAGAAATTGCAGCCCAAATAAACACTTCTGAGTTCAAGTAACTGACAACTCAACATCAACTGTTCAGAGGAGACTACGTGAAATCAGGCCTTCATGGTTTAATTACTGCAAAGAAACCACTACTAAAAGACGTCAATAAGGAGAAGAGACTTGCTTGGGCCAAGAAACACGAGCAATGGACATTAGACCGGTGTAAATTTGTCCTTTGGTCTGGAGTTCAAATCTGAGATTTTTGGTTTGAACCGCTGTGCCTTTGAGAGAGGCAGAGTAGGTGAACGGATGATCTTCGCATGTGTGGTTCCCACTGTGAAGCATGGAAGTGGTGTGATGGTGCTTTGCTGGTGACACTGTCAGTGATTTATTTAGAATTCAAAGCACACTGAACCAGCATGGCTACCACAGGATTCTGCAGCGATACCCTATCCCATCTGGTTTGCGCTAAGTGGGACTATCATTTGTTTTTCAACAGGACAATGACCCAACACACCTCCAGGCTGTGTAAGGGCTATTTGACCAAGAAGGAGAGTGATGGAGTGCTGCATCAGATGACCTGGCCTCCACAATCACCTGACCTCAACCAAATTGAGATGGTTTGGAATGAATTGGACCGCAGAGTGAAGGAAAAGCTGCCAACAAGTGCTCAGCATGTGGGAACTCCTTCAAGACTATTGGAAAAGCATACCTCAAGAAGCTGGTTGAGAATGCCAAGAGTGTGCAAAGTGGTCAAGAAGGCAAAGGGTGGCTACTTTGAAGAAAATAAAATATATTTAGTTTTGTTTAACACTTTTGGTTAGTACATGATTCCATGTGTTATTTCATAGTTTTGATGTCTTCACTATTATTCTACAATGTAGAAAATAGTAAAAATAAAGAAAAACCCTTGAATGAGTAGGTGTGTCCAAACTTTGGACTGGTACTATATATAAATAAAAATATATACAAAGAAAAAACTGCCTGTATAAACAATAAAGTACTGGGTCCAACTAGTCTTCTGAGGAATTTGCCATATTGCATGTCAGAGGGAATGACTCACCAGTTGAGGAGTTCTAGGGCTCCACCTGTTGGCGGCCTGTCTCCTTCAGCTCCTCCTCGCAATTGGGATTGGTGGCGTGGAATTCTGCCACATACAGGCTCTTGTCGATGCTGCCAGGGATAGGCTTGATGTCGGTGACCAACTGGTCCTCGATGGACTTCAGATTGAAGCGGTCTTCAGAGGTGATCAGGTTGATGGCCAGGCCCAGGTGGCCAAACCTCCCTGAGAGAGGGATGGAATGAACATGTGGCCAGGTTCTCAAAACAGAGCATTCAGTAATTACAAGAAGATAGAAAGCATTGACATAATACCAAAAGAAGCACATAAAAAGGTTTCCGTACCTGATCGTCCGATGCGATGCAGGTATGTCTCAGCATTCTTGGGGAAGTCGAAGTTGATGACGACATTGACGGCCTGGATGTCAATACCTCTGGTGAAGAGATCTGTTTCAAACAGTAAACCATAAAACAGTTTAATCAACTGTACTACATACCCATGTAAAATCTGATATAACCAAACAAAATATTCAGAAAAATTCATATGGACGTGCAATATGCAGAATTTGCTCAGACATTTCCTGGTTGCAAAAATTATAAAATAGTTTGCCTAGGGCTGGTGGGACATAGCCAAAATATATCATGGTATATAAAAAAATAAGCGATGGTATTATGTTTTTGAATGACAAAAGTTCTAAATTTGTTTGATGAGTAGCCCGTGACCCTACCTCGCTCTGGATTAGGGTTAAGAGCTTCTGCTAAATGACTAAAATGTAAAATAATTAGAATATAGTGGGAACTTCAAACACTACTGTTTGACATGACAACAAATGAAAATATCAGATGGAGTTATTGTGACAGGGTAGGAACCGAAGTGTTAATAAGTGTTTCCTAGGGGACCCTATAATCTTTAGCTACATTGAATGTTCTCTTAACTAGTTCATGTAGCTAACATATTCATGCTTTGCGTATTCCTCTGATTTAGCAGGTACTGTTGCACAAACATACCGATTTAGGTCTACACCGTCACTGGTACTATCAGGCTATATAGCTAGTTACGTTTGCTCTGACTCAGTACAGCCAGCTAACTAGCGATTAGCGGCTCACACGATTGAGGCCCAACTTGCTAAGAAAAGACAAACTAGCCATTTGCAGATGTAAGAAACAAACTAAGTGTAATTATAGAATACTAGTGGATTTATATTAAGAAGCAAAGTGAGAACAGCATCGTTGTGATCAACAATGTTGCATGTGCTGCATTGACCATGCAGACTGAACGTAAGTGTCTCGTGGTCAAGAAACAACAAATGCGCTCCTTGAGTGACTGGGCGGGGATAGGTCTGTGTGGAAAGCGGCATAGATAGAGAGGACTCAAGTAGTGGAGTAAACCCCCCAAAAAATCACTTAACACTTAAAATCACTTATCACTTAACCAAACATTCACATATCGTTACAGAACGTACAAAAATCGAAATACAGTATACCGCCAAGTTCACCTAATTTTGTAGAGAATCATTGTACCATCTAAACGGGTGGTACATTATTAGGTTGCATAAACATGATTAGTGCTTCCCCTTCAAATCAGTTATAGAAAATAAATAGAGAATAGGTTGCTGCTAGGGATGTGGCTGTCACCAAATTTTGTCAGCCAGTGATTGTCATGCAAATAAAACTGTTGGTCTAAAGGTAATTGACCTTGAATTAACATACACACATTTAGCATCTCCTGGCTTCCTAAATCCATGTTATATCGCCTACACCTTCACAATAAATACATTATTTTAGACAGGTCTCAAGAAGCATATGAAAAAAAATGTAGTCTATTTCTGAAGAACAGAATAGCATACTTTGAATTGTCCTTATGTTAGGTCCTGATGTGGCTATGGGCTACATTTAGCAGACAAGATTTGCTTTGAATTCCGTGGAATTATTTTATAGTATGAAGAATACAATTTAACAAAGCTGAATAAAATAGAAAGGATACTCTCTCCACAAACGATTTGAGGGAGTGCACATGCAGCTATTCTGTGTTGAGCGGTTAACAAAGAAATAGGTATTCCTATATGCTTAATTTAGAGTTATTCATGTAACTTTAGTTCTACAAATGTTGGGCTATATGTTTGGATTTGTAATACATTGTAAGGCTGCATGATGCAACTTAAAAGTAGCTTGAAAGGCATGAGCTCTGCTTTGTTTTTTTTGCGCAGGCTGTATACACTACATCAGTCACTCATTCACAATTTGACAAGCACTTGATAATGCCTAGAATTTCACGGCGGCATCCCTTCGGTGGATGTAACGCACCCTAAAAAATCCATGCCTTTTGCGGCCAGCGGCCGTTGTGCACCTCCCCCTGGGTGCTGCGTGCTCCATCACGTAATTGGGTCTTTCTCACAGACCACAAGTGGAGAGACACAGAGATGCAACTGCGCGCATCCATATCCAATTCCGAGGTGCATATTGAAGATATTGGAAGAACTGTCCACATTTACTTTTCGTCTGCCAACAATATGAGTAGGCCTAACTAACAGCAAAAGCACTAGCCTATGTCAATCTAGGAACTGGGTTCTACAGTTTGGACCCCTGCTGTCTCTGGCTCCACACCAACCCCGCTAGATGTGTGAAAGTGTATAAGCTGATGATCCATCATGTATGACATTCCTGGGAGTGTGTAAAATTATATTTTGTATTACCATATAATTTTTGTTTGTTCTCTATAGTTATGTACTTGAAAATGTATCAATTGACCAATTCAGCACATTTTGGCAGACTTGATACAAAATATTGTCCAGTATTGAAATGCTTCATTGGATCAATCTGAAACTTTGCACATACTGCTGCCATATAGTGGCCAAAACCTACATTTCACCTAAACTGCAATATATTATGGCCTCTCTTGCATTTCCAAGATGGAACAACAAAAAATAGAAAACGCATGTTTGTATTATCTTTTACCAGATCTAGTGTGTTATGTTCTCCTACATTCATTTCACATTTCCACAAACTTCCAAGCGTTTCCTTTGAAATGGTATCATGAATATGCATATCCTTGCTTCAGGTCCTGAGCTACAGGCAGTCAGATTTGGGTGTATCATTTTAGGCGAATAAAAATTATAATATCTATATTTTTTTTAAAGGGTCCGATACCTAAGAAGTTTTTTTGGCCACTTTAGTTGGGAAACAAAATAATATTTTTGCCTAGGCTACTTGAGGTGTGCGTCTGATCGAAAAAGTCACAAAAAACGGCATTATTTCTTATGTTGGGCATCATTTACAAGTGATGATATGATTCACAAGTGCCAATATTGTCACCCATCAGACTAGTCTTGATTTAATCTTGTCTTCACATATACTAAATAATATATGTGTGAAATTTCTTTTGATTTAGAATGGACCATTATCATGCACCTGTATTAAAACAGGAGCAGCGGGGGGGGGGGGGGGGGGGGCACATCATCTATGCACTTAATATAGCGAATGGAGGACGTTTTAACCCGTGGTTTATTTTCATGCCAGCCAGGGTATACTCCTGTTGTAAATATAAGCAATGTACTTAATATGAGGCAAGTTGAGAAATAAATATAGTAGGCCTATAGAAAGTTGATTCTCCTATTTTTAGTAGAGGGTATCACTGTTTTCTCACACAATTGCATAGCCTATTGACATTTTGCACAACATGAAGTGTTTGATGAGATTTTCGATTACATTTGCATTGCTGTAAGAGGGATTCGAGGGACAATAGAGTGCTGAGTACCAGGCAGTTAGTCATTAGTTGCCTACCAATCTTCCTATCAGCAGCATCAGAGATTGGTGAAGCCTAATTACTGTGACGCGGAATTTGAACGCCTTCCTGATTCGTGACCCCCGGTGTGGCGGTAATACAGTCACCACAACAGCCCTAGTTGCTTCTACTGGCCAGAGTCTGAGACAGGCTGCCTCTGGCTGGGGAGAGAAACAGGGTTGCTTAAGCCTTTTGCCTGAGGTTCAGAGAAACAGCCCTTGTTCTGTAGCATACTACAAACCAGATATGTTAAAATGTTTATATGACCATTACCAATTATCACTCGTTTTGAGAAATAGCACTCAGACACGAGATGCACATCTTGTCGCTTCGCAATAGAAACTTTGTCCATTTGAAAAATGAGCCTTTTCAATATAATTCTTGCTTATGAATTTAGTATGTTAAATTTGACTGCACGATTTTATTTGTTCCAAGTTTTAGCGTTTGTTTAAGAACAGAGGAGAGCGAGTGAAAGAGGCCTACCTCAACTTATTTACCCTTCACAAACCCCGGCCTCTGAGGACCGGGCAAAACCAAAAGCATTATTTGCGGCGAGAGGGATCCATTCATAAATTACGGTAGGACTATGTGTTGTAGGTCTCAAACCACAGAAAGCCAGTAGCTGCCTGACTTCATGTTTATAAAGTCATTTTCCAATCAAATTCATCATGGTATATTATTGACCCGTCTCTAATATGGGGGGGTGGGGGGGGTTACAAACATGACGCTAACGTGCCTGGGTACAGCCATGATGCTAACGAATATGCACTCGCTTTTTTTCTCTAGGGCACTCTGACAACAGTGCAGAGAAGCCTAATCATTACAACAATTATAAAAAATAAAAAAAATCTGGACACAATGGTGCTCCCAAATTAATATTCCAGGTCGCACAGCTAAATATTTAGGAGCATATGCGACCAAAATGGTCGCACTTTAAAGCCCTGTGGACACGTACCAGTGCAGACAAGATTTCTGCAGAGTCCATTTCTGAAGTCATGGAACACACGATTTCTGTACTCCTGTAAAAGAACACTGCATGAGAGCACTGAACACAACCTCAGAATTGCATATTTTCTCATGGCTCCCATACATTGACTAGCACAAACTCATATATTCCCCATATTTCTGTCCAAAGGTCGTCTCCTCTTTGGTCAGATTTCTCTCTTGTAGGACAATAAATACAAATCTGTTCTTCATTAAATCTGGTATGGTTTGTAGACCATAATAATAAAATCAGGAGTTGGAACCGGTTCAGGTAACAGAACAGAAAATTGTTAGAGGAACAGAATCAGAACCACAAATGAAAGTGATCTATACAGTTCCGGAACAGAACCGTTATTTTAAAAGCATGGGAACCGGTTAATAACATTTTTTACGTTCAGGGCAAGTCCCACAATAAAACAAAGCCCACTCTGTCACTCAAATGTATTCTAGTGTCTGCCTGCCAGAAGTGTCTGCCTGCCCCTCAGAAGCATAGTCTAGTAGCCTACTGAAGTTACAAGAGTGATTCAGAAGTTAGGAAGATATATTTTTAATTAAAGATTTAATTAACCTTTTCAATTCTAGTTAAGAATACTGCAGTGATCATGTTTCACATTGGATTTATTAACTACAGTAAGGTAAGACATTATTTTTTATTTTAATTCTGTTGCCGCTCTGCACACACAAGCTTGTTACTTCAAAAGACATTCAAAGTTCCTTCATAGAAGCCACTCCTTCGTAGGTATAATTCTGTGGGCCTAATTCAGATGCATGTCATAAGATGCACAGCGCTTCAAGTAAAGCCTCCTCCACCCTCGCTCGACCTGGCAAATTTCAGTCGCATCCTTCACTCGTCTGTCCAATGCATGTAAATAGCTTGCCTTCTCCATAGCAAGCTGATCTATCTACACTGATTAAATTACTTCACCAATGTCGAGCAAAAAATAAATACAATTTCAGAAGTTTAAAAAAGGAACAGAAAGGAAAGATAAGCCGTTACTCTTTTGGGGATTAAATGGGTTCAGAACCATATTTTGCTGGTCGGAACAGTGGAACAAAAAAAGTTATGCTCAGAACGAAACGATTGGAAAATAATTTCGGTTCCAACCCCTGATAACGTTTCCCCTCCTTTAAAGTGGCTGCAGATTTTCCTCTTGTAGGACAATAAGCGTGAATCTAAATCGATGACCTGCATCATCTTGGCGTGGATGTAGAAGCAGGAGTATCCCAGCTGGGTGATCTTCTTAGCCAGCAGCTCAACTCTCTGGGTGGAGTTACAGAAGATGATGGACTGATTGATCTGCAACTGAAAGGAAATGTTAAAACTAACAAACAATCAGAGATGTACTTTATATAGCACTTTTCATTATAATGAGAATCTCAAAGCCTTAAACAAAAACAAATACAGGGTTCGGGCAGGTCTTAGGCAATTGTTTAACATGAATGTAAACATTTCTGAAGTGGGTTTAAAAGATCAGTGGCTGCGGTTCCAACTTTTCCCGGACATTGCAAAGAGATTGGCCTTTCGGCAATCTCAACGTTCAATATGCACTGGATTTGCAGCAGAGTTGCTCATTGGAAACAAGATTATTATGTTCCATGACAACACGTGGCCCTCAAAAATAGAATGTAAAAAACTACATGTAGCTTTTAGCTAGGCAAGTTTTTTTATTTTGAGACTTAAAATCAAAACTAAGACATTTTGTGGTTGGAATTGCAGTTTGTATTTAGTGTGAGAATTTAGACATGAGCTAGCAACTTGACAGACTGTTTCGTCTGGACAAACAAAAAAAAGTGTGTGATATTTACTCAAACTATATTGTTATTTGGTTTAAATTCATTTTTGTTTTTCACTCTCAATAACAATTGTTGATAGAGAAACATAGGATGTTTTGAGTCCATGTCAATGCTGAAATTACATCAGAGGACAATTTATTTATAGGGCTGGAAGAGAAATAACACATTTTGATTAAAGTGTAAATCCCCTTTAAATCGCGCATCTAGCAAGTGAGGAATGTGCCATCTAATGTGCCGGTCCGGCGATGGTTCTGTTCTGCTGCTGCTCATTTCATGGCAAAGTTTGAAAATAATAGATACAAATGATAAACTTACTCAAGGTAAGCTTAGTTTGCAATTAACATTTAATTGAGAAGGTTTGGGGGAAAGTATTTCTTTCAACCCAAAAGACAGTTATCACATCAACTGACTACAAACAGAGTGATAGACAAATGAGCGTACCACAGACAGACGGGGCAATATTGCTGGAAATTATTTGGCTGATATTGTGTTAGGTTTGGCTTTAAGTCAATAGTGGCTAAGCATGGTTGGGATTTCAATGTTGATTTGATTAGATAGAAGCATGCGGTGTCTGATACTTGTGAGATTTGGCCATGACAGCATGCAATGGAACATGTGAAAATTGCATTTCCTTTGAGAATTGTTTGGAGAGCTACTCATTAGGTGAGCTGCTGGTAAGCTTGTGATCGACCTGTTGGACATCCCAATCTATTTTATTTATTTACCCTTTATTTAACTAGGCAAGTCAGTTAAGAACAAATTCTTATTTTCAATGCCGCCCTATGGGACTTCCAATCACGGCCAGTTGTGATACAGCCTGGAATCGAACCAGGGTCTGTAGTGACTCAAGCACTGAGATGCAGTGCCTTAGACCGCTGCGCCACTCGGGAGCCCCATACAAATGTATAGCACCAGTCAAAAGTTGACACACCTACTCATTCACAGGTTTCTTTATTTTTACTATTTTCTACATTGTAGAATAATAGTGAAGACATCAATACTGTGAATTACCACATGGAATTATGTAGTAACAATTATTTTTTATATAAACTCAGCAAAAAAAAAAAGAAAAGGCCCTTTTTCAGGACCCTGTCTTTCAAAGATAATTCATTAAAATCCAAATAACTTCACAGATCTTCATTGTAAAGGTTTTAAACACTGTTTCCCATGCTTGTCCAATGAACCATAAACAATGAACGAACATGCACCTGTGGAACCGTCGTTAAGACACTAACAGCTTACAGACGGTAGGCAATTAAGGTCACAGTTATGAAAACTTAGGACACTAAAGAGGCCTTTCTACTAACTCTGAAAAACACTAAAAGAAAGACGCCCCGGGTCCCTGCTCATCTGCGTGAATGTGCCTTAGGCATGCTGCAAGAGGCATGAGGACTGCAGATGTGGCCAGGGCAATAAATTGCAATGTCCATACTGTGAGACACCTAAGACAGCACTCCAGGGAGACAGGACAGACAGCTGATCGGCCTCACAGTGGCAGACCACGTGTAACAACACCTGCACAGGATCGGTACATCTGATCATCACACCTGGGGGACAGGATGGCAACAACTGCCCGAGTTACACCAGGAATGCACAATCCCTCCATCAGTGCTCAGAATCAGCCTATTGCAGACAGAGAGGCTGGACTGAGGGCTTGTAGACCTGTTGTAGCGCAGGTCCTCACCAGACATCACCAGCAACAACGTCACCTATGGGCACAAACCCACCGTCGCTGGACCAGACAGGACTGGCAAAAAGTGCTCTTTACTGACAAGTCGCGGTTTTGTCTCACCAGGGGTAATGGTCGGATTCGTGATTATCGTCGAAGGAATGAGAGTTACACCGAGGCTTGTACTCTGGAGCGGGATCGATTTGGAGGTAGAGGGTCCGTCATGGTTTGGGGCGGTGTGTCACAGCATCATCGGACTGAGCTTATTGTCATTGCAGGCAATCTCAACGCTATGCGTTACAGGGAAGACATCCTCCTCCCTCACGTTGTACCCTTCCTGCAGGCACTCCTGACATGACCCTCCAGCATGACAATGCCACCAGCCATACTGCTCATTCTGTGCGTGATTTCCTGCAAGACAGGAATGTCAGTGTTCTGCCATAGCCAGCGAAGAGCCCGGATCTCAATTCCATTCAGCACGTCTGGGACCTGTTAGATCAGAGGGTGAGGGCTAGGGCCATTCCCCCCAGAAATGTCCGGGAACTTGCAGATGCCTTGGTGAAAGAGTCAGGTAACATCTCACAGCAAGAACTGGCAAATCTGGTGCAGAATAAAAACATTTTTTTTTTTTAATGTTAGCAAATTGAGCCTAGGTGCATCCTGTTTCCATTGATCATCTTGGAGATGTTCCTACAACTTGATTGGAGTCCACCTGTGGTATATTCAATTGATTGGGCATGATTTGTTAAGGCAAACACACCCGTTCAAAAGTTTGGGGTTACTTAGAAATGTCCTTGTTTTTGAAAGAAAAGCACATTTGTCCATTAAAATAACATAAAAATTAATCAGAAATACAGTGTAGACATTGTTCATGTTGTAAATGACTATTGTAGATGGAAACAGCAGATTTTTTATGGAATATCTACATAGGTGTACAGAGGCCCATTATCAGCAACCATCACTCCTGTGATCCAATAACAAGTTGTGTTAGCTAATCCAAGTTCATCATTTTAAAAGGCTACTTGATCATTAGAAAACCCTTTTGCAATTATGTTAGCACAGCTGAAAACTGTTGTCCTGATTAAAGCTGCAATAAAACTGGCCTTCTTTAGACTAGTTGAGTATGTGGAGCGTCAGCATTTGTGGGTTCGATTACAGGCTCAAAATGGCTAGAAACACTAGCGACTCCTGTGGCGGGCCGAGCGCTGTGCACGCTGACCAGGTCGCTAGGTGTACGGTATTTCCTCCGACACATTGGTGCGGCTGGCTTCCAGGTTGGATGCGCGCTGTGTTAAGAAGCAGTGCGGCTTGGTTGGGTTGTGTTTCGGAGGACGCATGGCTCTCGACCTTCGCCTCTCCCAAGTCCGTGCGGGAGGTGTAGCGAGGAGACAAGACAGTAACTACTAACAATTGGATACAACGAAATTGGGGAGAAAAAGGGGACACATTTTTTTTTATAAAAAAAATATTGATTGTTATTATTTGTGTCCTGGTCCTTCCTATAAGAGCTCTTTGTCACTTCCCACGAGCAGGGTTGGGACAAAAACCTCACACTCACTCTTATTTTTAAGAAATGTATTGTATAGCATGTGTGTGTGTGTGTTTGTGTGGCAGGCTTACAATGATGGCAAAAAAACATTTGAGTGCGCTGAACCTGGTGCTAGAGGGGGTACACAGCTGAAGGTTGAATGTTCGAAGGTGTACGGGACTATAAAAAGTTTGGGAACCACCGAGGCTGTAAAGGCTCTATGGTATACTAATCTGTGCCCACATTCCAGACTACATGTACATTCACATGCCTTTGTGGTCGATAGTGCCAAGGCTCACCCTGGAGAAGAGTGTGTTGAGACAGTGGACCTTTTGTCTCTCAGTGACGTAGGCGTAGTACTGGGTGATGCCCTTCAGAGTCAGCTCCTCCATCAGGTTGATCTCATAGGGCTTCTGCAGGTGCTTGGCCTGGAGGAAAGAGGGAAGACAGGGAGTGGGGATAGGAAAATAAAAAAAGGGAGAGTAGAGGGTTATGGAAGTGCCTGAGTAAATCAATGCTGGAATAACTACACGCGTGTGCGCCTGCCTACACACACACGGCTAGACCCTTGTAGCAAGACGAAAAAGACAGCCTTTTCTGCTGGCAACCAAGAACTGAAAACCCTGCAAAGGACAGAAAAACAACAAATAACCCAAGCTAAGGAAAACTACAAAAAGCTAGTGGAACCATGTTCCACACAGTGAACCTCAAGCAGGCCTGGCAGGGCCTTGCAAACCCTACCCGGGCAAGCCAAGAAGAAAAACAAAAGGACAAGGACCAGTTAGTCAATAAACAACACTTTTATAATGATGACTTTTCCACTGTAACAGAAAGCCAGAGGCAGCAACTGAACCTCTACGCCTTGGATGGAGAAAACCATTGAGGAGGAGGTGAGATAGGTCTTCAAGAGTCAAATCCAACAAAGTGAAAAGGACCAGACAAAAAAAAAATAATCAAAGGACAGCTACTGAAGGAAAGCTCAGATGAGCTGGCAGACATCTAAGATCTGTCTAAGCTGGGGGGGGGGGGGGGGGGGGTTTACCAAGCTATATAGAAGTATTGTAAGAAGGTTTGCATACAGGAAGAACATCAGTGGAGGATGCAGTCCTGGCAGTGTTGCATAGTGCCATAACACCTGGAGAGGCCTCACTCGTGTGCATCCTTTTCCTGGAGTTCTCTGCATGCAGCCTCACCTTCTCTGTTACAAACTCACCCACCTACAGACAGACCCCAGCATTACCTTGTGGGTACTGGACCTCCTGCTGAACAGGTGGCAGTATGTCAAGTTCAACAACAGCTCTTCATTGGTGTAGACTTATACACCAATGATTAGGGCTGTTGCGGTGACCACATTTCCACCACACCGGCGATCACGAGTCATGAAGGAAGTCAATTCAATGAGACCATTTAGTCTAGGTAATTAGGCTTCTCCCAGCTCTGATGCTGCTCATGGTCATCAGTAGCCTACCAAACTTGCTAACTGCCTGGTACTCAGCACTCTATTGTCCCTCTAATCACTCTGACACCAATGCAAATCTAATCAAACACTTCATGAGAGCAACATTTCAATAGGCTATGGAATTGTGTGAAAAAACAGAGTGATTGCTTCTACTAAAAATAGGAGGATCAGCTTTCTAGTAGGCTAGCCTGCTATATTTTATCAACTTACTTAATATTAAGCTGGGTGAATATTCTGATGGGTGACAATGTAAGCCTACCTATGAATTATACATCATCACTTGTGAACGACACCCAGCATAAGAAATAATGACTTTTTTGGCGACTTTTTCGAATCAGTCGCATACCTCAAGTAACCTAGCCCATAGTGTTTTAATAAGGTTTGTATCACAACTAAAGTGGCCAAATAACTTCTTAAAATTAAGCACATTAATCCACTTTACAAGGGCTGTAGAGCCTAACTGGCATACATAAGCAGCGCGTGATGTTCAAGTTTGGGGAGGTTAATTTTCACCATAAAAATGTCCCTTTATAATAAAAGCATTACATGCATAATTTCATTTGCGGTCACCTTTGATAGCGTTTTCTACTAATGGAACATGAATTGGATAAGGACGCGCGCAGTTGCGTCCCAGCTGTGTCCGTCTTCACTTGTAGCCTGTGAGAAAGACCCAGTCACATGGAGAGCCATGTGAGTGAGAGGTGCTTCGGAGCACTCAGGGAGAAGGGCACAATGGCCACTGGCCGTAGACGGCATGGATTCTTTTAGGGTGCATTACAGCCACACAAAGGGGATGCCGCCATGAAATTCTAGGCATTATCAAGTGCTTGTCAAATTGTGAAAAAACAAAGCAGAGTTCATGCCTTTCAAGCTACTTTTTTCGAATCATTAGTCGCATCATGCAGCCTTACAATGTTTTAAAAATCCAAACACAGCCCAATATTTGTAGAACAACTACATTTACATTAATAACGCTAAATTAAGCATATTTCTTCGTTAACTGCTCAACACAGAATAACTGCATGTGCGCACTCCATCAAATCGTTTGTGGAGAAAATATCCTTCCTTTTTTATTCAGCTTTGTTAAATTGTATTCTTCATACTATAAAATAATGCCCCAGAATTCTAAGCAAATCTTGTCTGCTAAATGAAGCCCATAGCTATATCAGGACAACTCAGAGTATGCTATTCTGTTCTTCTGAAATAGACTACATTTTCTTCATATCTTATTTATTTTAGACTTGTCTAAAGAAGCAATGTATTGTATATGTAATATAGGTCATGTATATTGTTAAGGTGTAGGCTATACAACATGGATTTAGACTTTTTAAAAAGTGGATGTTCCAAACGTCTGCATTAGTGGCTTGTAGGCTGTGTGAAAGCCAGAAGATTCTAAATGTCATGTTAATGAACTGTCAATTACCGTGAGACCGACAGTTATTTGCTTGACAATCACCAGCTGACGAAATTGTGTGACTGCCACAGCCCTACCAATGATCTAAGAGGCACCGAAGGGGACTGTTTGGCCGTGAAATATGCAGATGACAGCATGTCAACCTCACAGATGACACACTGCATTTCCAAACAGAAGTAAACATGGTTCATGACTAGTGCAATAACTACCTCAGACTCAAAACTAAATAACTGCACATTGGGTCTGCCTTCCTCCAGAAATCAATGAGCCACCTAGTCCTGGGTGGTGTAGAGGCTGAGTTAACCTGTTGGGGGTAGGGGGCAGTATTTGCACGGCCGGATAAAAAACGTACCCGATTTAATCTGGTTATTACTACTGCCCAGAAACTAGAATATGCATATAATTATTGGCTTTGGATAGAAAACACCCTAAAGTTTCTAAAACTGTTTGAATGGTGTCTGTGAGTATAACAGAACTCATATGGCAGGCAAAAACCTGAGAAAATTCCTTACAGGAAGTGACCTGTCTGACAAGTTCTTGTTCTTCTTGGCTCTCTTTAATGAAAACTGAGGATCTTTGCTGTAACGTGACACTTCCTACGGCTCCCATAGGCTCTCAGAAGGCGGGAAAAAGCTGAATGATGTAATTCCAGCCACTGGCTGAAAAACATTAGTGCCTTTGGTAAGTGCTCTATCAGAGGACAATGGGACGGAGGCGCGTGCACGAGTCGACCCCATGTTTTTATTTTCTCTCTCTTTGAACCTAAACACGCTTTCCCGGTCGGAATATTATCGCTTTTTTTCAAGAAAAATGGCATAAAAATTGATTTTAAACAGCGGTTGACATGCTTCGAAGTACGGTAATGGAATATTTAGAATTTTTTTGTCACGAAATGCGTCGTGCGCGTCACCCTTCTTTACAATTCGGATAGTGTCTTGAACGCACGAACAAAACAGAGGATATTTGAACATAACTATGGATTATTTTGAACCAAACCAACATTTGTTATTGAAGTAGAAGTCCTGGGAGTGCATTCTGACGAAGAACAGCAAAGGTAATAACATTTTTCTTATAGTAAATCTGACTTTGGTGAGGGCTAAACTTGGGTGTCTAAATAGCTAGCCCGTGATGGCGAGCTATCTACTTAGAATATTGCAAAATGTGCTTTCACCGAAAAGCTATTTTAAAATCGGACATAGCGAGTGCATAGAGGAGTTCTGTATCTATAATTCTTAAAATAATTGTTATGTTTTTTGTGAACGTTTATCGTGAGTAATTTAGTAAATTCACCGGAAGTTTGCGGGGGGTATGCTAGTTCTGAACGTCACATGCTAATGTAAAAAGCTGGTTTTTGATATAAATATGAACTTGATTGAACAAAACATGCATGTATTGTATAACATAATGTCCTAGGGTTGTCATCTGATGAAGATCATCAAAGGTTAGTGCTGCATTTAGCTGTGGTTTGGGTTTATGTGACATTATATGCTAGCTTGAAAAATGGGTGTCTGATTATTTCTGGCTCGGTACTCTGCTGACATAATCTAATGTTTTGCTTTCGTTGTAAAGCCTTTTTGAAATCGGACAGTGTGGTTAGATTAACGAGAGTCTTGTCTTTAAAATGGTGTAAAATAGTCATATGTTTGAGAAATTGAAGTAATAGCATTTCTAAGGTATTTGAATAACGCGCCACGGGATTCAACTGGCTGTTGAGTAGGTGGGACGATTTCGTCCCGCCGACCCTAGAGAGGTTAAGTACAAGGGAACAAACATGGACAGCACACACTTAAGGCAGAACATCATTAAAAATAAAAACACCAACAACAACTGTACCTCCTGTGCAGACTCAGACAACTGAATGTCAACACCAGGATACTCTCGAACTACGCCTGCCATATATAGTGTGTGCAGACTTTGCTTCCTGGCCTGTATAGTGGCTAATAAGGCTATGATCAGTCAGACTGAACATGTGGTCCAAACTCTGCGGGCTGCAGTGCAGGGGGCTTCAGGGCCTCTATGATAAACGGGCAAGGCCAAGCGTTTCAGAGGACGCCACACACAATCTTGCCCAATGTTTTGAGCTGCTGCTCTCAGGAAGGAGATCAAGGGTATCACTGTTCAGCAAGAATAGGAGCAAGGCAAGTTTCATTCCATCAGCCATCTGGATACTGAACAAAGACATAGGACAGATGCAGGTCCAATATACAGTCGGACAGTATTCCGTACAGACTTTGAATATGTTAAAATGTAAATGTGTGACTTGTGTACTTACTAACCATTTTTCGTACCGCATGTAATACACTGCTCAAAAAAATAAAGGGAACACTAAAATAACACATCCTAGATCTGCATGAAATAATCTTATTAAATACTTTTTTCTTTACATAGTTGAATGTACTGACAACAAAATCACACAAAAATAATCAATGGAAATCCAATTTATCAACCCATGGAGGTCTGGATTTCGAGTCACACTCAAAATTAAAGTGGAAAACCACACTACAGGCTGATCCAACTTTGATGTAATGTCCTTAAAACAAGTCAAATTAGGCTCAGTAGTGTGTGTGTGGCCTCCACGTGCCTGTATGACCTCCCTACAACGCCTGAGCATGCTCCTGATGAGGTGGCGGATGGTCTCCTGAGGGATCTCCTCCCAGACCTGGACTAAAGCATCCGCCAACTCCTGGACAGTCTGTGGTGCAGCGTGGCGTTGGTGGATGGAGCGAGACATGATGTCCCAGATGTGCTCAATTGGATTCAGGTCTGGGGAACGGGCGGGCCAGTCCATAGCATCAATGCCTTCCTCTTGCAGGAACTGCTGACACACTCCAGCCACATGAGGTCTAGTATTGTCTTGCATTAGGAGGAACCCAGGGCCAACCGCACCAGCATATGGTCTCACAAGGGGTCTGAGGATCTCATCTCGGTACCCAATGGCAGTCAGGCTACCTCTGGCGAACACATGGAGGGCTGTGCGGCCCCCCAAAGAAATGCCACCCCACACCATGACTGACCCACCGCCAAACCGGTCATGCTGGAGGATGTTGCAGGCAGCAGAACATTCTCCACGGCGTCTCCAGACTCTGTCACGTCTGTCACATGTGCTCAGTGTGAACCTGCTTTCATCTGTGAAGAGCACAGGGCGCCAGTGGCGAATTTGCCAATCTTGGTGTTCTCTGGCAAATGCCAAACGTCCTGCACGGTGTTGGGCTGTAAGCACAACCCCCACCTGTGGACGTCGGGCCCTCATACCACCCTCATGGAGTCTGTTTCAGCAGACACATGCACATTTGTGGCCTGCTGGAGGTCATTTTGCAGGGCTCTGGCAGTGCTTCTCCTGCTCCTCCTTGCACAAAGGCGGAGGTAGCGGTCCTGCTGCTGGGTTGTTGCCCTCCTACGGCCTCCTCCACGTCTCCTGATGTACTGGCCTGTCTCCTGGGAGCGCCTCCATGCTCTGGACACTACGCTGACAGACACAGCAAACCTTCTTGCCACAGCTCGCATTGATGTGCCATCCTGGATGAGCTGCACTACCTGAGCCACTTGTGTGGGTTGTAGACTCCGTCTCATGCTACCACTAGAGTGAAAGCACCGCCAGCATTCAAAAGTGACCAAAACATCAGCCAGGAAGCATAGGAACTGAGAAGTGGTCTGTGGTCACCATCTGCAGAACCACTCCTTTATTGGGGGTGTCTTGCTGATTGCCTATAATTTCCACCTGTTGTTTATTCCATTTGCACAACAGCATGTGAAATTTATTGTCAATCAGTGTTGCTTCCTAAGTGGACAGTTTGATTTCACAGAAGTGTGATTGACTTGGAGTTACATTGTGTTGTTTAAGTGTTCCCTTTATTTTTTTGAGCAGTATATATTGTGTTTGTATGCTGACGTGGCGCAAATGTATTTCCATGAAAATGGACAATGAAGTACAATGCATTTGGAAAGTATTCAGACACCTGGACTTTCTCCACATTTTGTTATGGTACAGCTATATTCTGAAATTTATTACATTTTGATTTCTTAATCTACACAATGACAAAGCAAAAACAGGTTGAGAATTTTTGCAAATGTATAAAAAAATACAAACTGAAATATCCCATTCTCAGTTTTCAGACCCTTTTACTCAGTACTTTGTTGAAGCACCTTTGGAAGCAATTACAGCCTCAAATCTTCTTAGCTATGACGCTACAAGCTTGGCACACCTGTATTTGGAGAGTTTCTCCCATTCTTCTTTGCAGATCCTCTCAAGTTCAGATGGATGGGAGGGTCGCTGCACAACTATTTTTAGGTCTCTCCAGAGTTGTTTGATCGGGTTCAAGTCCGGGCTCTAGCTGAGACACTCAAAGACTTGTCCCGAAGCCACTCCTGAGCTGTCTTGGTTGTGTGCTTAGGGTCGTTGTCCTGTTGGAAGGTGAACCCCTGCCACAGACAGGTCCTTGAGCGCTCTGGAGCAGGTTTTCATCAAGGATTGCTCTGTACTTTGCTCAGCTCATCTTTCCCTTGATCCTGACTAGTCTCACAGTCCCTGCCACTGAAAACCATCCACAGCATGATGCTGCCACTACCATGCGTCACCATAGGGAGGATGCCAGGTTTCCTCCAGATGTGATGCTTGGCATTCAGGCCAAAGTTCAATCTTGGTTTCATCAGATCAGAGAATGTTGTTTTTCATGGTTTGAGAGTCCTTTAGGTGCATTTTGGCAAACTCCAAGCAGGCTGTCATGTGCCTTTTACTGAGGAGTAGATTCCGTCTGGGCACTCTACCATAAAAGGCCATTATTGTTGGAGTGCTGCAGAGATGGTTATCCTTCTGGAAGGTTCTCCTATCTCCACATAGGAACTCTAGAACTCTGTCAGAGTGAGCATTGGTCAGGGAGGTGACCAAGAACCCAAGGCCCTTCTCCCCAGATTGCTCAGTTTGGCTGGGTGGACCGCTCTAGGAAGAATCCAAAATTCTTCCATTTAAGAATGATGGAGGCCACTGTATTCTTGGGGACCTTCAATGCTGAAGACATTTTTTGGTACCCTTCCCCAGATCTGTGCCTCGACAAAATCCTGTCTAGGTCTACGGACAATCACTGTCAACTGTGAGACCTTACATTGAAAAGGTGTGTGCCTTTCCAAATCATGTCCGATCAATTGAATTTAGCACAGGTGGACTCCCAATCAAATTGTAGAAACATCAAGGATGAACAACGGAAACAGGATGCACCTGAGCTTAATTTCGAGTCTCACAAAGGCTCTGAATACTTATTTACATAAGGCATGTTTTTTATTTTTTTTGTAATAAATTTGCTAAAATATCAAAAAAAATGTTTTTGCTTTGTCATTATGGGGTAGTGTGTGAGTATAAGTGATGTATATTTTTTCATCAATTTTGGAATAAGGCTGTAACGTAACAAAATGTGGAAAAAGTCAAGGGGTCTGAATACTTTCCAAATGCACTGTATATCGTATCATTATGGAAGAGCAAAGCAGACTGGCCTGTTGGTGAGACCACATGGCTGCCAGATTGTGTTTCAGCGCCATGTGGCACTACTCACCATGAACTTCTGCACGCTGATGGGGAAGGTGGCAGAGTACAGCAGGATCTGACGGCCCTTGCCCAGGAAGCTGATGATATCCTCGATGAGCACCACAAAGTCCTGAGACAGCAGCTTGTCCGCCTGTGAGGAAGAGATTACATTATTATTAAGAGGAGCATTAGCAGCGTTCTAAAAAGTATCTATTAATTTGCTACTACTGGTATGTAATTGACATATGGCACTGGTTGCAGGGGAAAATATTACATGTAGCCCCTTAAACCTCTTCGGTAGATAGATACACCAGAACAGATTTGATGGGCCCTGATGAAGAATAGTGAGTGGCTTGTAACAAAATATCTCATGGACTGATTCTCTGGAGTCATCTACAGTAGCTGAGTATATTGAGTGGTTGATTGACTCAGGTACCACATGTATTCACACACTCACCTCATCCATCACCATCATCTGAACTCTATCCACTTTGGCCACGCCCTTCTTTATCAAGTCCAAGATCCTGCCAGGTGTGGCTATAACCACATGCACTGAGAGAGAAAAACAACAAAAAAACAGAAACACCACCATTAGACGTGCAAGTGTACAGCTTTGAGGTTGTGACTTGTTTGTAGTGTACAGTGGGGTCCATAATTGACATCCTTGATAAAGATTAGCAAAAATGACTAAAGTAATTCAAATACAGCACTATATCTAATGCGCAAAACAAAATTGGGAAATTATATTATACGAATACAATTGCTTAGGAGGAGATTTTGTTTAAGAATTAGTAGTAATTAACAAATAACTATTCTCAAAAAAGGTAGGGGTCAAAATGATTGGCACCCGTTTGCAATACCATACCTTGCAAGGATAACGGCACTGAGCCTTTTTCTAAAATGTTCTACGAGCGTTCTTAGACCATTCCTCCATACAGAATACTTCCAGATCCTTGATATCCTTTGACTGCGCTTACAGACTTCCCTTTTAAATTCAAACCAGATGTGTTTCAGGTCCAGAGAGGGAGATGGCCATTGCAAAATGTTGATTCTGGCCAATTGACAAATTCTTTACGAATTTTGATGTGTGCTTGGGGTTACGGTCTTGCTTGAAGAGCCAATTGCATTCAAGTGTCAGCCTCATGGCAGAGGCAACCAGGTTTTTGATAAAATGTCCTGGGTACTGGATAAAGTTGATGATGCGGTTGATCTTAAGGGCCCAGGACCAGTGGAAGAAAAATAGCCACATTACATCAAAGATCACCCCCCCCAACATAATTTACGGGATTGGGATTCTTCTATTTTGATGTCATACAACAAATAAATATCTGGAATTTGCTAAATGACATTGGCACTTGAATTAGAACCGGTGCTATGGTCAGACGACATGAAAATAGAGATCTTTGGCCACTCACACCAGAGGCATCGAAATGAGAACTCATTAGCAGAAAATAACCCCAGACCCACTGTAAAAAATATTGTGGTTGATCTTTGATGTTTTGCTTCAACTGGTACTGGGGCCCTTGTTAAGGTCAACGGCATCATGAACATTTTAGCCAAAAACCCGGTTGCCTCTACCAGGAGGCTGACACTTGATTGCAAGTCAATCTTCCAGCAAGACAATAACCCCAAGCACACATCAAAGAAAGGGCCATTTGGCCACAGAAATCAACATTTTGCAAAGGCCATCTCAGTCTCTGGATTTGAAACACATTAAAAAGCTGTGGAGGGCAGTCCATAAGCGCAGATGAATGATAAAATATACTGTATGAAGAAATTGTCTAAGATACCTTCCAATGGTGTTAACCAACTCATAAAACATGAGAATATATATATATATATTTTTTTTAAATATATATATTTTTAAATGAGCACACAATATAGGCTCAGTATTTCAATTATTCAATTTTCCACAGTCATTATTGCTCATGTTTATCAAGGGTGTCAATTTCAAACCCCACTGTATATTGTACACCTGTATTTGGAGTTTCTCTCATTCTTCTCTGCAGATCCACTCAAGTTGGATGGGGAGCCTAGCTGCAAAGCTATTTTCAGGTCTCTCCAGAGATGTTCAATCAGGTTCAAGTCCGGACTCTGACTGGGCCACTCAAGGACATTCAGAGACTTGTCCCAAAGCCACTCCTGCATTGTCTTGGCTGTGTGCTTAGGGTCATTGTCCAGTTGGAAGGTGAACCTTCGCCCAAGTCTGAGGTCCTGAGCGCTCTGGAGGGAGCAGGTTTTAATCAAGGATCTCTTTACTTTGCTCTGTTCATCTTTCCCTTGATCCTGACTAGTCTCACAGTCCCTGTAGATGAAAAATATACCCACAGTATCATGCTGCCACCACCATGCTTCACCGTAGGGATGGTGCCAAATTTCCTCGAGACGTGACATTTGGCAATCAGGCCAAAGTTCAATCTTGGTTTCATCAGACCAGAGAATCTTGTTTCTCATGGTCAGAGTCCTTTAGGTACCTTTTGGCAAACTCCAAGTGGGCTGTCATGTGCCTTCTACGGAGGAGTGGCTACCGTCTGGCCACTAACGCAAAGGCCTGATTGGTGGAGTGCTGCAGAGATGGGAGAACCTTCTAGAAGGACAACCATCTCCACAGAGGAACTCTAGAGCTCTGTCAGAGTGAGTTTGGGTTCTTGGTCACCACCCTGACAAAGGCTCTTCTCCTCCGATGCGCAGTTTGGCCGGGCAGCCAGCTCTAGGAAGAGTCTTGGTGGTTCCGAACTTCTCCATTTAAGAACGGAGGCCACTGTGTTTTTGGGGACCCCTTCAATGCTGTCTCGGAGCTCTACGGACAATTCCTTTGACCTCTTGGCTTGGCTTTTGCTCTGACATGCACCCTTATCTGTGGGACCTTACATAGACAGGTGTGTGCGCCTTTCCAAATCATGTACTATCAATTGAATGTACCACAGGTGGACTCTAATCAAGTTGTAGAAACATCAAGGATGATAAAATGTTAACAGGATGCACCTGAGCTCAATTTTGAGTCTCATGGGAAAGGGTCTGAATTCTTAAGTAAAAAGGGTATTTGTTTTTTTATATGTAATAAATTTGCAAACATTTCCAAAAACCTGTTTTCACTTTCTCATTATGGAGTATTGTGTAAATTGCTGAGGAAAATGATTTATTTAATTGATTTTAGAATAAGTCTAACATAACAAAATGTCGAAAAAGTAAAAGGATCTGAATACTTTCTAAAGGCACTGTATACAGTTGAAGTTGGAAGTTTACATAGACAAATACCATATAAACTCAGTTTCACAATTCCTGACATTTAATCCGAGTAAAGATTCCGTGTCTTAAGTCTGTTAGGATCACCACTTTATTTTAAGAATGTGAAATGTCAGAATAATAGTAGAGAGAATGATTTATTTCAGCTTTTATTTCTTCATCAAATTCCCAGTGGGTCAGAAGTTTACATACACTCAATTAGTATTTGGTAGCATTGCCTTTAAATTGTTTAACTTGGGTCAAACATTTTGGGTAGCCTTCCACAAGCATCCCACAATAAGTTGGGTGAATTTTGGCCCATTCCCCCTGACAGAGCTGGTGTAACTTAGGTTTGAAGGCCTTCTTGCTCGCACACACGCTTTTCAGTTCTGCCCACAAATTTTCTACAGGATGAGGTCAGGGCTATGTGATGGCCACTCCAAAACCTTGACTTTGTTGTCCTTAAGCTATTTTTCACAACTTTGGATGTTTGCTTGGGGACATTGTCCATTTGGAAGACCCATTTGCGACCAAGCTTTAACTTCCTGACTGATGTCTTGAGATGTTGCTTCAATATATCCACATTATTTTATTTCCTCATGATGCCATCTATTTTGTGAAGTGCACCAGTCCCTCCTGCTGGCAAAGCATCCCCACAACATGATGCTGCCACCCCCGTGCTTCACGGTTGGGATGGTTTTCTTCGGCTTGCAAGCATCCCCTTTATCCTCCAAACATAATGATGGTCATTATGGCCAAACAGTTCCATTTTTTGTTTCATCAGACCAGAGGACATTTCTCCAAAAAGTACGATCTTTGTCCCCATGTGCAGTTGCACACCGTAGTCTGGCTTTTTTAATGGTGGTTTTGGAGCAGTGGCTTCTTCCTTGCTGAGCAGCCTTTCAGGTTGTCGATATAGGACTCGTTTTACTGTAGATATAGCTACTTTTGTACCCGTTTCCTCCAGCATCTTCACAAGGTCCTTTGTTGTTCTGAGGTTGATTTGCACTTTCCGCACCAAAGCACGTTTAATCTCTAGAGACAGAACGCCTCTCCTTCATGAGCGGTATGACGGCTGCGTCGTCCCATGGTGTTTATACTTGCGTACTATTGTTTGAACAGATGAACGTGGTACTTTCAGGCGTTTGGAAATTGCTCCCAAGGATGAACCAGACATGATGTCAAGCAAAGAGGCACTGAGTTTGAAGGTAGGCCTTGAAATACATCCACAGGTACACCTCCAATTGACTCAAATGATGTCAATTAGCCTATCAGAAGCTTCTAAAGCCATGACATAATTTTCTGGAATTTTTCAACCTGTTTAAAGGCACAGTCAACTTAGTGTAAGTAAACTTCTGACCCACTGGAATTGTTATACAGTGAATTATAAGTGAAATAATCTGCCTGTAAACAATTGTTGGAAAAATTAAGTGTGTCATGCACGAAGTAGATGTCCTAACCGACTTGCCAAAACTATAGTTTGTTAACAAGAAATTTGTGGAGTGGTTGAAAAACGAGTTTTAATGACCAAAGTGTATGTAAACATCCGACTTCAACTGTGTACGTCGCAAAACGCCACTCTTGGTATGAAGTGACAATGTGATGCTGTTGGGTCTTTACCAGTCTCATCCAGGCGCATGATGTCATCTCGCAGGTTGGTGCCACCCGTGGTGGCCATGACTTTCACTCCGCCCAGGTGCTTGCTGATCTGGATACTGATCTGGCTCACCTGCAGGGCCAGCTCACGAGTTGGCACCATCACAATAGCTTGGGAGAGAGGATGAAGTGGATATGGGTAAGTATAAGAGGTATAGATAGCGAAAGTGCAAGACAGTGAGGTTTGACAGAGGGAGGGAAAAGTAGGAAGGGGGCACAGTAGGGCTGGGCGGTATACTGTATTTTACGATATACCGGTATTGATGCACGGGCCTGTTTGGGTTTTTACTTTACCTTCTATAAGTGGTATTTGTATGATTGGTTTGTTAAAATGACATGCTGTGTGCAATGTCCATTTTTATAGTTTACTTCATTACTTGAGTCATCCCTCTCTGTGCTCTCTCTCCATTCCTCTATCCAAACAGACCTAGCCCTGCCCCATCACTCAAGGAGCGCATTGTTGATCCTCAACCACTAGACACTTGCTTTCAGTCTGCATGGTCAATGCACCACATGCAACAATGTTGATGACAACAATGCCGTTCTCACTTTGCTTCTTAATGTAGATCCACTAGCGTTCTATAATTACACCATTAGTTTGTTTCTTACATCTGCAAACAGCTAGTTTGTCTTTTCTTAGCAAGTAGGGCCAAATCTTGTTAGCCGCTAATGTGAATCGCTAGCTAATTAAATGTACTGAGTCAGAGCAAATTTAATGAGCTATACAGCCTGATAATACCAGTGATGGTTTAGACCAAAATCAGCATGTTGTTTGTGCAACAGTATCTTATAAATCAGTGGTTCACAAACTTTTTATAGTCCAGTACCCCTTCAAAACATTCAACCGCCACACTCTAGCACCAGGGTCAGCGCACTCTTAAATGTTGTTTTTTGACATCATTGAAAGCCTGCCCCACACACACACACACTATACGATACATTTATTAAACATAAGAATGAGTTTGTCACAACCCAGCTTGTGGGAAGTGACAAAGAGCTCTTATAGGACCAGGACACAAATAATAATCAATAATTTTGCTCTTTAACCATCTTACATATAAAACTTTATTTGTTTATAAAAAATGGTGAATAACTCACCACAGGGTAATGAAGGGTGTGCTTGAAAGGATGCACATAACTCTGCAATGTTGGATTGTATTGGGGAGAGAGTATGCATTTCGTTTTCATGCTAGTGAGGGCCGAGAATCCACTCTCACATAGGTACGTGGTTGCAAATGGCATAAATGTCTTAACAGCACGATTTGCCAAGGCAGAATACTTTGAGCGCAGCCCTATCCAGAAATATGGCAGTGGCTTCTGATTAAATTCAATTTTCACAGAACCGCTTGTTGCAATTTCGATGAGGCTCTCTTGTTCAGATATCGGCAAGTGGACTGGAGGCAGGGCATGAAAGGGATAACGAATCCAGTTGTTTGTGTCGTCCGTTTCTGGAAAGTAACTGCGCACCCAGCTCACTCAGGTGCTTCGCTATATCACATTTGACATAGTCCGTAAGCTTGAGTTCATTTTCACACAAAATATCATACAATGAGACCTGTGTGTTGTCCTTGTTAATGCAGACAAAAAAAAATAAAAAAGAGCACCAATTTCTTAATCAGGGCCTCAATTTTGTCCCTCACATTGAATATATAGTCCCTGGAGAGTCCCTGTAATCCTAGATTCAGATCACTCAGGTGAGAAAAAACATCACCCAGATAGGGCAGTTGTGTGAGAAACTCGTCATCATGCAAGCGGTCAGACAAGTGAAAATTATGGTCAGTGAAGAACTTTAAGCTCATCTCTCAATTAAAGAAAATGTGTCAATACTTTGCCCCTTGATAACCAGCACTCTTCTCTGGGCTCCCGAGTGGCGCAGCCATCCAGAGCACTGCATCTCAGTGCTTGAGGCGTCACTACAGACAACCTGGTTCGATTCCAGGCTGTATCACAATCGGCCGTGATTGGGGGCCCCATAGGGCGGCGCACAATTGGCCCAGCGTCGTCCGGGTTTGGCCGGTGTAGTCTGTCATTGTAAATAACAATGTTAACTGACTTGCCTAGTTAAATAAAATATGTTGTAAAAGTGTTACATGGTCGCTGCCCGTATCATTGCATAGTGCAGAAAATACACGAGAGTTCAGGGGCCTTGCTTTTACAAAGTTAACCATTTTTCACTGTAGTGTCCAAAATGTCTTTCAAGCTGTCAGGCATTCCCTTGGCAGCAAGAGCTTCTCAGTGGATGCTGCAGTGTACCCAAGTGGCATCGAGAGCAACTGCCTGTCATGGCTTTCGCGCCATCAGTACAGATACCAACATAAGCAGGAGCTACGTTTGGCTACATACGGACCGTTAGTGGTATTCCCGCGAGAGAGTAAGGGTTAATGTGATTGGATGTTAAATTATTTGACTAGGCTACCTGTATTTGACATTGTGGTGTTATTTCGCTGAACACTAGATGGTTAAATTCTATTTTTGGCAGTGAAACGAGGCTACTCGGGCGAGAAAAAATCCTCACCCAAATGTATAGCCCCATTGGAAAATATAAATGGACTGTTTGAAAATGTGAAGAGAAAAAAATATTTTTTAATATGAAATGTGAATCACATTTTAATTTACGTACCCCCGACGGCATTGCGCGTACCCCAGTTCAGGAATACCTGTTCTAAATCAAAGAAGAATACATGAAGCAAGAATATGTTAGCTACATGAAGTAGCTAAGAGAAAACATTCAGTGTAGCCAAAGATTATAGCATCCCCTAGGAAACAGACATTTTGGTTCCTACCCTGTCACAATAACTGTTCCCTGGCATTCCCATTTGTTGTCATGTCAAACACTGTATTCAAATTCCATTGTTATATTCTAACAATGGAATTTCAAAAATCTTCTATTTCCATGATTCCAAAGGTTTACCCAAGTGTTTTGCTCAAAAGTGAAATTGCAAATTCAAAAAAAAATGTATTTGTCACATGCGCCGAATACAACAGGTGCAGACCTTAAGATTTTATTTTTTTTAAAGTAAGAGAAGCACAAATAATTAAAGAGCAGCAGTAAATAACAATAGCGGGGCAATATACAGAGGATACCAGTACAGAGTCAGTGTGTGGGGGGAACCGGTGTCAAAGTAATATGTACATGTAGGTAGAGTTATTAAAGTGACTATGCATTCGAAGAGTTATTAAAGTGACTATGCATTCGTAGAGTTATTAAAGTGACTATGCATTTGTAGAGTTAAAGTGACTAGATAATAACAGAGCAGCCGCAGTTTAGAAGGGGAAGGGGGGCAACACAAATAGTCTGGGTAGCCATTTGATAGATGTTCAGGAATCTTACGGCTTTTGGGTAGAAGTTGTTTAGAAGCTTCTTGGACCTAGACTTGCCGCTCTGGTACCACTTGCCGTGCGGTAGCAGAGAGAACAGTCTATGACTATGGTCTATGAGAACAGTCTATGACTGGAGTCTTTGACAATTTTTAGGGCCTTCCTCTGACACCGCCTGGTATAGAGGTCCTGGATGGCAGGAAGCTTGGCCCCGGTGATGTACTGGGCCGTACGCACTACCCTCTGTAGTGCCTTGCGGTCGAGCAGTTGCCGTACCAGGCAGTGATGCAACCCGTCAGGATGCTCTCGATGGTGCAGCTGTAAAACCTTTTGATGATCTGAGGACCCATGCCAAATCTTTTCAGTCTCCTGAGGGGGAATAGGTTTTGTCGTGCCCTCTTCACCACTATCTTGGTGTGCTTGGACCATGTTAGTCTGTTGGTGATGTGGATGCAAAGGAACTTGAAGCTCTCAACCTGACTTCCTCCCTATAGGCCGTCTCATCGTTGTTGGTAATCAGGCCTACCACTGTTGTGTCATTGGCAAACTTAATGGTGTTGGATTCATGCCTGGCCGTGCAGTCATGAGTGAACAGGGAGTACAGGAAGGGACTGAGCATGCACCTGAGGGGCCCCCGTGTTGAGGATCAGTGTGGCGGATGTGTTGTTAGTCCAGGATCCAGTGCAGAGGGAAGTGTTTAGTCCCAGGGTCCTTAGCTTAGTGATGAGCTTTGAGGGCACTATGGTGTTGAATGCTGTGCTGTAGTCAATGAATAGCATTATCACATATGTGTTCCTTTTGTCCAGGTGTGAAAGGGAAATGTTGAGTGCAATAGAGATTGCATCATCTGTGGATCTGTTGGGGCGGTATGCAAATTGGAGTGGGTCTTAGGGTTTCTGGGATAATGGTGTTGATGTGAGGCATGACCAACCTTTCAACGCATTTCATGGCTACAGATGTGAGTGATACGGGTCGGTAGTCATTTAGGCATGTTACCTTAGTGTTCTTGGACACAGGGACTATGGTGGTCTGCTTGAAACATGTTGGTATTACAGACTCAGGGAGAGGTTGAAAATGTTAGTGAAGACACTTGCCAGTTGGTCAGCGCATGCTCGGAGTACACGTCCTGGTAAGCCGTCTGGCCCTGCGGCCTTGTGAATGTTCACCTGTTTGAAGGTCTTACTCACATCGTCTGCAGAGAGCGTGATCACACAGTCATCCGGAACAGCTGATGCTCTCATGCATGTTTCAGTGTTTCTAAAAGTAATTTAGCTCGTCTGGTAGGCTCGTGTCACTGGGCAGCTCTCGATGACGTCGTCCCCACAGTGACTGTACGTACATACCCCAACCAGAAGCCATGATTACAGGCAACATTCGCACTGAGCTAAAGGGTAGAGCTGCCGCTTTCAAAGAGCGGGACTGTAGAGTGCATTATCCTCATGATTCCTGTAATGAAAGTGTTTGCCCTGACACTCTCGCCGTTTTTCTGCGGCCTGCTACTGTGATGAGCGAGCCACTCTCCCAGTCTCTCCCACTTCGCTCCAGGGGAAAAAAATTCAATAAAAAATGCACCCTGGATTGCATACATTTCTAAATCCAAATTTTGGGAAAAATTGTTGTCCTCTGTAAAACTAGTTGTCACAACTGGAGAGGTTCTCAGATTTCTGTATGTAGATGTTTTATTTCTCAACTGAATTTTGATCTCTATAGCAAAATATTTTATATGGTTTGAGATACGGAGAGCGTTGGCCATTACGAGTGCATGGGCCTCATTGGGTAGTAGGCTACGACAGCTAAGTTTATTTAGGCCATTACATTTACAGTCAGATTAATATGGCTATTACCAGTGGGTATTACGTTTAAGTTAGCAATCTAGCTAATGTGTTTTGAGTTTCCACTTAAGTGGTGAATTACATGCTGACCAGACAGCTCGCATGCGATCAGGACACGCAGGTTGAAATATCAAAATTAACTCTGAACCAATGATATTAATTTGGGGACAGGTCAAAAAGCAAACATTTATGGCAATTTAGCTAGCTAGCTTACTGTTGCTAGATGATTTGTCCTGGAATATAAACATTGGGTTGTTAATTTACCTGAAATGCACAAGGTCCTCTACTCTGACAATTAATCCAAAGATAAAAGGGTAAATGGAGTTAGTTTCTAGTAATCTCTCCTCCTTCAGTGCTCTTCTTTGGACTTTCTATGGCGGTTGGCAACCAACTTTAAAAGGTGCATACCACCAACTGGACTGGAGTGTGGACCTCAGTTCATCTTTCAATCACCACGTGGGTATATGCTCCTAAAAACCAGTGAGGAGATGGGAGAGGCAGGACTTGCAGCGTGTTAAGCGTCACAAATAAAATCAAGTTCAGTGCCTAGCTACGCAGACGCTCATGAGCAGTGCAATGATTGAATAACATGTGTAAATGTAATTTTGCAACGCTCACGCATGCGAGCGGTGTGGTCAGCATGTTAGCCCCAAACAGCCTATATTAGTGCACATAAACATGTAGGCAAATTAATATCTACTGAACAAAAAACTAATCTGGAGTACTATTTTAACAGTAAAACAGCCTAATTGTCAACAGAAAATTCATGACTATCACTGGATTAGGTTGTACATCAATATCTTGAATCATGCATTCCTGCTTAAACAGGAACACATGATGAAAACGTATAACTTAAATACCATCTCAGTAGTCTATAGCACTTCAATAAAGCACTGCGAAAGACAACCCAAAAATGATATTGCGGGATCAAAGATTGGTGCGACCAAATCATGGCCCACTGCCACCAAATGAAAAAGTTAATGGCACCAGTAGGGCTGTTGCAGTGACTGTATTACTTCCACACTGGCAGTCATGACGGCAATAAAATTCCATGTGAGTCACGGTTATCTCTTCTTACACACACTGGACATGCATTGGTAAAACAACTTGCTAACGATCATCAGGTCGCTAATGGCCTGGTAGTCAGAGCTCTATTGTCCCTCTAACCCAGCTGCGTGGTATGAAATAACCGTAGTAGCCTACCCGGGAGGCTTGAAAAACGAACCGGAGGGAAAGCGACCTCTAATCGCTATTCGAGTGCATACGGATTACTTATTTTTTTCCCCTGCCAATTTGATAATGGGCCATTCTAAATCTAAACCAATTTGACATATTAGTAAAGATTAAATTAAGAATAGTCAGATGGGTGAAAATATGATCATTTGATGAGAGAACAGTGTTTGCAGCCTGAGGCAAGGAATAGAGCGCATGGTTTTGTTGTCGACTTTCTCAAATCAATAGTCTACGCAGGGTAAGACACCCAACTTTTTGGTTGTTGCCTTTTTACACACCCCCCCGCCCCCACAAAAAAAGGTCTAACACCATTGGAGAAAAAGGTGACTGAAAATTGTGTTGTATGATGCAAGGAACCACTTCAGGAAAGGCACTTAACACCCCCCCAAAGTAAAATACTGCATTGATAGGCTACTGTATAAAACACATGGTCCGTCAAACCTTCATCTGGAGCTACTGGGTGTGCTGGTTTTTGATCCATCCCTGCTCAAACAAAACAGTCAGCTTATCTGTTGAACAGCTGACTTTTTACATTGTGGTGTGTTCCAGCAGGGCTGGAGCAAAGGCCTGCACACCCAGTAGCTCTCCTGGAGGATGGTTGGACCTGTCAATGCAGGTCTACAATATAAAAAAATTCTGACAACAAAAATAGATTCAAGTTGTCCGTATGGACAAATAAATAAAATCTCACGCAAAAACCACTATCAAAGCTGCCAAATAACTACTGAATGGGAAAAATCCTTTCCATTTTATTCAGCTAAGTTCAATTATATTCTTACTATAAAATCATAATATAAAACAATGGCACAGGACGACACTATCTTGTCTGCTTAATGAACAAGCATATTGCAGGGATGGGCAACTTTGATTGGGGGTCACAAAAAGAAAATGGAACTGAGGGGCCAGAGTTGCACATGCGTCTGCGTACCCACATCCGTACATAAAATACATTTTCTGCAATTAGAATAAATGTTGCCATTTTAAAGCAAGTTCGCTGCAATTCTACACATTTTGCCATGGGGCAGAGAAAAGGCTAAAGTTTTATAACTAAATTCAAGCTATTCTGTGAAATCGGTCCACAGGTCTACAAAAGGGGGGCTGCAGTTGCCCATCCCTGGCCTATGGCATGGCGCATAGCCAGATAACATACAGTAGGCCAACTCATTCTGTTCTTCTGAAATACATTTTCTTTATATCATGTTTCTTTAGACCCGCCTAAAATAATGGATGTATAAGGCACGCATCAACGGCTTGTATGCGGAGGCCAGGAGATGCTAAACGTGTTTATGTTAATTAACAGTCCATTACTGTGAGACCGGTTGTCTTTATGTCCGCCACAGCCCTAGGCACCAGGGGAAAATGTTATCTCTAATACTCAGGGATCCAGGCTAAGTAGAGTAAAAAAAGAAAAAGAGGGAAAGAGTAATGTGAAGCGCCTCATCTCACCCTGTATATAGTCCTTCTTCAGGTCTATTCTCTCCAGCATGGGGATGAGGTAGGCCCCACTCTTCCCTGTTCCATTCTTGGCTCGGGCCAGGATGTCTCGTCCTGACAGGGCTATGGGAATGCTCTCCTCCTGAAAGTGACAAACTCTGGTTTAACCTATTGTAGCACAGAAATGTATGTAGTACACAAAAACGGGGACCCGTTATGGCTCGTGAGCACCACTCAAAACTATTGGCTGAAATGATACAAATGTTCAGGCGCATCACATTAAAGTAGCGATATAGGTTATAGGCATCAGAAACAGGAGCAAATTTACAGCAAGGGAATCCCACAGATTCAAAGGTGATTGGTGGGCAGAGAAGCTCCCAGTGAGTGTCGTACCTGGATAGGGGAGGGCTTCTCCCAGCCCATCTCAAAGATGCCCATCAGGAGCTCCCGTTTCAGACAGTAGTCCTCAAACTCATTTCCCTTAGTGGATGTTACATCCTGGGACACAGCAAAGAAGAGATTACACATCAGAAGTACCAGATTTGATTAAAATTACACTGGGAAAATCCTGTGAGTTAGTGAAACAAAGCATGCTGCATTGTACCATGACTTACAGAGGTTCTGACTCTAGTGTCTTTGGGAGGGAGCTGTAGGCTCTTTTTCCAGTCATCTCCAAACCTGATGAAGGGCACCAATGAGAAGAGTGCAATTAACCAGTTAAATGTAACCGAAAATGTCATCTATGTAATCCCCAAATGTTTTATTATGAGAGGGCTAAACAATAACTAGCAATGCTGCATACTCAAACGGTTACAATCTCACCTTTCAGGTAAAAAAAAGTCGTCACTTGAGGACACAAGCTACAGTACAAAGATAAAATATTTCATTTTTATGTATTTCCTATTCAAAACTGTATGAATAAGGCTTGAAATTACATGTTTCTAAATATAGTATTATCAAATTATCAAACCACCATTTTATGAGATTTCACCTTCCTTAAACAGTCGAGTCCATAAATATTTGGACATTTTTTTAGCTGTTATTTAGCACACTATTATTTAGCTGTCTACCACTGCATATTGGAGTTGAAATTAAATAATTAAGAGTTGAAAGTGCAGACTTTCAGCTTTCATTTGAGGGTACTTACATCCAAAATCGGGTGAACGGTGTAGGAATTACAGCACTTTTTATATGACCAAAAATAATTGGACAATTGGCTGCTCCATGGCCAGGTGTGTTATTCCCTCATTAGTTCATTTACAAGTAAGCAGATAAAAAAAAGGTATCGAGTTGATTTCAAGTATGGCATCTGCAATCTGTTGCCGTTTACCCTCAATATGAAGTCCAAAGAGCCCTCACTGCCAGTGACGCAAGCCATCATTAGGCTGACATCAAAACAAACCCATCAGAGAGACAGCAAAAACATTGGGCGTGGCAAAGTCAACTATTTGTTACAATCTTAAAAAGAAAGAACGCACTGGTGAGCTCAGGAACATCAAAAGGTCCAGAAGATGACAGAATAATTATTTCCCTGGTGAAGAAAAACCCCTTCACAACAGTTGGCCAGATCAAGAACACCCTCCAGGAGATAGGCGTACCTGTGTCAGTCAACAATCAAGAGAAGACTTCACCAGAGTAAATACAGAAGGTTTACCAAAAGATGTAAACCATTGGTAAGCCTCAAAAAAGAGACCAGATTAGAGTTTGCCAAAAAACATTAAAAAATAAAATAAATACAGTGAGGAAAAACAGTATTTGATCCCCTGCTGATTTTGTACGTTTGCCCACTGACAAAGAAATGATCAGTCTATAATTTTAATGGTAGGTTTATTTGAACAGTGAGAGACAGAATAACAACAAAAAAATCCAGCAAAATATGTCAAAAATGTTATAAATTGATTTGCATTTTAATGAGGGAAAGAAGTATTTGGCCCGTCTGCAAAACATGACTTGGTACTTGCTGGCAAAACCCTTGTTGGCAATCACAGAGGCCAGATGTTTCTTGTAGTTGGCCACCAGGTTTGCACACATCTCAGGAGGGATTTTGTCCCTCTCCTCTTTGCAGATCTTCTTCAAGTTAAGGTTTCGAGGCTGACGTTTGGCAACTCGAACCTTCAGCTCCCTCCACACATTTCTATGGGATTAAGGTCTGGAGACTGGATAGGCCACTCCAGGACCTTAATGTGCTTCTTCTTGAGCCACTCCTTTGTTGCCTTGGCTGTGTGTTTTGGGTCATTGTCATGCTGGAATACCCATCCACGACCCATTTTCAATGCCCTGGCTGAGGGAAGGAGGTTCTCACCCAAGATTTGACGGTACATGGCCCCATCCATCGTCCCTTTGATGCGGTGAAGTTGTCCTGTCCCCTTAGCAGAAAAACACCCCCAAAGCATAATGTTTCCACCTCCATGTTTGATGGTGGGGAGGGTGTTCTTGGGGTCATAGGCAGCATTCCACCTCCTCCAAATACGGCGAGTTGAGTTGATGCCAAAGAACTCCATTTTGGTCTCATCTGACCACAACACTTTCACCCAGTTGTCCTCTGAATCATTCAGATGTTCATTGGCAAACTTCAGACGGGCATGTATATGTGCTTCCTTGAGCAGGGGGACCTTGCGGGCGCTGCAGGATTTCAGTCCTTCATGGCGTAGTGTGTTACCAATTGTTTTCTTGGTGACTATGATCCCAGCTGCCTTGAGATCATTGACAAGATCCTCCCGTGTAGTTCCGGGCTGATTCCTCACCGTTCTCATGATCATTGCAACTCCACGAGGTGAGATCTTGCATGGAGGCCCAGGCCGAGGGAGATTGACAGTTCTTTTGTGTTTCTTCCATTTGCGAATAATCGCACCAACTGTTGTCACCTTCTCACCAAGCTGCTTGGCGATGGTCTTGTAGCCCATTCCAGCCTTGTGTAGGTCTACAATCTTGTCCCTGACATCCTTGGAGAGCTCTTTGGTCTTGGCCATGGTGGAGAGTTTGGAATCTGATTGATTGCTTCTGTGGACAGGTTAAGAGTGTGCTCCTAATCTCAGCTCGTTACCTGTATAAAAGACACCTGGGAGCCAGAAATCTTTCTGATTGAGAGGGGGTCAAATACTTATTTCCCTCATTAAAATGCAAATCAATTTATAACATTTTTGACATGCGTTTTTCTGGATTTTTTTCTTGGTATTCTGTCTCTCACTGTTCAAATAAACCTACCATTAAAATTATAGACTGATCATTTCTTTGTCAGTGGGCAAACGTACAAAATCAGCAGAGGATCAAATACTTTTTTCCCCTCACTGTACATGTACATTTCTGGAACAACATCCTATGGACAAAGATCAATTTGTACCAGAATGATGGGAAGAGAAGAGTATGGAGAAGGGAAGGTACTGCCCATGATCCGAAGCGTACCACCTCATCTGTGATGCATGGTGGAGGTACTGGTATGGCGTGGTCATGTATGACTGCCAATGGAATTGGTTCCCTTGTATTTATTGACGTGACTGCTGACAAAAGCAACAGGATAAATTCTGAAGTGTTCAGGGCTATATTATCTGCTCAGATTCAGCCAAATGCTTCATAACTCATTGGACGGCGCTTCACAGTGCAGATGGACAACGACCCGAAGCATTCTGCGAAAGCAACCCAATACTTTAAGGCAAAGAAGTGGTATGTTCTGTAATGGCCAAGTCAATCACCTGAATCCAATTTAGCATACATTTCACTTGCTGAAGGCAAAACGCCCCAAGAACAAGCAGGAACTGAAGACAGCTGCAGTAAAGGCCTGGCAGAGCATCACCAGGGAAGAAACACAGCATCTAGTAATGTCTATGGGTTCCAGACTTCAGGCAATCATTGAATACAAAGGATTTGCAACCAAGTATTAAAACTCACAATTTAATTTATGATTGTTCGTTTGACCAATTACTTTTGAGCCCCTAAAATTGGGGGGCTATGTATATAAAAAAAAGTACTTCCTACACAGTTCATACAATAATTGACAAAACCCTTCAATTAAAGATGAAAGTCTACACTTAAAGCACATCTTGATTGTTTCCTTTCAAATCCATTGTGGCGGCGTACAGAGCCAAAATTATGCAAATTGTGTCACTGTCCAAATACTTATGGACCTGACTAACTGTAAAATAAATATTTGTATGTTTAGTGGAGAATGTGTATATTTTCTAAAGGTCCCTCTTTGATCAGAATGTCTTCCCCCATCGCTGTGAACATCTCAGAGCTCTAAAATCTGAATTATTTTAGATGAATGGCTACAAATCGATCTCTGAATGGGCTACCGTGATGAAACCACTCCCTCCTGCTGCGCTACGACGTAATGATTGCCGGCATGTGTGATGTAGGGTTCAACCAGAAGTTGAGGGACAGTCAGAAGAGTGAATGAAATGGTAGAAGAGACATCCCAGCTTCAAGTGGTTTCAGATTTCACATCCTATGTCACACATGCTCAGAAAACAACAGTCTCTGTGGGAACCAAGGCTATCGCTCAACACAAGCCATTTTGATCCATGGTATCCACAGAGCGATTTATAAGCGAAAATGTTGGCCGGAACCAGTACCAGAACCATGCAGGTCTTCTAAGAGGGTATTAAGAAAACACCTGAACACACACACTGCTGATTTAAAAAAAATAAACTCTACTGGGTAATCACTTTTAAAACATGGTATGAAAGTAAAATATACTATACGAGCAGCACACAATTGGGGTGAAACAGGTGTGTAAGAGAAATGTATACCTAATGCCAGTTCCCTCCAGGGCAGCACCTGCTTTCTGGGGTGCACCTACAGCCTTGCTTAACAGAGAGCCCAGGACGAGGGGTCCTGATTGAGGAGAGGCCGGTTTAGGCACCCCCCTAAGCTGCCCGTTCTGCTTGTTCAGTCCCATGCCGATAGGGCCTAGGTTCTCCGTTGTTGCGGATGCCATGTCTTTCGTTTTTACTCTCAAAGATTTACGTCTTACCCTCCCTTAGTTTTTTTTCTTCCTTTTCTTAAAAAGCCTCTTCGAATGTAGGAGTCTAAAAAAGCATTAAACAATATTCTCCATTATTTTAGTCCAAAGCTTTTACAACAGAAGTATATTTGTAGTTCTTACATATACACACACGTGCAGTTTAGTCCCCTTCAGAGTTTACTGACGTATGAAAAGTCTTAATACAAGAGCTCTTCCAAATGAAGAGCTATATGCATTCAAATGCATAAATATTTTATACCTGCACACAATATTAAAAAAATGGTATGTAAACAAGTATCAAAGAGTTTAAGTTCTGCAATAGAACTAAGACAATTTGAACTGAGGGAATAGTATCAGTAATATAATCTTTGTTCAAAATGTAATCTCTTTTTTTGATTAAACATTTCCTTGCTTTGCGTCGAGTCCCTTTGAATTGCGCAACATCGATGTCCTTGTAAATGGATTTTCAAACCTTTGTACAAATATTTCTCCAAAATAATATGGTCCTTATTGTTCAATATTTGTTTTCCACTCTGTGTATATACATGTCCACCCACATGTGAAAGTTTCCTGGTGTTGAAAATCAAATAAAAGGGTAATTGTAGTCCAAAAAGCAAAACAGCTTTAAGTTCCCCTCTGTCTGTCCTGTTTGTTTCAGCTGGGTCTCCCTCCTCTCTTGTTGACACCACAGGTCTTCTGTCAAAGTGTGTAGCTTTGTGTGCGAGTCGGGCGGTATTCAACTCAAGCCTGTGTTACCTGACAGGAAGAAGAAACAATTGATTTAGTAGTCAGGATGAACACTATATAGGCCAAGCCCTAGACTTTGCTTTAAAACGTAATACAATGTGGAATAGATGCCCAAACATTTTGTTGAAGTCCCCAACTACATAATGTAAAAGATGTATTTGGCAGGCAGGCACAAGGCTCAATCATTTTTCTAGTGTTGGCTTGGTGGATCAGTCTGTAGTGTATTCCTGTCAACTCGTGTAGGGCATGACCACAGATGACAAAAGAGTTGCCTACACCACAAGCGCATACAGTTAGGGACCAAATCATAGACGAGCGCAACTTGAGGCTATAATGTCAACAGAATGTGGGACCCATGGAAACGTTACAACGTGCAAAGTTTGAAATTACTTTGAAGAAACTAGAAGCATCTGGATTTAAATGAAAGTCCAAATGTATGGACAACTTAATAACAAAAAGTAACTGGCATAACGTTAGCTACGAAAATGAATAGTTAGATGCGACCTACCTAGCTAGCCAAATAACGTTAGTGGCTATGCTGGGGTAGCACTGACATTCAATGCAAGTTAGCTAATTTTATAGCTAGATAACTGATCGAACAACAGGGGTGCCCTTCTAGGCCAAATAAAGATAGGAAGTCAGTTAATCTTCCAGTCAGTAAGTTAGTTAGCTTCGAGCGCGATTTGATTTTGTGCGACAAAGGCCATTCATATTGCCAACTTTAGAGGAAGATATTTAGTTAGCCAGTTAACTTTGCCATCTAGCTAGCGTTAGCTAGCTACTGACGTTACGTTAGCCACGCCAGCTTTGACGAAAACATGCAAGTTGGCTAACGTAGCTACATTAGCTAGCAAGCTACATAACAGTACTGTAAATACTAATTTATTTAGCTAGCATTACATCACAGATGAAAGTGGTTATATATGATTTATACATATATATATACATGCCAGGTTAACGTTATATTTAATTGCCGTTAGCCAGCCAGCCAGCTATCTAGCCAGTTTCGTCAACTTGGATGGCTACCTGGCAGCCGTTTTCAATGTCTGACAGGATTAGCTAGCTGCCAAGCGAAAGTCGACTAATTTGAAATATTTATAGCTAATGAAAATTGAACATAAACGACCAAAACGCTCACCCTTCTCTCCCTCTGATGTTATATATCACAACTTTTTGGCGGCAGATCAACACTTTACCGTTAGATTAAATTCACTCCAAATAAAACGCCTCTATTGTGTTTGTTCTTGCTAATTCAACATGGTCGCATTCTTCTTCGTCCTCTCCGATTTAAATCACATGCCGCTGAAAAACGATGCTGCCATCTACAATTGCAATACGATACCTACACAACATCATATCCACACAGATATTATATATGGAATAATCGGAATATATTGTATAAAAATACTTCTTTGTTTTTAGAATATTGGTTCCGAAATAATATCCTATTGGTGAGCCAACTGGTAAATGCAGAGGGTCTTATCACTTTACAAGGTCCCTGTAACACCTAAAGATTTTGCAATTGTTTTAGATGCAATTGTTCTAGTATTGCTAGAAGTATCGTGTATAAACACCGACAAAAATATATAAACGCAACATGTAAAGTTTTGGTCCCATGTTTCATAAACTGAAATAAAAGATCCCAGAAATATTCCATAAACACAAATAGCTTATTTCTCTCAAATGTAGTGCACAAATGTGTTTACATCCCTGTTACTGAGCATTTCTCGTTTGCCAAGATAATCCATCCGCCTGACAGTTGTGGCATATCAAGAAGCTGACTAAACATCATGATCATTACACAGGTGCACCTTCTGCTACCGACAATAAAAGGCCACTCTAAAATGTGCAATTTTGTCACACAGCACAATACCACAGATGTCTTACATTTTGAGGGAGCACACAATTGGCATGCTGACTGCAGGAATGTCCACCAGATCTGTTGCCAGATATTGAATGTTCATTTCTCTACCATAAGCCGCCTCCAACGTTATTTTAGAGAATTTGTCAGTGTGTCCAACCGGCCTCACAACCGCAGACCACGTGTACCCATGCCAGCCCAGGACCTCCACATCCGGCTTCTTCACCTGCGGGATCGTCTGAGACCAGCCACCCGAACAGCTGATGAAACTGTGGGTTTGCACAACTAAGGCTGTGTTGCGGACATTACATTTAGTCAGCTGGTGATTGTTAAGCAAATAACTGCAGGTCTCATGGTAATTGACCGTTAATTAACATAAACACATTTAGCATCTCCTGGCCAACAAACCACTGATGCAGACATTTGGAATATATACATTTTAAATAGTCTAATAAATCAATTTAATATAGCCTACAAATCACAATAAATCCATTGTATATTTTAGACAGGTCTAAAGAAACATGATATGAAGGAAATGTAGTCTATTTCAGAAGAAAAGAATAGCATACTCTGAGTTGTCCTTATGTTAGGCCCTGATCTGGCTGTGCTATATGGCTGTGGGCAAGATTTTCTTAGAATTCTGTGACATTCTTTATATTATTTTATAGTATGAAGAATACAACTGAACATAGCTGAATAAAATAGAAAGGATATTTTCTCCAAACTATTTCTGAGTGCCCATATGTGGCTATTCTGTGTTGAGTGGTTAACAAAGAAACAGATCCTCCTCTTAACTTTTGTTGTGATACAAATGTTGGGCTATATGTTTTGATTTTTAATACATTCTAAGGCTGCATGATGCGACTCTAATGATGATTTGAAAAAAGTTGCATGCAAGGCATGAGCTCTGCTTTGTTTCTTGCACAGCCTGCAGACATGTCATCAGTCTCTCATTCACAATTTGACAAGCACTTAGTAATGTCTCAAATTTCCCAGCAGCATCGCCCTAGTGTGGCCACAATACTCCCTAAAAAAATACATGCCTTTTGCGGCAAGTGGCTGTTGTGCCCTTGGGCTGAATATAATAATTATAATTCCCATCTCCCGACTGTGTGTTCCCGAAGCACCTCTCACTCACATGACTCTCTCAGATGCCTAAATTCTTATAAGCCAATGCCGGTTCTTCTTACAGGCCTCTATTTCATCTCCGAAGTAGGCTACAAGTGAACACAACTGCACCAGTCCTTCTTATCGAATTCTGAGGCTCATACTGAAGATGTTAGAAGAACTGTCCACATTTACTTTGTCAGCCAACACAATGAGTAAGTCTAACGAACAGCAAAAGCACTAGCCTATGTCAATCTACTATCCCCCATAGTACAAAAGTTGACCTATTCTATTGGTCAACTTGTCCATCTGTGCAACAAAGAAATATTCCCAAATTAATACAACCACTCGCATCAAACTTTTAAAAGCAATTAGGCTAAAGCAACAGATCAGAACGTTTAGCTTAAAATGTTGATCAACTATAAGGCTATTTCTTCACATTATAAGCACAGCAATGTGCACATGGCAGTAGGCTATAAGCGCGAATGTTACTACATACAATCAATTAGCAGGAAAACACAATTTTCATAAAGGACCACAAATATGATTAGACATGTAATGGTTTATTATAAAGGTGGATTTTAATGGTTAAAAGTATCTTCTCCAAACTTGGAACTCACGCCATGTATGCCAAATATTACGCAACATGAGCTCATTGGCTCTCATGAAGTGTTTGATTTAATTTTAGAATACATTTGCATTGATGTCAGAGTGATTAGAGGGACAATAGAGTGCTGAGTACCAGGCAGTTATAAAGTTTGGTAGGCTACTAATGACCATCAGCAGCATCAGAGCTGGGAAAAGCCTAGTTACCATGACTAAACGGTCACGTGGAATTTGACTGTGGTCATGACTAGTGAGTGTGGTGGTAATATGGTCACCATAACAGCCCTATGCACAACTGAAGAATTTTTGCACAAACTGTCAGAAACCATCTCAGGGAAGCTCATCTGTGAGCTCGTCGTCCTCACCAGGGTCTTGACCTGACTGCAGTTCGGCGTCGTAACTGACTTCAGTGGGTAAATGATAACCTTCGATGGCCACTGGCATGCTGGAGAAGTGTGCTCTTCAAGGATGAATCCCGGTTTCATCTGCACCGGGCAGATGGCAGGCAGCATGTATGGCTTTGTGTGGGTGAGTGGTTTACTGATGTCAGCATTGTGAACAGAATGCCCCATGGTGGCAGTGTGGTTATCGTAATGGCAGGCATAAGCTATGGACATTGAACACAATTGCAATTTATCAATGGCCGTTTGAATGCACAGAGATACCGTGACAAGATCCTGAGGCCTATTGTCGTGCCATTCATCCGCTGCCATCACCTCATGTTTCAGCATAATAATGCAGGGCCCCATGTTGCAAGTATCTGTACACAATTCCTGGAAGACAAAAATGTCCCAATTATTCCATGGCCTGCATAGTCACCAGACATGTCGCCCATTGAGCATGTTTGGGATGCTCTGGATTGAAATGTATGACAGCGTGTTCCTGTTCACGCCAATATCCAGAAAATCCCACAGGCCACAATCAATAGCCTCATTAACTCTATGTGAGTGAGCTATGTCGTGTTTCATGAGGCAAATGGTAGTCACACCAGATACTGAATGTTTTTTTGATCCAAGCCCCTACCTTTAAAAAAAAAAAGGTATCTGTGACCAACAGATGCATATCTGTATTCCCAGTCATGTGAAATACATAGATTAGGGCTTAATGAATTTATTTCAATTGATTTCCTTACATGAACTGTAATTCTACAGTTGAAGTCGGAAGTTTACATACAGCTTAACAAAATACATTTAAACTTGTGGAAGGCTACTCAAAACGTTGGACCCAAGTTAAACAATATAAAGGCAATGCTACCAAATACTAATTGAGTGTATGTAAACTTCTGACCCACTGGGAATGTGATGAAGGAATTAAAAGCTGAAATAAATCATTCTCTACTATTTTTCTGACATTTCACATTCTTAAAATAAAGTGGTGATCCTAACTGACCTAAAACAGGGAATTTTTACTAGGATTAAATGTCAGAAATTGTGAAAAACAGAGTTTTGCAGCTCTTTCAGCACATCCGCTATCTGCAATTGGATGAAGGAGAAGCTGGGGAGGCTTGGGAAAGTAGCTGTGGGGGGTGCTGAGCTATTGGCCGGGGTTTGGGTAGCCATGAAATCCTGGCCAGCCGTAGAGAAATGCTTATTGAAATGATCGATTATCGTGGATTTATCGGTGGTGACAGTGTTTCCTAGCCTCAGTGTAGTTGTCATAATTGCAGCCGTGTTGAATAGACCAAACTGCAGCAGGCGAAATGTGGATACTCATCTTTTTAATAAATTAAAGCAAAGTATACACAGGAAAACAATAAACACGAAACTCACGACAGGCTAACAGGCTACTACAAACAAACAGAATAGCAGTGCTAGCTCAACAACCCACAAACCCAAGTGACAAACATACTCCTAAATATATGACTCCCAATCAGGAACAACGATAACCAGCTGTCCCTGATTGGGAGCCACACAGACCAACATAGAAACAAAACACCCAGAACACACATACACACTCTGCCACGTCCTGACCAAAATACTACACAACTACACCCTCTGCTGGTCAGGACGCGACAGTACCCCCCCTAAAGGTGCATACCCTGAATGCACCTAAAAATAAACAAAAATCCCCACTACCACAACAAAGCAAAAACAAATACCCCCTAAACAATGAGGGAGGGAAGGGAGGGTGGCTGCCGTCAACGACGGCACTGTGCTACACCCCCCCTCCCCAACCCACCTATCCTGGAGGTGGCTCTGGTTCCGGCCTACTGCCCTCCAGGTTGTAGGCAGACTCATTGGATTCCGGGTCGTAGACAGACTCACTCCGTTGTGGATCATGGGCAGACTCCTTCCATTCCAGGTCGTAGGCATACTCCTTCCGGTCAACGCTGTAGGCAGACTCATTGGGTTCCGGTTCGCAGGCAGACTCCCTCGGTTCCGGGTCACAGGCAGACCCCTTCGGTTCCGGGTCATAGGCAGACTCCCTCGGTTCCGGGTCACAGGCAGACCCCTTCGGTTCCGGGTCATAGGCAGACTCCTTCGGTTCCGGGTCACAGGCAGACTCCTTTGGTTCCGGGTCACAGGCAGGCTCCTTCGGTTCCGGGTCACAGGCAGGCTCCCCCGGTTCCGGGTCACAGGCAGGCTCCCCCGGTTCCGGGTCACAGGCAGGCTCCCTCGGTTCCGGACTAGACACTGGTGCCGGATACTCTGGACTGCACACTGGTGCCGGATACTCTGGACTGCACACTGGTGCCGGATACTCTGGACTGCACACTGGTGCCGAGCTCTCGAAGCTGGGCTGACACACTGGACGCCTGATGCGTGGGGCTGGTAGAGGAGGTACCAGGCTGGATACACGCACCCCAGGACTAGTGCGAGGAGCGGGAACAGGCTGAATAGGACTAGGCCGACTAATGGGAAGCTTGGTCCGGGTTGCTGGTACTGGTCGTGCCAGACTGGAAGTACCCACTTCCGGGTTAGCACGAGAGGCGGGAACCGGAAAGACTGGGCCATGGAGGCGCACAGGTGGCCTTGACCGCACCGCCTGCACAACCCGTCCTGGCTGGATGGAACTAGCAGCCCTGTACGAGCGGGGTGCTGGTACAGGGCGAACTGGGCTGTGCAGGGGCCTGATGGTTGCCGTGCGTAGAGCGGGAGTATGGTAGCCTGGTCCTAGGAGGCGTACCGGCGACCAGACGCGCTGCGCAGGCATCCTCCTACCAGGCTGGATGCCCACTCTAGCACGGCATCTGCGAGGGGCTGGAATGGCGCGCACCGAACTGTGCATGCGTATGGGCGAGATAGTGCGCACCTCAGCGAAACACGGCGCCCTCCACCTCATACGCTCCTCCATATACTCACGGGTAGCTGGCTTATGGCTCTTCTTAGGCCTAGCCAAACTACCCGTATGCCCCCCTAAAAAAAAATTCTTAGGGGTGCCTCTCCGGCTTCCTCGCCAGCGCGTCCCTGGCCTCATATCGCCGCCTCTCTGCCTTAGCTTCTTCCAACTCCTCCTGTGGGCGACGGTATTCCCCAGCCTGGTGCCAAGGTCCAGCCCCGTCCAAAATCTCTTCCCAAGTCCATTCTTCACCATAGTCCATATAGTCAGTGTTCCTCTTCTCCTTCTTCCGCTGCTTGGTCTTGTTGTGGTGGATTGTTCTGTCATAATTGCAGCCATGTTGAATAGACCAAACTGCAGCAGGCGAAATGTGGATACTCATCTGTTTAATAAATTAAAGCAAAGTATAAACAGGAAAACAATAAACACGAAACTCACGACAGGCTACCAGCCTACTACAAACAAAAAGAATAGCAGTGCTAGCTCAACAACCCACAAACCCAAGTGACAAACATACTCCTAAATATATGACTCCCAATCAGGAACAACGATAACCAGCTGTCCCTGATCGGGAGCCACACAGACCAACATAGAAACAAAACACCCAGAACACACATACACAGACATACTCTGCCACGTCCTGACCAAAATACATGACAGTAGTGGACAGCTGGGTCGAGGTGCTCTTATTCTCCATGGACTTTACAGTGTCCAACTACTTTTTGGAGTTAGGGCTACAGGATGCAAATTTCTATTTGAAAAAGCTAGCCTTTGCTTTCTGACTACGTGTATTGGTTCCTGACTTCCCTAAAAAGTTGCATATCGCGGGGACTATTCAATGCTAGTGCAGTCCGCCACAGGATGTTTTTGTGCTGGTCAAGGGCAGTCAGGTCTTGAGTGAACCAAGGGCTATATCTGTTCTTAGTTCTACATTTTTTGAAAGGGGCATGCTTATTTAAGATGGTGAGGAAATTACTTTTAAAGAACGACCAGGCATCCTTGACTGAGGTCAATATCCTTCCAGGATACCCAGGGCAGGTCGATTAGAAAGGCCTGCTCGCAGAAGTGTTTTAGGGAGCGTTTGACAGTGATGAGGGGTGGTCATTTGACCGCGGACCCATAACGGATGCAGGCAATGAGGCAGGGATTGCTGAGATCCTGATTGAAAACATCAGAGGTGTATTTGGAGGCTAAGTTGATCAGGATAATATCTATGAGGCTGCCCATGTTTACGGATTTAGGGTTGTACCTGGTGGGTTCCTTGATAATTTGTGTGAGATTGAGGGCATCTAGCTTAGATTGTAGGACTACCGGGGTGTTAAGCATATCCCAGTTTAGGTCACCTAACAGAAGGAACTCTGAAGATAGATGGGGTGCAATCAATTCTCATATGGTGCCCAGGGCACAGCAGGGAGCTGAGGGGGGTCTATAACAGTGAGAAGCTTATTTCTGGAGAGATTCATTTTTAAAATTGTATTCTCAAACTGTTTGGGCATAGACCTGGATAGTATGATAGAACTTTGCAGGCTATCCTCTGCAGTAGATTGCAACTCCTTCCCCTTTGGCAGTTCTATCTTGATGGAAAATGTTGTAGTTGGGGATGGAAATCTCAGAATTTTTGGTGGCCTTCCCAAGCCAGGATTCAGACACGGCAAGGACATCAGGGTTGGCGGAGTGTGCTAAAGTAGTGAGTAAAACAAACTTAGGGAGGAGCTTCTGATGTTTACATGCATGAAACCAAGGCTTTTATGGTTACAGAAGTCAACAAATGAGAGTGCCTGGGGATAATCAGGGCCTGGGTTAACCTCCACATCACCAGAGGAACAGAGGAGGAGTAGGATGCGGGTACAGCTAAAGGCTATCAAAACTGGTCGTCTAGTGCGTTGGAGACAGAGAATAAAAGGAGCAGATTTCTGGGCGTGGTAGGATGTACACAATGTACAGACAGGGGTATGGTAGGGAGCGGGTACAGTGGAGGTAAACCTAGGGATTGAGTGACGATAAGAGGGGTTGCATCTCTGGACGCACCAGCCATGCTGGGTGAGGTCACCGCATGTGTGGGAGGTGGGACAAAAGAGGCATCCGAGGCATGTTGAGTGGGACTAGTGAACTAAAACAATGATAACTATCCTAAACAACAGTATACAATGCATATTGACGTTAGAGAGAGACATAAAGCGAGGTATAGAGCAAATCACAGGTGTTGATTGGGAGAGCTAGCTAAGACAACAACGGGTAAGACAACAACAGCTAATCAGCTAAGACAACAACAACAGGTAAAATGGCGATGAATGGGCCACCGAAAACTTCCGGTGAATTTACTAAATTACTCACGATTAACATTCACAAAATACATAACAATTATTTTAAGAATTATAGATACAGAACTTCTTTATGCAATCGCGGTGTCAGTTTTAGCTTTTCGGTGAAAGCACATGTTGCAATATTCTGAGTAGATAGCCCGGCCATCACGGCTAGCTAATTTGACACCCACCAAGTTTGGCCCTCACCAAACTCAGATTTACTATAAGAAAAATTGGATTACCTTTGCTGTTCTTCATTCTTATAGTAAATCTGAGTTTGGTGAGGGCCAAACTTGGTGGGTGTCAAATTAGCTAGCCGTGATGGCCGGGCTATCTACTCAGAATATTGCAACATGTGCTTTCACCGAAAAGCTAAAACTGACACCGCGATTGCATAAAGAAGTTCTGTATCTATAATTCTTAAAATAATTGTTATGTATTTTGTGAATGTTAATCGTGAGTAATTTAGTAAATTCACCGGAAGTTTTCGGTGGGTATGCTAGTTCTGAACAAAACATGCTAACGTAAAAAGCTGTTTTTTGATATAAATATGAACTTGATTGAACAAAACATGCATGTATTGTACAACATAATGTTCTAGGAGTGTCATCTGATGAAGATCATCAAAGGTTAGTGCTGCATTTAGCTGTGGTTTTGGTTTTTGTGACATATATGCTAGCTTGAAAAATGGGTGTGTGATTATTTCTGGCTGGGTACTCTCCTGACATAATCTAATGTTTTGCTTTCGCTGTAAAGCCTTTTTGAAATCGGACAATGTGGTTAGATAAAGGAGAGTCTTATCTTTCAAATGGTGTAAAATAGTCATATGTTTGAGAAATTGAAATTATAGCATTTTTAAGGTTTTTCGTATTTCGCGCCAGGCGCTACCATTGGATATTGGTGAGGCGTTCCGCTAGCGGAACGTCTTTCCATAAGAGGTTTTAAGACTGTCACGACTTCCGCCGAGGTCGGTTCCTCTCCTTGTTTGGGCAGCGCTCGGCGGTCGACGTCTCCGGTCTTCTAGCCATCGCTGTCCACTTTTCATTTTCCATTGGTTTTGTCTATGTTTCTCACACACCTGGTTTTCATTTCCCAATTACTGGTCATGTATTTAACCCTCTGTTTCCCCCATGTCTTTGTGTGTGTTTGTTTATTGTTAGGGTCGGTACGTTTCCGGCTGGTTTATTCCGGGTGCTGTGTTCACCCGTGTTATATGGCAACCATTATTGTTCGCACATTGGTTTTGTTACTTTATGCTATTTTCTATAGTAAAGTGCGTTGTTCACTCATCTCTGCTCTCCTGCGCCTGACTTCATGCACCAGCTACACCCACCGCCTGACAAAAACACACATCAGTCGTCATGGAGTCAGCAGGAGCAGATACCCCTGTTATTGGGGTCGAGGAGCGCATCCAGGAGCAAGCGGCGATGCTCCATCATCTCGGTGCCACCATGGATCGCGTCCTACGGACTATGGATCGCTGGGAGAGAAAGGGAGGCCCTCCAGCGCCTCCGCCAGCGCAACCAAGGTCTCCACTACTCACCATTCTTTCACCTGGTCCCAGTGGGATTCGTCTGGCCCTCCCTAGGGAGTATGATGGGACGGCTACACAATGTCAGGGTTTCCTCTTACAACTGGAGCTCTACCTAGCAACCGTCCACCCGGCGCCTTCGGACCGAGAGAGGGTCAAATAAGGTTTTTTATGTAAGATGACTAAATAAAGAGCAAAATTATTGATTGTTATTATATTGTTATTTGTGCCCTGGTCCTATAAAATCTCTTTGTCACTTCCCACGAGCCGGGTTGTGACAAAAACTCACACTCATTCTTATGTTTAATAAATGTATCATATAGTGTGTGTGCGGCAGGCTTTCAATGATGTCAAAAAAACAACATTTGAAAGTGCGCTGTCCCTGGTGCTAAAGGGGGTACGCAGCTGGAGGTTGAATGTTTGAAGGGGTACGGGACTATAAAAAGTGGGAACCACTGCTCTATGTTATATCAGCTGTGTTGGTGAACACCTCCCGCATCTGAACTGGCTACATAGATGGCACAGCATGATCAGAGGTGAGAGGTCACTTGGTCGGGTCAACAGGAAGTATTATTAAAGAGATGCTTTGCATTGAATATAGATAGAGATGTAGTAGTCCCAGTGTTAATGAATCCAAGGTCAAGCTTGCATTTCACCTTCTGATAATTATGATGACAGATAGTGTTAGAATGAAAAAGAACACAAGGATGGCCTCCCGAGTGGCGAGGCGGTCTAAGGCACTGCATCACAGTGCTAGAGGCGCCACTACAGACCCGGGCGGCTTCCGGGTTAAGCAGGCGGGTCTTAAGAAGAGCAGTTTGGCGGGTCATATTTCGGAGGACACATGACTCGACCTTCGCCTCTCGAGCAAGTTGGGGACATGCAGCAATGAAACAAGATTGAAAGTAAAATAAATAATAATAATACAATTAATTAAAAAAAATACTTAATCATGCTATCTCTCTCTCCATATGTCTCTCGTCTGCAGGTATATTTTGATGTGAGAGAGGATGCCAATCCCCAGTCCCGTCAACGCACCTCACTCGCTCTTAAGATAACCTTCGGGCCAACTGGGGGCGCAAGGCCAGTCAGGAGACACCGCGAGAGACACTATTATGTAATTGTGATTATTAACTGAGAGAATATTAAATGTAGCAGCACTGTAATATATTAATCATATGCTGTCTTTGTCACGTCCTGACCAGTATAGGGGTTATTTGTTATTGTAGTTTGGTGAGGACGTGGCAGGGGGTATTTGGTTTATGTGGTTCGGGGTGTGTGTCTATGTAGAGGGGTAGTTGATTTATGTGTTCCGGGGTTTTTGGTCACTGTTCTATGTTTATGTATTTCTATGTTCTATCTAGTTTAGTCTATTTCTATGTGTAGGTAATTGGGGTGTGGACTCTCAATTGGAGGCAGGTGTTTTCTAGTTGCCTCTGATTGAGAGTCCTATAAATAGGTATGTGTTTGTGGGAGGTTGTTCTTGTATTGCTGTATGTTGCCTTCAAGACTGTTATTCGGCGTTCATCGTTTTCTTGTTTTGTTGGTTATAAGTGTTCACATTAAAAGTTTAATTATGAGCACTCAACCCGCTGCACCTTGGTCCATTCCTCACGACGACCGTTACAGAACCTCCCACCAAACCAAGCAGCGGGCCCAGGAGGAGGAAGGATTCTGGACCAGGGAGAAAAATGAGTGGAGGACATCGTGGACATGCGAGGAGATAATGGCAGGGGACAAGACCCTGCCATGGAAACAGGTTGAGAAGTCAAGAGAGGAACGGAGAAAGTGTAATAAAGACCGGGACATTTACTTGGGTACACGGTTGGCATTTAAGCCGGATAGGCAGCCCCAATATTTTTTTTGGGGGGGCACACGGGTAGTTTGGCGGGGCCTGGATTGGGCCGCAAGCCAACTCCCCGTGCTTATTGGGGCCAGACTATTACTGGTGTCGTGACGTTGTTTTAGTTAATGTGACGACTGTTGCTCATCGAATGATTAACGGTTTATAATTGCGTGATTAAATGAATTAAGCAATGGATCAAGCAATTATTAACTCATCAACCTGGGGCACCATGGGAACAGTATTTTGATTGAGTTTCTATTTCCCAAATTAACTCAAAGGATATCAGAATATCGATTTTACAACAGTCGCTAAATTAATCAATTTCTTCTACAGTCTCATTCTGAACGTCGCATATTCCGGGAATCTGCACGGACCCGTGCTTCACCAATGAGTTTACCACACCAATCTTAGTTGATTATTTATTTACTAGCAAGCTAAAATGATGATAAAAATACACATACACAAAACACAGTCTAGCTATTGATTAGGACTTAGTATAACGGGCCAACACACTATGGCGCGTGTTACCCAAAATGGGGATTTAAAAGAGAGAGAAACCAAGAAAGTACACGAGAGAAATATACATTTGGGTTCATTTGTCAGCCATGCTGACCACCATTGTGGCTGACGGAAACCATTGTTCCAAAGTCCCTTTATTGCATGTTTTAATGTTCTGAGGCCAGTTCTCCATAGTGAGAGGACAAAGGAATTTCTCAGTGGCCTAAGGTTTATTATGGGCGTGAGGTGTCATAAAACCCCCCACATCTTCAGACCCCTAGATCTCTCCTCCTCTGTTGGGGGTTTGGGAGATAATCTGTAGGGTGGTGGTCTCCTGTACCCTGACCTGATCAGGACAGTCATGACAGTCCCCCTCTGGTAGGTTCAACTTGGAAGGATTCTGCATGTTGCAACCCACCATAAGAATGACCATCGGATGTCCTGGTCTGTGGATCATCAGAGCAGCCCCCCCCCTTTGGTGGTTCACCCTGGTAGGCTTTCCGCAAGCTGTGGATCACCACCAGAATGGACCTAGGAGGTCTGGCAGTGGCTCTGTGTTCCGGCCTGTCGTCCGGTTATCCCGGCTAGTGGACCTAGGCAGTAACTTGGCAGACGTTAATAACGCACAACACTCAGGCAATACATCATTACATTTCCTCCCCAAACGAGCGGCGTCTTGGCTCTAAGGCTTCCTAAGTGTCAAAGGTAATGAAACGAAAAATTGGAATAAAAACATAAAAGTATACAAAATATGTCTACCACACCTTAATCATCTAATATGGACTATGTTCTATATATGTCCAAGGTCTTGGCTAAATAGCTCTATCATGGCATTGTATCTAATGTCATGTCTAGGGTGATCCTACTTGCAGGTGGGTAGTTAAGGCACTTGGAAAAACTTGGCCCCTGAAGGCCAAAGCTTACATTAGGGACATTACTGGGCTGACCTAGCGAGTTTGAGAGAGGAGGCTGGGACTGGGCCCTGTATGAGGGTTTCCGGATCCATTGCCAACTTTCCAAAAATCGGGATCGCTTCCGTCCCACGGGTGATCCTAGTATAAGACCTCATTAGGTCTTCCATTGCACGTGTGCGCCTGTGTACGTAGTAGGTGCACACGCCAAGGGAAATGAGACCAAGGATCATAGTCACAGTCAGGATACTGTCCGGCACCGTCCAAGAGCGGGCGACAGACCAATCTTTTGGTCTGTAGTCAGTCGGGTCGACTAACAGTGCCTCATCCAGTACGTTAAGATCAACAGTCATGGGTCCCTCGTACTGGATTTGGTATTGAATGGCTTGTGGTAACTCAAGGGAACGTTTAGCAAAAGCGTCCGGCATTTCAATCTCTGTGTCTATCCGGTCGTCGGGAAGGTGGTATAGAGCGAGGTCGTCTACGTGAATAATCGCCCCCTCTGGTACCGTAACAAAAACAGTCTGGTTGGGGAGGTTCAATTGGGTGATGGAGTCATGGCGTTCGTAAGTCATAGTGGTGGACGCGAACGGTGTGTTGACCAACCATCGGTTCCCTACCACCTCCACTTGTGTGGTGGTGGCCCCATCCCTGGCTGTTAGTTTGGCTCTACAGCGTTCTTCGCTGGTGATAGCTTTAATACCACAAAGACGTTCTGTGTTATCCCTGACAAATGGTTTGCTAGGACAAAGGTAGTGGACATCTTTGGTTAGAGTACACATTAGCAGGTTAGGGGTGAGATAGAAATCTGGGTTGTTTTCCTGGTAAGCTACAACTGGGGGCGTGGCAATCTTTACGTGGGTACTGTCGCGCCAAAATCCTACATTGAGAACCGTTTTCAATCTATAGATATTCTCCAGTTCAACAACCGGCAGCGTCAGTAGAAAACCCACTTCATTACGATCAACATCAACGTGTATTGGGATGGCCGACCCCAGACTATAGGCCAAATGTGACTGTAACGGCCTTATCGTGGTTGAAGTAGCTGAGGTCAATATGTCGTGCACCATTGAGAGGGGCACTAGATATGAGGGGATTCTATTCATGGCCAAGTGGTCCATAGAAGAGCTAACTTCACGGAGAAAATCCTCCAGTAACAATCGAACCAATTGGACATGGGCATAGTCATGGTTCATGACCTCTGCTAGCTTTCCTACAGACAGGATAGTTTTGTTCAGGAGAGTAGCGTGTGTGTTGACCACCAGAATAGTGTCCTGGAGAGACTTTCCCACATGTTGCAACCTAAGGGCCTGTGCCTTCATCTGCTGCTGGATAAGTGGCATCTCTTCAGTAATCTCCCTAACATTCCTCTTGACTGTGGCTAGACTGACTGCGTTGACAGCAGTGGTACCTAGGGCAAATAGTGACCCTACGGCTGCCCCTATCGATAGTAGCGCCCCGACGAATCGTTTTTCTCGCCTGCGCTCAGCTAGTTCTGACTGTGTTACTGTGAACTTTTGGAGTTGGGCCAACATATGGGCAGTGTCTAGCTGGGCATGCTTAATTGCCTGGCTGGTCCAGTCAGCCCCGGCCCAACTCAAATGCGCCGCAGGTGGAATGTGTTGGCGGTACACATTCTCTGCATCTAGGCGGACATATACCCTCTGCGTGGGTACTCTGCAGTTAGTTATGAGGAGTCCTGGATCGTCGCGGAGAACGATTCCGGTAGGGGGTCCGTTCGTGATTACGTCTGCTGGGTTGGTTTTGACCAGGGCGCAGAGTGTCAGGATCATCCAAAGGAACTCCATCCTACAGAAACGCATAATCAGAGATTGTTGGATTATTTCAGTTATTTGTATTCGTAAACAAAAATTGTTTTGACAACTATTTTTCTGTTTTTCTTATTTTTAATCAGTACAGCGCAGGACGATATCACTAGTGACAACAGATGTATATCTGGTAGCTGGGAAGAGAATAAAAGATATTAGGTGCAACGTACTGGTCTCCTGGAAGGGATCAGCTGAGGGTACTTAAGAATTTTCTTAGTACCTCTGGTTTTGCTAGGGTTTTTATCTATTCGGTGCTGGCTAGCACCCCTTCTATTCCCATGGGGGGAGTGTACAACTTGATTTGGTTCCGGTGGACCTACTTTAATGTGGCGTTTTGTCGACCTTTGCTGATTTTGATCTTGTAAGCTACAGGTGATAGCTTCACCACAATCTCGTGTGGCCCCGTCCAGTGGGGCCACCTGTATGTCGTGTTTGGTGATGAGGTCATCACAAGCTAGAATGAGCTCTTTGTGTTTCACCTCTTTACCACTTGAAGTAGTCATGTGCTTTTGTTTCCAAAACGGCAAGTGGCATAAGAAGGTGAGTCTCGCGTAGTTTGAGTCGGTGCAGATCGCCAGTTCTGCCAATTCGTGTTTTACCGCTGTTTGCAGGGTGATCAGCACGCCAGCCACTTCTGCAAACTGGCTGGTCTTGTTGCCGAGCTGAAATTGAAGTGGTTTGCACGGAATGTCGTTGTGCCATACCAATCCCACCCCAGCTTGCAAGTGGTCTAGATGGCGGTAAGAACAGCCATCTACAAATGCCATCGGCATGTCGAGACACACGTTCTCTTCGAAATAGTGATGGTTCGAAGGCAATGGCGGAGCGATGTCACGCGGGGGTGGTCCGGAGTCGGTTTCATCGTCACCACAGTGTTGACACACCGCCAAAGCACTGCCCAAAGGCAGGTTTTTTTCTTTTGCGTAGTTGATTACTACATCATGGCTCTGCAGCGTCATGAGCCAAGCCGCTATCCTGCTGTTGTGTACAGCACCCTCACGGATTCGTTGGCTTTTCAGAAAAGTCACAGGCTGGTGACATGTTTCTATGATCACCTTTTGTCCACCGACATAACTGGTGAAGTGTTTGATTGCCCAGACTGTCGACAGCAGCGCTTTTTCGCAGTCTGAGTATTTGTGTTCGGCGGGGTTGAGTGTTTTGCTCGCGTAAGCAACCACACGTTTGTCTTGGTCGTATTTTTGGTACAACCCAGCGCTAAGGCAGTGCTCTGAGAAACCGACTTCCAAAAAGAATGTCTTGTCTTTGTTGGGGTATACCAGGCAGGGTGCCTCGCAAAGCAGGTTTTTCAAGGAAGCCACCGCTTCGTTGTGAGTGGCATCCCAAACGAATGGGGTGTCTTTCTGAAGAAGGTGAGTCAACGGTTTTGACAAGTCGGCGTAGTTTTCGATGAATTGACGGGAGTAATTACATACTCCCAAGAAGCTGCGCACCTCGTGAAGGTTTGTAGGTGTTTTGATGTTGCGGACTGCTTGGATTCGGTTAGACTGTGGCAGGATGCCCTCGGCACCCACCAGAAGCCCAACGTAGTTTACCTTGGTCCTGCACCATTGTCCTTTCATGATGGCCAACTTAGCCCCTGCAGTCCCGAGTTGGGTGAGAACGTGGTCCATTTCATTGAGGTGATGTGACCAAGTCTCACTGCTCATGAGAACGTCGTCCATGTAAATTATCGTCCCCCTAGAGGCTGCGTCTGGCATCGCCTTGTGCAGGAAGATGTTGAACTCTGAGGGGGAGTTCGCATACCCGACTGGGCAACGATTGAACGTGAAGAGCTTGTTCGAGAAAGAGAAAGCCAACTTGTGTTGGTCACGCGGGTCGACTGTCATGGTCCAGAAACCATTTGCCACGTCGACGGTGGAGAAGTACTTGGCGTTTGCCACCTTTGGCAACTCTTGGTCGAGCTGTGTCATTTGCCAACGAGACAACGGAACCAGTTTGTTGAGTTGTCTATAGTCAATGGTAAGACGCCATTTACCCGTTGGTTTCAGAACGGGCCACACGGGAGCGCTGTACGTACTGTTACATTCCCTGATTATCCGTTTAGCTAATAAGGAATCGATAATCTCTTGTACTGCTGCGTATGCTGCGAGCGGGATTTTGTATTGTCTAACAAACGTAGGAGTTGCTCCGGGTGGCGTAGGAATACGCACCACATGGATACCCGTAACCCCGCAATCCAGCGAGTCTGTCGACCAGATCTCACTGTGTTTATTTAACAATTCTCTCAACTGATGGCGTTCAGTGTCATTGACAAGAGCATCAGCCTCCGACAGTAGTTGTATTACCTGTGCATGGAAACCAGGATATGGTTCGGCGACATTGTACAGGTCTTCATCGGGTGGTGACGGCATGTCACTTTTGGAAGAGTCATCGGTTGTTACCTCACAAGAGTGTACTTCGCATGCCGGAGGAGACGCAATATCATCCTCCGTGACGATGGAGTATATTAACAGGTTGCTGTCAGGATCGACATCCAGCCGGAACGCCGATGTGTCGTCCAGTGGCAATACGGGAGTTAGTGCTATTGCTTTTGACTGACAAGTAAACAGTGTACCTCCCTCGCCATCTAGGTCTAGGGAGGACGGAAGAGGCCCAATCACGGGAACAACTAGTTCAAAATCATGGAAGGTGTAATCGATCAATGTTCCTAGCTGAGTGTGCCGAGGAATGGAAATATCCGCTTGAGTCAGATTTTGTACCAGGAGGTAAGTGGATCTAGCGGTTAGTTCCAACAGTGGGTTGCCATTGATAGTTAGCCCCAAGTCGAATAGTTTTGGAGAGGGTTGGAAGAACGCAGTGGTGCCTTCCATCCGGTATCCGGGCGTCAGGTTCAGTCTTACAGAAACCTCTGTGGTTCTTGCCGGTATCAACATGGCGGACTCAGTTATCGCCTTGCAAGCTTCAGGAATAGTCTGCCCGGAAGCCATTCGCACCGGGTCGAAAGACAAGGCATGTTGGTTTGGCTGGGCCAAAGACCAAAGAACTTGGTGTATGGTATCAAGTTTAACACCCAATCTTACCAAGATATCCGCTCCCACATAGACTGTATGTGGGAGGTCTGCGACAACCAGTAGGTAGTGGGATAATTCCTTGGTTCCAATGCGGATCGATAGCGCACACACCCCTATTGTGGTGAGTGTTGTCTGGGGAGTCGTTCCCAGTGGAAATCTAGAAGTTTTCGGCACAAGGGGATGGCAGTTAGCTGTTTTCGAAATTTCGTTGAACATTTCCAAACTGATTGCGGATTTTTCTGACCAGGTGGCCAGCCTGGTATCCTCAGCCATAGTGCCATTCAGGCACACGCCCCCTATCAGAGGAGGGCGGTAAGTGTCGGCTGGTGAATCACCCAAGCCGCACAAGAAAACCTCATGTTCGGTTAAGTTCCGAGTCGAACTCACATTGTCATTTGCCACACATGGCGGGCTCATGGCCAAGTTCACCGGGTTTGCGTCAGATGCTGATGTCGGACCCACGTCGTTGCACAATGTATGGCAGGTAGCCTTGGAAGAATGCGGCGAAGTCAACGGAGTTGGCATAGGTATTTGTGACCAGATTTGATTGGTTTTCCAATCCATTAGTGGTACCAAACGGTCAATTAAATCACTCCCAATCAGCATCCGTTCGATTTCGATGCTAGTCACATACACGGGGTGTATCAGTGACACGCTTTCGAAGTTGAGTTTAAGTAGGAGACGTTTGGTTAGGGGTGAGGTAGCTTGAGTGAAACCTCGAAGATTCGTATCGCAATGTTCCGTTTTCAACCAACGTTTTGTTGGGTCCACTGCCCTTTTTAGTTCATCCAGCAAGGTTTCGGATATGAGGGAAATTGTCGAACCCGAATCTATCAGACCGTGACAGGTCACACAGTCCTCCAGGACTGTTCTAAGGTATGGCCTGTTCGAGTTGGGTTTTCTCGTCATATCCCCAACAAAATGGAGTGGGTTGGGAGAACGGAGCGGTTTGTAATCTGCGTCGATTTCCAAGACAGATAAGTCACCTACGTGACCCAGTGGGTCCTCTATCGGAATGGGAGAGGAATCATCTGTTGCAAAGCTGCTTATCTCGTGCATCTCCACCTCCGTGTCCAAGTCTGTAGACAAAACCTGCGGGCTTGTGTCTAGAACGGGCGGTACCTGGACAGGGATTTGAGTGGGGGCGGGGGTAATGGAAATGTTTGCGTCCTCTTGAATTGCATGAATTTCGGCGGACTCGGTTTCCAACGATTTTACGCCTAGTCATGAGGACTTATCCTTGTCCTCTTTCTCAAATTTCTTACGATGCAGTACATCTTTTATCAGAGCTTCTATATCATTTCGGTTAGCGTTTAAATCATTGTTGAACACTTTGTTGCCCTTGTTACGCTTGTTACCCTTGTGTCCTGACCCTTTGTGAGAGTTAGGCGGAGGGGCATGTCGGCTAGGTTGATCTCTACGGGACCTGTTAGATTGGGGACGTTCATCGTAGCTATTGTTACGGCGGTGGTTGTCGGGGTGGTGGTTACTTGGTAGCCACCCCCTTTGATCGTCCTCTTTTACCGCATATGTCCCTGATGCAGCCCCTTCTAATTCGAGTGATGGTTCCCGCCTAAGCTCGAAAGTCGAGGGGTCCGGGCTCTTAGCCCGGCTTGCTTTTGATGCTTCAAAAGCGGTGCTTGCCAGCTCTCGGAGCGTCGAGATTGGCAACCCGACGTGGGCAGTAGGGCCCAAGTAGTTAATGAAGTTGGGAGACATGTTTGACAGAAAAAGTTGTTTGAACGGTAATAGGTCTTCCATTCCTGTTTCAGTGAGCATGCCAAAGTAAGCTGAACGAAGCCGGTGATAGTAGGCTTGTGGGTGTTCATTTCGAGCTTGTCTGATATTGTTAGCCAACGAACTATCGTGTTTGCGAGTCGCAGAACCACTGAATTCTATTTTCAAAACCGTGGCAAGTTTAGCATAGTCGTTTTGCACGTGTTGCTCTTGTAGACGGATGAACCTTGTCACGTGTCTGTTGGACGTTCGCTTCAAAAGATAGAGCCTGTCTGCATTCGTAGCGTTTGGGTAGCCATCCAAGGCGTCCTCTATGTCTGCTAAGAATGTCTCAGTGTCGTTTGGCTTTCCCGGAACGGGGTCGAAGAGGCAGAAGTTTTTGACGATTTTGTCAAGGCGATCCCCGCCAAGTGCGCGGGGAGCATCTGCACTCTCCCGTGGAGAATTGTGGGCCGAGAGGCCAAGAGGAAAAGTCAAGCTGTGGTTGTGTTGGCGAGGAGGCCCCAATTCACTGTGGGCCGAATGGCCAAGAGAAAGGGGCTGAAATCTCCTGTCATCTACCTTCCCTCGTTCTCTTAGCTCCGGATGTGAGCTAGGTTGCTTGGTTTGGTTGTCCCGCGATAGCGCGTGACTGTTCTGGAGTTCCTCCAGATGATACCTAAGGGTGGTGTTATGCTGCATCGCAGAGTCCACCTGGGAGTTTAGGGTGTTTATTTTCGACACGTAGGTGTCGCCCTTGCTTCGCTCGGCCTCATACTTATCTGTCATGGTTTGCAGGGAGAGGTCGCGAGTGTGGAGTGAGAGATCCAGTGATGCGATGTCCTCCTTTTGTTTAGAGGTCACATTTTCCAACTTTCTCACCTGGTCTTTCTCATCCTTCATTAAATCAGCGACTTCAATGAGTTATGCTGTTTTGTCCTCCAACTTGGTCATTGTGTTCATTAACTGATCGTCTTTGGTCTGCAGCTTTTGGAATAGAGCATTATTGCTTTGAGTGGTTTCATTCACAACCGCTTGCAGGGCATCAATTTGCTCGCCCCGTTTTCTAGCTAGCTCGTCCGACTCATCTAGTTTCGCGTGGACTTCATCGTATTTAGTTTTAGCTAAACCGAGTTGTTCTTTTAGAATACGTACTTGGTCAAGAGTTTGTTCGCGTTCTTTGTTATAAGTGTTAGACAGATCTTCCAATTTATCTGTTCTCACACACAGTTCCTCGGCTAGCAGTAGCTTATCTTTTTCGGCTTTCGATGCCAGCTCCCTGGTTCTCTCCACCTGTACCTTGAACTCCCCAGCTTCCTGCTCATGCCTCTGCTGGGCACTGAGGTACTGGTGCACTGTCCATCTCTGCTGGTGGGCATAGTTGAGGGCTAAACTGGAGAGAACCTTCACAAGGCCTCCGCCTGATGGTCTATTTTGAAGAGCGTCTGTCGCAATGTCTGCATTTTTCTCGCTTATAGTGCGTATAGGCTTAAATGCTTATGGCATTGAAATCTAACATTTTCAGCCCCTCGGCATAGTTAGGATTTGCATCGTTGCTGAGGTCCGCGATCAATCTTTCCGTGGGTGAAGGTCCACTGATTAGAGGGGAAATGGGTGGAAACCCATCTGATGGATTGCTCATTATTATGATTGTCAGTTATTTCAATTTACGTAATGTTTGGGTTTTTTAGTTGGAGGCTGCAAACACGATTTAACTCAGTTTGTAAACGTCAATGAATCATCAAGACTGGGTCAGTAATGTGAGTTGGTTATTACTTAACTTGCCAAAACAGGTTTAATTGATTAAATCGATTTTAATGATAAATCTAACCTGTATAGGCTATTTGGGAATTTTAATTTTAATTCACCTGAAAGAGTTGCTATCTCTAAGTTAACGTTGAGAAGTTTAACTATGTCTCATTGGTTAGAACACATTAGTTTGCGTATTATTCCAATAACCAACCTGGACAGGTAGTGTAGCAATTTAATGTATATTAAATTGAACGAGACAATGATATCCAATCAGTTGAGACTGGTTAGATATCGTACAGCATGACCTGAATTATTTAAAAATAATTACTGGTGATTCTTCACCACCAGAGGTCACTGTTAACACAAGCTAAAATCGACAGGGTACCAGTGAAAATAGAATTTTACAATACTGTTAAAAAGTCTACCTAAACACCATTAAGCTGGTAAAACAGCTTTAATCTATTAATCAAATTGAATGATTAGTCAACCCCGTATAGGCTAAAGGAATTAGCTTTAATTAACCTGAAGTAGTTGCTATATCTAAGTTAACGTTGAAAAGTTTAACTATGTCTCATTGGTTAGAACACATTAGTTTGCGTATTATTCCAATAACCAACCTGGACAGGTAGTGTAGCAATTTAATGTATATTAAATTGAACGAGACAATGATATCCAATCAGTTGAGACTGGTTAGATATTGTACAGCATAACCTGAATTATTTAAAAATAATTACTGGTGATTCTTCACCACCGGAGGTCACTGTTAACACAAGCTAAAATCGACAGGGTACCAGTGAAAATAGAATTTTACAATACTGTTAAAAAGTCTACCTAGACACCATTAAGCTGGTAAAACAGCTTTAATCTATTAATCAATGTGAATGATTAGTCAACCCGTATAGGCTAAAGGAATTAGCTTTAATTAACCTGAAATAGTTGCTATATCTAAGTTAACGTTGAAAAGTTGAACTATGTCTCATTGGTTAGAACACATTCGTGTGTGTATTATTCCCATAACCAACCTGGAAAGGTAGTGTATCAATTTAATGTATGTATAAAATTGAACAAGACAATGATATCTAATCAGTTAAGACTGGTTTGATATCCTACAGCGTAACCTGACTTATTTCACGAAAAATGACTGGCGATTCTTCGCCAGAGGTTACGGATAGCCCAAGCTGAGATCTCACAGGATTCCTGCCTAACGCGGGAATTCACTATGAACAAAGAGGAAAACAAAAATGGCTGCTCCCCTTTGTTAGCTCAGCATCTGGCGCAATGCTTAGCTTTCCTTGCGCGGGGTTTCCCCCTCGCCGCACAAGGGAAGTTCCCTCCAACAAGGGAACAGGTTTACTTGGTGACGTCTCACGTTCAACCCTTAACCTCTTCCCGTTTACCAAACGCGAGAGGTAGAGAGATAATAACTTCGCTTCGGTCAAACGAATAGATCTACTCTAATTTCCGTAATGGCTGGCTCATATGTCCTCTGCTCTAGGAATTACTTATGACTGAGTCAGATCACTCCTGAAAGCGATCGACAGAAATAACACTACGTTAGGCCCAACTAGTATTATTTCTCAGAATGCCTACATCGGCTGGTACATATGTCCTAGCTCGTAGCATTCAGTAGACCCCCCTTCACACTGCTTTGGTCAGATATACAACAGGGGTCGTTCTATTCCGACCAGTATCTGGGTGAAATGGAACGACACACACACTCTCTCCCGCACTAGTCCTGCCTATAGCTATTAATGGAATGTATATATCTTGCTACACAATTGATATGGAATAACCCAACAGTGCGGCCTAGTCCTATCTTAGACTCCTCACAGGGGGCGCCATATGTCGTGACGTTGTATTAGTTAATGTGACGACTGTTGCTCATCGAATGATTAACGGTTTATAATTGCGTGATTAAATGAATTAAGCAATGAATCAAGCAATTATTAACTCATCAACCTGGGGCACCATGGGAACAGTATTTTGATTGAGTTTCTATTTCCCAAATTAACTCAAAGGATATCAGAATATCGATTTTACAACAGTCGCTAAATTAATCAATTTCTTCTACAGTCTCATTCTGAACGTCGCATATTCCGGGAATCTGCACGGACCCGGGCTTCACCAATGAGTTTACCACACCAATCTTAGTTGATTATTTATTTACTAGCAAGCTAAAATGATGATAAAAATACACATACACAAAACACAGTCTAGCTATTGATTAGGACTTAGTATAACGGGCCAACACACTATGGCGCGTGTTACCCAAAATGGGGATTTAAAAGAGAGAGAAACCAAGAAAGTACACGAGAGAAATATACATTTGGGTTCATTTGTCAGCCATGCTTATTTAAACCTAGCATTGCCCCGACCTGCCGCTCTTATGGGTCAGAATATAATGATGTAATTACGTGTTGGAGGTCTCAGGTGGGAAGCTCCGCGTGTGTCGTTTAGGCTTCTCAATGACGCACTTCTCCGGCGCAACTCTCTGGTTGTCCTCACGATGTCAGTGTCCTTCTTGGCTAAGTGGTCTGATCCCTCGCCCTTGATCTGAAAGGGGTCTTCTGAGGACAGACAGCTCTGTAGCTCAGAGCTCACAGCTTCGGACTCGAACGGTGTATATACCACGATTCAATGGAGAGTGGAGGCTGGGTGGTTCGGCTTGAATTCACCCGCTTAGACACAGCTACTCGTCCGTAGCTCGTGTAGAAAAAGATTTCTTTGTCTTCAACCTTGTGTTTCGTTTTGGGGTTCGTTGACTTTGTTAGACCTTCGCTGCAGCTTGGGGTCAATTAGTCTCCTATGTTAATTCTTCACTCTCCTGTCTTATACCCTTGGGTCAGAAGTGGGCGTAACCGCCTTTAGGGCAATTCTCTGGGCGGACCAAGTTAAGGGGCAAGGCCTAGATTTGACTAAAATCCTATTTTAGACACTACCTTCACATCTCATCTTTACCAAAACATTCTCTTTGATTTGGATATTTTCCACACAACGTACAATGTATAAACATCAGGCATATACTGGGAAAACTCTTAAAGGTACAATGTTTTCATAATAACATCATCTCTTAACCTTTAATAACAATTCAAAAGTTACATACATTTTCATATTCCACCTCTCGTCATGACCACCATTGTGGCTGACGGAAACCATTGTTCCAAAGTCCCTTTATTGCATGTTTTAATGTTCTGAGGCCAGTTCTCCATAGTGAGAGGACAAAGGAATTTCTCAGTGGCCTAAGGTTTATTATGGGCGTGAGGTGTCATAAAACCCCCCACATCTTCAGACCCCTAGATCTCTCCTCCTCTGTTGGGGGTTTGGGAGATAATCTGTAGGGTGGTGGTCTCCTGTACCCTGACCTGATCAGGACAGTCATGACACTGGTCAGGTCCCGTGCGTTGGAGTGATGCGCACGGTGTCGAGGCCAAGCATTTATAGGCTGGTGTGCGCGGTACCAGCGCCCCGTATTTGCCAGGGGAAAGCGGGTATCCAGCCAGGAAGGGTGGAGCCATTACTGCGCTCAAGACCGCCAGTGTGCCTCCAGTCTATCCTGTTCCCGCTCCTCGCACTAGCTGTGAAGTGCGTGTCTCTAGTCTGGCGCAGCCCAAGCCAGCACTACGCACTAGGCTTCCAGTGCGTCAGCCCAGTCCAGTATGTCCTGTTCCCGCTCCTCGCACTAGCCTTGAAGTGCGTGTCTCCAGTCTGATACCTCCAGTACCAGCACCACGCACTAGGCTTCCAGTACATCAGCCCAGTCCAGTATGTCCGGTTCCCGCTCCCCGCACTAGCCCTGAGCTGCGTGTCTCCAGTCTGATACCTCCAGTACCAGCACCACGCACCAGGCTCCAGTGCGTCAGCCCAGTCCAGCTCGTCATGTCCCTACTCCTCGTACTAGCTCTGTGGTGCGTATCATTAGTCTGGCGCGTCCTAAGCCAGCCCCACGCACCAGGCCTTCCGGCAACAGTGCCTCGTCCAGAAATTCTGGCAACAGTGCCTCGTCCAGAGTGTCCGACGACAGTGCTCCGTCAAGAGTACCCGGCAACAGTACCCCGTCCAGAGTATCCGGCAACGGCCCACTGTTCGGAACCGAGTGAGACGGCCCACTGTTCGGAACCGAGTGAGACGGCCCAGTGTTCGGAACCGAGTGAGACGGCCCACTGTTCGGAACCGAGTGAGACGGCCCACTGTTCGGAACCGAGTGAGTCGCCCTACAGTCCAGAGCTCCTAGAGTCGCCCTACAGTCCAGAGCTCCTAGAGTCGCCCTACAGTCCGGGGTCGACAGAGAGGGACATCGCTGTAGAGACAGTATGTGAGTGGAGTGAGCCAGGGGTGGAGTGGGGTCTGCGTCCAGCTCCTGAGCCACCTCCTGACGGGGGAGTATTGGGGTTAGGGGGGGTGTTGCAGGAGCACCGTCGGTGACGTTGGCCACCCTCCCTTCCCTCCCATGTACTTTTGGGATTTATTTTGTTTTGGGGGTTATTTGTTGGTTATTTGTGTGAGGTGCATCTGGGGTCTGCACCTTTGGGGGGGGGGGGGGTACTGTCACGTCCTGACCAGTATAGGGGTTATTTGTTATTGTAGTTTGGTCAGGACGTGGCAGGGGGTATTTGGTTTATGTGGTTCGGGGTGTGTGTCTTTGTAGAGGGGTAGTTGATTTATGTGTTCCGGGGTTTTTGGTCACTTCTATGTTTATCTATTTCTATGTTCTATCTAGTTTAGTCTATTTCTATGTGTAGGTAATTGGGGTGTGGACTCTCAATTGCAGGCAGGTGTTTTCTAGTTGTCTCTGATTGAGAGTCCTATAAATAGGTATGTGTTTGTGGTTGTAGTTTGTGAGAGGTTGTTCTTGTATTGCTGTATGTTGCCTTCAAGACTGTTTTTCATCGTTTTCTTGTTTTGTTGGTTATAAGTGTTCACATTAAAAGTTTAATTATGAGCACTCAACCCGCTGCACCTTGGTCCATTCCTCACGACGACCGTTACAGTCTTCCCTGCTCCTCTGTTCTTACCTCTTTCCCTTTTCTGTCTTTTACACTCTTTCTCACACCTCACTCCCCTCTTTAGTAGCAATATCAGAAATAGATGGTGCCAATATAAATAAAATAATATATAGTATATACACAAACAATATCAATAACGATAGATGAGGTAGTTGTATGCATACAATCAGGGGTAAAGTGGATGAGCAGCAGGATAAAAAATTATAGTAGCAGCAACATATGGCGTGTGTGTTAGGAGAGAGTCATTTGAATAGAGGCACTGCAGATAGTGCGGATTACTGGTCCGTCCGAACCACGCATGAACAAGGGAATCTACACTACTGGTCAAAAGTTTTAGAACACCTGCTCATTCAAGGGTTTTTCTTTATTTTGACTATTTTCTACATTGTAGAATAATGGTGAAGACGTCAAAACTATGAAATAACACATATGGAATCATGTAGTAATCTAAAAAGGGTTAAACAAATCAAAATATATTTTATATTTGAGATTCTTCAAAGTAGTCACCCTTTACCTTGATGACAGCTTTGCACACTCTTGGCATTCTCTCAACCAGCTTCATGAGGTAGTCACCTGGAATGCATTTCAATGAACAGGTGTGCATTCTTAAAAGTTCATATTTAGAATTTCCTTCCTTCTTAATGTGTTTGAGCCAATCAGTTGTGTTGTGACAAGGTGGGGTGGGGGGGGTGGGGGGGATAATACAGAAGATAGCCCTATTTGGTAAAAGACCAAGTCCATATTATGGCAAGAACAGCTCAAATAAGCAAAGAGAAACGTCAGTCCATCATTACTTTATTAAGACAGGAAGGTCAGTCAATGAGGAAAATTTCAAGAACTTTGACAGTTTCTTCAAGAGCAGTCGCAAAAACCTTCAAGCACTATGATGAAACTGGCTCTCATGAGGACCGCCACAGAAATGGAAGACCCAGAGTTACCTCTGCTGCAGAGGATACGTTAATTAGAGTTACCAGCCTCAGAAATTGCAGCCCAAATAAATGCTTCACAGAGTTCAAGTAACAGACACATCTCAACATCAACTATTCAGAGGAGACTGTGTGATTCAGGCCTTCATGGTCGAATTGCTGCAAAGAAAGCATGACTAAAGGACACCAGTAAGAAGAAGAGACTTGCTTGAACCAAGAAACAGAAACAATGGACATTAGACCGGTGGAAATATGTCCTTTGGTCTGGAGTCCAAATTGGAGATTTTTGGTTCCAACCGCCATTTCTTTGTGAGATGCGGTGTGGGTGAATGGATGATCTCTGCATGTGTATTTCCCACCGTAAAGCATTTAGGAGGAGGTGTTATGGTGTGGGGTTGCTTTGCTGGTGACACTGTCTGTGATTTATTTAGAATTCAAGGCACACTTAACCAGCATGGCTCCACAGCATTCTGCAGCGAAACGCCATCCCATCTGGTTTGGGCTTAGTTGGACTATCATTTATTTTTCAACAGGACAATGACCCAACACACCTCCAGGCAGTGTAAGGGCTATTTGACCAAGAATACTTCCGGATGCTGGAGTGAGTAGTCGTGCTATTCTTCGCTCCGCGGGTAATATTACATTTCCTTACATTACAACGGAACGATTTGATTAGTGTAATGTTAGCTAGCTAGCTACATAGTTGTCTTTGCATCAAGGATAAAGGTGTAGCTAAAGGTGTAGGTGTAGCTTTGAGAAACTAACTTTGAGAAACTAACAAGGTTAGCTAGCCAGCTGTATTCGTTCGTTCGCGCCGTTTTCCAAACGGCGTCAACATCACAACACCACAGCCACTGCTAGCTAGCCAACTTTACCAACTAGTGATACTGTAGAAACTAAATACATTACAATGAAACGATTTGATTAGTGTAACGTTAGCTAGCTACATAGTTGTCTTTGTATCAAAGATAAAGGTAAACACAGCCACTGCTAGCTAGCCAACTCTACCAGCTACCAGCTAGCAGTACTGTATCATTTTTAGTCAATAAGATTTTTGCAACGTAAGCTTTCGAGTTGTGTAGTCCACTTGTGTAGCTAGCAGGACTGACTTTGTGTTAGCTAGCCAACGTTTAATTACTTCTGTGTTATGAAAGGAACTAGACATCGACACGAATGATCCATTGATTGTTTGTTGTAACCAAGTATTGGTGCTAACCGTGTGTTATTGGATGCTAGCATGCTAGTTAGCTATGGCGTCATAAGACACGGTGCACAGGGTGGGTTTCACGGAACAATACTGTACCAAGTTATCTAGCTGAATAAACTAAGTTTGAGCCTATTCCTGGAAACATTGAACCACTGTAGTTTACATAAATTATAATTTCTAACTGGAAGTTGGAATAGTTATATTTGAGCTTTTCAGCGAATGGTTAGTGAGGGAGGCCCTGCTCTCTCGCTTCCCCAGTTGTTTAGTTAATTTTCTTTCCAATCTCCTTTGCATTAGCGTAGCCTCTCCTGTAGCCTGTCAACTATGTGTCTGTCTATCCCTGTTCCCTCCTCTCTGCACAGGCCACACAAACGCTTCACACCGCATGGCCGCTGCCACTCTAACCTGGTGGTCCCAGCGCGCACGACCCACGTGGAGTTCCAGGTCTCCGGCAGCCTCTGGAACTGCCGGTCTGCGGCCAACAAGGCAGAGTTCATCTCAGCCTATGCTACCCTCCAGTCCCTCGACTTCTTGGCGCTGACGGAAACATGGATTAATTACCACAGAAAACACTGCTACTCCTACTGCTTTCTCCTCGTCTGACCACGTGTTCTCGCATACCCCGAGAGCATCTGGTCAGCGGGGTGGCGGGACTGGAATCCTCATCTCTCCCAAGTGGACATTCTCTCTTTCTCCCCAGACCCATCTGTCTATCTCCTCCTTTGAATTCCATGCTGTCACAATCACTATCCCATTCAATGCTTAACATCCTTATCATTTATCGCCCTCCAGGTTCCCTTGGAGAGTTCATCAATGAGCTTGACGCCTTGATAAGTTCCTTTCCTGAGGATGGCTCACCCCTCACAATTCTGGGTGACTTTAACCTCCCTACGTCTACCTTTGACTCATTTCTCTCTGCCTCCTTCTTTCCACTCCTCTCCTCTTCTGGCCTCACCCTCTCACCGTCCCCCCCTACTCACAAGGCAGGCAATACGCTTGACCTCATCTTTACTAGATGCTGTTCTTCTACCAATCTCACTGCAACTCCCCTCCAAGTCTCCAACCACTACCTTGTATCCTTTTCCCTCTCGCTCTCCTCCAACACTATTTACTCTGCCCCTACTCAGATGGTATTGCGCCGTCGCAACCTTGGCTCTCTCTCTCCTGCTACTCTCTCCTCTTCCATCCTATCACCTCTTCCCTCTGCTCAAGCCTTCTCCAACCAATCTCCTGATTCTGCCTCCTCAAACCTCCTCTCCTCCCTTTCTGCATCCTTTGACTCTCTATGTCCCCTATCCTCCCGGCCGGCTCGGTCCTCCCCTCCTGCTCTGTGGCTTGACGACTCATTGTGAGCTCACAGAACAGGGCTCCGGGCAGCCGAGCGGAAATGGAGGAAAACTAGCCTCCATGCGGACCTGGCATCTTTTCACTCCCTACTCTCCACATTTTCTTCCTCTGTTTCTGCTGCTAAAGCCACTTTCTACCACTCTAAATTCCAAGCATCTGCCTCTAACCCTAGGAAGCTCTTTGCCACCTACTCCTCCCTCCTGAATCCTCCCCCCCCCCCCCCCCTCCTCCCTCTCTGCGGATGACTTTGTCAACCATTTGAAAAGAAGGTTGACGACATCCGATCCTCGTTTGTTAAGTCAAATGACACCGCTGGTCCTGCTCACATTGCCCTACCCTATGCTTTGACCTCTTTCTCCCCTCTCTCTCCAGATGAAATCTTGTGACTTGTGACGGCCGGTCGCCCAACAACCTGCCCGCTTGACCCTATCCCCTCCTCTCTTCTCCAGACCATTTCCGGAGACCTTCTCCCTTACCTCACCTCGCTCATCAACTCATCCTTGACCGCTGGCTACGTCCCTTCCGTCTTCAAGAGAGCGAGAGTTGCACCCCTTCTCAAAAAACCTACACTCGATCCCTCCGATGTCAACAACTGCAGACCAGTATCCCTTCTTTTTTTCCTCTCCAAAACTCTTGAGCGTGCCGTCCTTGGCCAGCTCTCTTGCTATCTCTCTCAGAATGACCTTCTTGATCCAAATCAGTCAGGTTTCAAGACTGGTCATTCAACTGAGACTGCTCTTCTCTTTGTCACGGAGACTCTCCGCAACGCTAAAGCTAACTCTCTCTCCTCTGCTCTCATCCTTCTAGACCTATCTGCTGCCTTTGATACTGTGAACCATCAGATCCTCCTCTCCACCCTCTCCGAGTTGGGCATCTCTGGCGCGGCTCACTCTTGGATTGCGTCCTACCTGACAGGTCGCTCCTACCAGGTGGCATGGCGAGAATCCGTCTTTGCACCACGTGCTCTCACCACTGGTGTCTTCAGGGCTCAGTTCTAGGCCCTCCCCTATTCTCGCTATACACCAAGTCACTTGGCTCTGTCATATCCTCACATGGTCTCTCCTATCATTGCTACGCAAACAACACACAATTAATCTTCTCCTTTCCCCCTTCTGATAACCAGGTGGTGAATCGCATCTCTGCATGTCTGGCAGACATATCAGTGTGGATGACGGATCACCACCTCAAGCTGAACCTCGGCAAGATGGAGCTGCTCTTCCTCCCGGGGAAGGACTGCCCGTTCCATGATCTCGCCATCACGGTTGGCAACTCCATTGTGTCCTCCCCCCAGAGTGGTAAGAGCCTTGGCGTGACCCTGGACAACACCCTGTCGTTCTCCGCTAACATCAAGGCGGTGACCCGATCCTGTAGGTTCATGCTCTACAACATTCGCAGAGTACGACCCTGCCTCACACAGGAAGCGGCGCAGGTCCTAATCCAGGCACTTGTCATCTCCCGTCTGGATTACTGCAACTCGCTGTTGGCGGGGCTCCCTGCCTGTGCCATTAAACCCCTACAACTCATCCAGAACGCCGCAGCCCGTCTGGTGTTCAACCTTCCCAAGTTCTCTCACGTCACCCCGCTCCTCCGCACACTCCACTGGCTTCCAGTTGAAGCTCGCATCTGCTACAAGACCATGGTGCTTGCATACGGAGCTGTGAGGGGAACGGCACCGCCGTACCTTCAGGCTCTGATCAGTCCCTACACCCAAAGATGGGCACTGCGTTCATCCTCCTCTGGCCTGCTCGCCTCCCTACCTCTGTGGAAGCACAGTTCCCGCTCAGCCCAGTCAAAACTGTTTGCTGCTCTGGCACCCCAATGGTGGAACAAGCTCCCTCACGACGCAAAGACAGCGGAGTCAATCACCACCTTCCGGAGACACCTGAAACCCCACCTCTTTAAGGAATACCTGGGATAGGATTAAGTAATCCTTCTAACCCCCCCTCCCTACCCTCCCCCTAAAAAAATATATAGATGTACTATTGTAAAGTGGTTGTTCCACTGGATATCATAAGGTGAATGCACCAATTTGTAAGTCGCTCTGGATAAGAGCATCTGTTAAATGACGTAAATGTAAAATGTAAATGTAATGAGAGTGATGGAGTGCTGCATCAGTTGACCTGGTCGCCACAATCGCCCGACCTCAACCAAATTGAGATGGTTTGGGATGAGTTGGACCGCAGAGTGAAGGAAAAGCAGCCAACAAGTGCTCAGCATATGTGGTAACTCATTCAAGACTGTTGGAAAAACGTTCCAGGTGAAGCTGGTTGAGAGAATGCCAATAGTGTGCAAAGCTGTCATTAAGTCGGCAGGTGGCCTAATGGTTAGAGTGTTGGGACAGTAACCGAAAGGTTGCTAGATCGAATCCCCAGGCTGACAAGGTAAAAATCTGTTATTCTGCCCCTGAACAAGGCAGTTAACCCACTGTTCCTAAGCCATCATTGTAAATAAGAATTTGGTCTTAACTGACTTGCCTAGTTAAATAAAGGTTACATTTAAGTCAAAGTGTATCTATTTGAAGAATCTCAAATTGTCACGTCCTGACCATAGAAGCTTTTAATTTCTATGATAGAGTATGTCAGGGCGTGACGGGGTTGTGTCTAGTTTAGGTTTTCTATGTTGTCATGTTCTTGTTTCTGTATTTCTATGTTTTTTTGGGGGGGATGATCTCCAATTAGAGACAGCTAGTCATCGTTGTCTCTAATTGGAGATCATACTTTAGTTGTTTTTCCCACCTGGGTTTGTGGGAGATTGTATTTTGAGTAAGTGTATGTTGCACCTCTTCGTCACGGTTTGTTGTTTTGTTCATTCGTTTATTTGTATGTCTTGCATAGTTTCACAGTTATAATAAAATGTGGATCGATACACACGCTGCGCTTTGGTCCCATCCTTCAGACAGCCGTGACACAAATGTAAAATATATTTTGATTTGTTTAACACTTCTTTGGTTACTACATGATTCCATGTGTTTTTTCATAGTTTCATGTCTTCACTATTATTCTACAATGTAGAAAATAGTAAAAATAAAGAAAAACCCTTGAATGAGTACGTGTTCTAAAACTTTTGACCAGTAGTGTAAATTCGGAGAGCCTGTTTCTGTCCTGCCCTTGACTTTGGTGCATGGCATGTGATGTCCATAGCCTCTTCGATGCAAAAACTCCCTGATCTTCTCAAAAATATAAGTTTGTCTAGCTGTGTCCAGTCCAGGTGTTGCTTGTACAGGCAGACCATCTATGGGAGGAAGGATGTCAGCGTTGCGGAGCAGCTAAAACCTGGTCCCGACTGAGTCCGAATGCTCCTTGGCGACAACAACACCTGGCTCCAATGTATTGAAGCTGTAAAACAGGAAATAACAAAACAAAGAAGACATTACAACCTTGCACAACATCAATTCACCCCCCCCCCCCAAGTTTAGATAAGAAGAATAAGCTCATACAATGCAATGAAAATTATATTCACCTGAAGTGCTGGTATTGCTTGATCTGTGGCCATGTTGAAGGCAGTTTTCCATTCGTCCCCTTCCCGTATCTGCAGCAGATGGTAGGCGTTCCATAGGTCCAGCTGGGAGAACACGGTGGCCCCCTGGAGCAGCTCGAAGATCGAGGAGATGAGTGGTAGCGGGTAGCGGTGCTTCACCGTGATGTCATTGTGATGTCATGGTAGTCGAAGTATGGGCACAAGGTTTTGTCCTTCTTCTCCACAAAGAATAACCCTGTGCCGGCAGGGGAGGCAGAAGGACAGATGCACACTGCATCTAGGGAGTCCTCAATGTTTGTCTCTATAGCCTTGGTCTCCGGACCCGACAGAGAGTACAGTCGTCTCCGGCGTGGAGTGGTGCCTGAGAGAAGGTCAATCCCACAGTCATAGGGTCAGTGCCGCGGAAGAAAAGTGCCCCGGGCCTTACTGAACACCTCCCGGAGGTCCTGGAACTCCGCGGGAATAGCGGAGAGGTCCAGGGCAACTTCCGAACCCACAGTGAAGATGTCCCGGGGCAGGCTGCGCTGACTTTAGGCAATGGGCGTGGCAGAACGGGCTCCAGCCCATAATGGCACCAGCAGTTGAGTCTATGATAGGATTGTGTCACTGGAGAATCCCAATACCACGGGAACCTGAGGAGTCTTAATCAGCATAAATTGGATAGCCTTGCTGGGGTTCCCTGACACTCTTATGTTGATGGGAGTAGTTTTGTGGGTGACCCGGCCTATAGAGCACCCATCCAGCGCTCTAATGTCCATGGGAATGGAGAGGGTCTGAGTGGGGATGCCAAGCTCGGACACCAGGGTAGCGTCCATGAAACTCTTATTGGCCCCAGAATCGATGAGTACCCGGAGAGATTTCAACTGGTTCCCCTACAGCAGGATGGCATTGAAAGGGGTGTGAGTAAGGGGAGAGGAAAAGTTCTCTGTATGGCCCACCAGAGTACTCGCCCCTACTGGTGAGCCTGGTCTTTTAGTGGACAGGAGGACACGAAATGACCAGTAGTCCCGCAATACAGGTAACTATTTGTGTGAAGCCAGTGTAGACATTCGGCTGGGACAGCCTATTTCTGCCTAGTTGCATCGGCTGAGGTGATTCAGCAGTCTTCGGAGTCTCTCAGGGGAACTCGGGTAGCCTCGGGTCCTCTCGGCAACGGAGACGTTGGGGACTTCCGGGATGTATCGGAGGCGAGGTGGAATCCTTGGGTGGGCGAATGGAATCGGACCCCCTTTCCTTCTTGCGTTCCCGTAGCCGCCCATCTATCCGGATGGTCAAGGCAATGAGCAAGTCGAAATCCGTCGGTAGTTACCGGGCTGCTAGTTCGTCCTTAACCTCCTCCGATACTCCGTGCAGGAACGTGTTGAATAGCAATTCCGGGTTCCAGGCACTCTCAGCTCCCAACGTCAGGAAATCCACTGCATAGTCTGCCACACTGTGGGAGTCTTGCCTCTCTCCCGGACAATGGAGATTCAAAAACCTTTAACCTCCACCACAAACTCCTCCAGACTGAAGGATACGGCCGACTGTTGTTCCCACACGGTCGTAGCCCAGGCGAGAGCCCTCCCGGACATCAGCGTGATGAGGTACGCTATTTTCGTTGGCTGGCCCTCACTACATATCCGTCGCCAAACCCACTGGATCCAGGTCATCTATACGTTTTTGCTAGGGAAAGCCCCGCCTTATCTCAGCCCACTGGTCACCATAGCAACACCCACCCGTAGCACGCGCTCCAGCAGGTATATTGCACTGGTCATCCCCAAAGCCAACACTTGCTTTGGCCGCCTTTCCTTCCAGTTCTCTGCTGCCAATGATTGGAACGAATTGCAAAAATCTCTGAAGCTGGAGTCTTATATCTCCATCTCTAACTTTAAGCATCAGCTGTCAGAGCAGCTTACCAATCACTGTATCTGTACACAGCCAATCTGTAAATAGCACACCCAACTACCTCATCCCCATATTATTACTTACCCCCTTTTGCACCCCAGTATCTCTACTTGCACATCATCATCTGCACATCTATCACTCCAGTATTAATGCTAAATTGTAATTATTTTCGCCTCTATGGCCTATTTATTGCCTACCTCCCTACTCTTCTACATTTGCACACACTGTACATAGATTATTCTATTTTTCTTTTCTATTGTATTATTGACTGTACGTTTGTTTATGTGTAACTCTGTGTTGTTGTTTTTGTCGCACTGCTTTGCTTTATCTTAGCCAAGTCGCAGTTGTAAATGAGAACTTGTTCTCAACTGGCCTACCTGGTTAAATAAAGGTGAAATAAAAATAAATACTTTTTTTTAAATTAGCGGTCCGAGGGGAAGGAGGAGGGCTGCAGCTCCATGATGAGAGAACACTGCACGAGAAACGCCCGACAGGTTCCCAAATCTTCAGCGAAGCTTTTGGGGAGGTAAGCGGGACTCTCGGGAAACCGGGATGGCCGGGGAGGCCACCTTGCTAACAGATGAATTACTGAGGGGCTGGGAGGTTACCGTCGCGGTAGGCTGCCTGACAGACAACCCACGGAATGTGGGTGTTCAACGCGTGGTCATGGCGTTCGGCCAGCGTCTGGAACTCTTCCATTAGACCATGAAGCAACTCCTCGTGCCTTCCAATGGTGGCTCCTTGGGAGGAGATGGCATTGCGGAGCTGGTCTGAGTCTGCTGGGTCCGGCATGGCCAGTTCGTACTGTCATGGCTCAGGAGAAGACCCAGATGCAGACAGTTTCGAAGTAACAAAAGTTTATTACAAAAACGGGGGCAGGCAAATGACAGGTCAAGGGCAGGCAGAGGTCAGTAGTCCAGAGCAGAGTCCAAAAGGTACAGAACGGCAGGCAGGGTCAGGGCAGGCGGAGGTCAGTAATCCAGGGTGGTGTGACAAGGTACAGAACGGCAGGCAGGCTCAGGGTCAGGGCAGACAGAATGGTCAAAAACCTGGGAAAGCTAGAAAACAGGAACTAGAGACAGACAGGAGGACAGGAAAAAAAACGCTGGTAGGCTTGACGAAACAAAACTAACAGGCAACAGACAAACAGAGAACACAGGTATAAATGCACTGGGGATAATGAGGGAGATGGGCGACACCTGGAGGGGGATGGAGACAAGCACAAAGACAGGTGAAACAGATCAGGGTGTGACAGAGAGAAAGACATTTGCTGAAGGGAAATAAGCATCAACTTTTGATTTCCCTAAGGACACACATTTTCACAAGATCTACGTTATTTGCCAACATATTGCTGTGTGTGTGCAATTAATGTTAAACATAGTGGATCCAGGCATGCGGTAGCATTGAGCAGCAGACAACACCCAACAATCATTGATCAGGGTCCCTCTACAGTAGTGCCAGCCATTGTTGAGAGACACCTGCCAGGGTACGGAGTGAGCCTTACACTCGTATCCTCCAACAATCTAATCATTACCCAGAGCCACTGCATAAAGGAGAGGAGAGGAGAGGCAGAGAGGGGATAGGGGGAAAGTGGGAGATGGAGATAAAAAAGGAAAGCGAAGGTGTGGAGGTTGAAGGAAAGAAAATGACGAAACATTTAGAAAAGAGCAGAGCAAAGAGCAGGGCACGCATATTGATCACATCTTTACTAATGTTGCAGAAATCTGCTCTAAAGCAGTATCCACACCCATCGGAAGTAGTGATCATAATATAATAGCCATATCTATAAAAAACGAAGTTCCAAAGACTAGACCTAAAGTTGTGTATAAACGATCATACAAGTGATTTTACAGTGATTCCAATGTCAAAGTTGTGAAAAAAATGTGTTGGTCTGATGGGTGTAGTGAGGAACATCCGGATGCTGCACTTGAAGCATTTTTTAAAAACTGCTTCTCCCGGTTATTGTTAGGCATGCGCCCATCAAGAAACTGACTGTTAGAACTGCTAAATCCCCATGGATAGATGAAGAATTTAAAAACTGTATGGTTGAGAGGGATTAGGAAAATGGAATAGCAAATAAGTCACAGCAGACTGGCAAACATACAGTGAATTGAGAAATCAACTAAACTAAACAGAAATAAGAAGAAACTATACTATGGAACAAATATAAATGATATAAACAATTATAGTAAAAAGCTAGAGTACTTTAAATGAAATTCTAGGCAAAAACGCAAACTTGGCTCCATCCTTCATTGAGGCAGATGCCTTGTTCATAACAAAATCATTTGATATTTTCTGTTGACAAGATTAGCTAACTTAGGTATGGCATGCAAACAACAAATGCTGAGCCTTCATATTCATGCATAATGGACCAAATAATGAAAGACAAGCACTGTAGTTTTGAGTTCCACAAAGTGGGTGTGGAAGAGCTGAAGAAATTGGAAGGAGGCGGAGGTCATTCCACTACCCAAGAATAGCAGAGCACCCTTTAATGGTTAAAACAACTGGCCAATCAGACTGTTACAGGGTTTAGCAAACTTTAGAAAAAAATTGTGTTTGATCAAATACAAAGTTACTTTACAGAAAACAAATTAACAACAGACTTTTAGCATGCTTATAGGGAAGGTCACTCAATGCTCGGCACTAACACAAATGACTGATGATGGGCTGAAAGAAATTGATAGTAAGAAGATGTGGGAGCTGTTTTGTTAGACTTCAAATAAAATTGTATTAGTCACATGTGCTGAATACAACAGGTGTAGACATTATAGCGAAATGCTAACTTACGAGCCCCTAACCAACAATGCAGTAAAAAAATAAAAATAAAAATACTGATAAGAATAAGAAATAAAAGTAACAAGTACAGTTGAAGTCTGAAGTTTACATACACCTTAGCCAAATACATTTAAACTCAGTTTTTAACAATTCCAGATATTTAATCCAAATAAAAATTCCCTGTCGTAGGTTTGTTAGGATCACCACTTTATTTTAAGAACGTGAAATGTCAGAATAATAGTAGAGAGAATGATTTATTTCAGCTTTTATTTCTTTCATCACATTCCCAGTGGGTCAGAAGTTTACATACACAAGTTGGGTGAATTGTGGCCCATTCCTCCTGACTGAGCTGGTGTAACTGAGTCAGGTTTGTAGGCCTCCTTGCTCACACACACCTTTTCAGTTCTGCCCACACATTTTCCATGGGATTGAGGTCAGGGCTTTGTGATGGCCACTCCAATACCTTGACTTTGTTGTCCTTAAGCCATTTTGACACAACTTTGGAAATATGCTTGAGGTCATTGTTCATTTGGAAGACCCATTTGCGACCAAGCTTTAACTTCCTGACTGATGTCTTGAGATGTTGCTTCAATATATCCACATCATTTTCTCTAATCATGATGCCATCTATTTTGTGAAGTGCACCAGTCCCTCCTGCAGCAAAGCATCCCCACAACATGATGCTGCCACCCCCGTGCTTCACGGTTGGGATGGTGTTTTTTTATTATTATTATTTTTTTAATCTTTATTTTAACAGGGAAAACAGACTGAGACCTGGATCTCTTTTACGGCTGTGCCCTGTGTAAACATGTTGACATGTACAGTTTTAGGCATACAGACAAGAACATTTCAAACATACAAAACAAAGACACAATTCAACAGAAACAATCACAGACAACATCATATTGATCCTCCATAACATTTTTTAAATGGGCAAGGGACTTAAGTTGGATCTGCAGTTTGTTCCATAAATAAGGTGCAAAGGGACGAAAGGCAGTCCTACCCAACTCTGTGGAGACCGCAGGAGTCTCTAATGTAATCCACATCTGTGATCTGGTTTTAAAATTAGTATATCTAGTGGAAATTAATGATGATATATATGGAGGTAGTTTTAAAAGAAGTGCTTTATAAATCAACAAGAGAGCATGTTGCTCTCACCTCACAGATAGAGAGGCCCAACCCACATGTTGATAAAGGATACAGTGATGAGTTTTGTAACTATCACCTGTGATAAACCTGAGTGCACAATGGTAAATAGCATCCAGTGGTTTTAATGTGTTTGCCGATGCATGCATATAGATAATATCACCATAATCTAAAACGGACATAAAAGTAGCCTGCACAATTTGTTTTATATTTACGGAGGACAGACAAGCCCTGTTTCTGTAAAGGAACCCTACTTGAATTTGAGCTTTTTTCCCAATTCAGTAACATGTTTTTTAAAAGAAAGCCTATCATCTAACCATACCCCTAAGTATTTATATGCAGAGACCTGTTTGATTTGAGTACCATCCAAGCTAGTGATTACAAAAGTGTTTCTAACTGAGAGTTTAGATCTAGAAAAAAACATGACATTTGTTTTCTTAGCGTTTAAAACAAGTTTAAGCTAGTGTTCTTAGTGTTCTTTGGCTCGCAAGCTTCCCCCTTTTTCCTCCAAACATAACGATGGTCATTATGGCCAAACAGTTCTATTTTTGTTTCATCAGACCAGAGGACATTGCTCCAAAAAGTACGATCTTTGTCCCCATGTGCAGTTGCAAACCGTAGTCTGGCATGTTTATGGTGGTTTTGGAGCAGTGGCTTCTTCCTTTCTGAGCAGCCTTTCAGGTTATGTCTATATAGGACTCGTTTTACTGTGGATATAGATACTTTTGTACCTGTTTCCTCCAACATCTACACAAGGTCCTTTGCTGTTGTTCTGGGATTTATTTTCACTTTTTGCACCAAAGTACGTTCAACTCTAGGAGACAGAATGCATCTCCTTCCTGAGCGGTATGGCGGCTGATTTGTCCCATGGTGTTTATACTTGTGTACTATTGTTTGTACAGATGAACGTGGTACCTTCAGGCATTTGGAAATTGCCTGATTTTGGATGATTTTTGGATGATTTCTTTTGATTTTCCCATGATGTCAAGCAAAGAGGCTATGAGCTTGAAGGTAGGCCTTGAAATACATCCACAGGTACACCTCCAATTGAATCAAATGATGTCAATTAGCCTATCAGAAGCTTCTAAAGCCATGACATAATTTTCTGGAATTTTCCAAGCTGTTTAAAGGCACAGTCAACTTAATGTATGTAAACTTCTGACCCACTGGAATTGTAACACAGTGAATTATAAGTGAAATAATCTGTCTGTAAACAATTGTTGGAAAAATGACTTGTGTCATGCACAAAGTAGATGTCCTAACCGACTTTCCAAAACTATAGTTTGTTAACAAGAAATTTGCGGAGTGGTTAAAAAACAGGTTTTAATGACTCCAACCTAAGTGTATGTAAACTTCCGACTTCAACTGTAATTAAAGAGCTGCAGTAAAATAACAATAGCAAGACTATATACAGGGGGGTACCGGTACAGAGTCAATCTGCGGGGGCACCGGTTAGTTGAGGTACTATGTACATGTGGGTAGAGTTATTAAAGTGACCATGCATAGATGATAACAACAGAGAGTATCAGCGGTGTAAAATGCAAATAGTCTGGGTAGCCATTTGATTAGGAGTTCAGGAGTCTTATGGCTTGGAGGTAGAAACTGTTAAGAAACCTCTTGGACCTAGACATGGCGCTCCGGTACCGCTTGCCATGCGGTAGCAGAGAGAACAGTCGATGACTAGGGTGGCTGGAGTCTTTGACATTTTTTAGGGCCTTCCTCTGACACCGCCTGGTATAGAGGTCCTGGACGGCAGGGAGCTTGGCCCCAGTGATGTACTGGGCCGTTCGCACTACCCTCTGTAGTGCCTTGCGGTCGGAGGCTGAGCAGTTGCAGTACCAGGCAGTGATGCAACCAGTCAGGATGCTCTCGATTGTGCAGCTGTAGAACCTTTTGAGGATCTCAGGACCCATGCCAAATATTTTCCGTTTTTTCCTACAGTCCACAATCATCTCCTTTGTCTTGATCACGTTGAGGGAGAGGTTGTTTTCTTGGCACCACATGGCCTGGTCTCTTACCTCCTCCCTATAGGCTGTCTCATCGTTGTCGGTGATCAGGCCTACCACTGTTGTGTCATTGGCAAACTTAATGATGGTTTTGGAGTCGTGCCTGGCCATGCGGTCATGAGTGAACAGGGAGTACAGGAGGAGGCTGAGCACGCACCCCTGAGGGGCCCCGTGTTGAAGATCAGTGTGGCGGATGTGTTGTTACCTACCCTCACCACCTGGGTGCGGCCCGTCAGGATGTCCAGGTTCCAGTTGCAGAGGGAGGTGTTTAGTCCCAGTGTCCTTAATGTATGCTTCATGTATGCTTCATGTATGTAAAGGAATTACAAAAGTCAGAAATAGCGATAAAATTAATCACTTACCTTTGAAGATCTTCATATGGTTGCAGCCACAGGAGTCCCAGCTACACAATAATTGTTTGTTTTGTTCGATACTGTCCCTCTTTATATCCTAAAAACTCAGTTTTGTTGGCGCATTTTGTTCAGTAATCCACTGGCTCAAAGGCGGTCAAAACATGCAGACCAATGCATCCTAATATTAACGGTAAAGTTCGTTGAAACATGTCAAACAATGTTTATAATTAATCCTCAGGTTGTCAATTGTCTAAATAATCGATAATTTTTCAACCGGACAATAGCGTATTCAATAGAAAGGAAAAACAACAAAGGGCGCGCACTCGGTCACACGCGCAAACCAGAACTGCATGAATCTACAGTCCACTGACAAAGGTTTCTTTCTTCTTCATTTTTTAGAAAACAAGCCTGAAACAATGTCTCAAAGACTTGACATCTAGTGGAAGCCATAGGAACTGCAATCTGGGTCCTAACCCATTAGATACTCCATAGGCATTCAATTCAAAATACCCACATCAAAAAAATCCCACTTCCTGGAGGAATTTTCTTCATGTTTTCGCCTGCCATATTAGTTCTGTTATACTCTGTTATACTATACTGTTTTCTGTCCAAATCTACCAATTATATGCATATCCTAGTTTCTGGGCCTGAGTAACAGGCAGTTTACTTTGGGCACGCTTCTCATCCAGATGTCGAAATAACTTCCCACAAGCCATAAGAAGTTAAAGAAGCAATAAATATGTACTCCTTTAGACGAGTTGAGTATCTGGAGCATCAGCATTTGGGGGTTCGATTACAGGCTCAAAATGGCCAGAAACAAGGAAACTTTCCTCTGAAATCTGTCAGTCTATTCTTGTTCTGAGAAATGAAGACTATTCCATGCGATAAATTGCCAAGAAACTGAAGATCTCTTACAGCGCTGTGTACTACTCCCTTCACAGAACAGCGCAAACTGGCCCTAACCAGAATAGAAAGAGGAGTGGCACAACTGAGCAAGAGGACAAGTACATTAGTGTCTAGTTTGATAAACAGACGCCTCACAAATCCTCAACTGGCAGCTTAATTAAATAGTACCCGCAAAACACCAATCTCAACAGTGAAGAGGCAACTCCAGGATGCTGGCACTGTATATCCCACTCAGCACACAACATCCACAGACATCGAATTATGGGAGATATCAGGTCCCTCCACATCGAATTATGGGAGATACCAGGTCCTTCCGTCGAGGCTGTTATTTTGCCCAAAAATAGTTATCCAAAATTGGGCAGGATATGTTTATGGCACAGATAGCTTTGAGACACAACATCAGGAGTTTGTGTATTTGTTGGACTCCCTGAGTTGTGCATCAATCTGGTTGGTGAAGCCGGCTATATTATGTTATGATTATTTTCCGTCGCCACCCACCACCAGATCGATGCACAACTCAGGGAGTCCATCCAATACACAGGGTCCTGATGTTGTGTCCCAAAGCTAAGGCACAGACATAGATCATAAATTTAGTTGAATGTCCGGATTTGGTTAGTGTAGCTAGCTAGTTGGTTAACCAGCAGCTACCAACAGCCAGCCAATATTAGCTGACGAGATGGCTAACTAGCTAATATAACATATTCCACACCGTCCTCGGACGTTGTTTTGATCTGTAAGACAACAGTGTTATTGATTAGTGTTAACTTAGCTAATAACGTTAGCGAGCTAGCTATAATAGTTAACTATATTATTTTCCTCTCTGGCTAAATGTATGTTAGCTAGCCTGCACATGATGTAACTAACGTTAGCTAGCCAGCTAGGTAGGCCGACCTGTGAGTTTAGTTAACTAGTTAGCTAGCTAATGAACTTTGATTAACGTTTGCTAGCTTGTTTGTTAATGTTGTCTGTAACTAACGTTAGCTAGTTAAACTGATTTGACTTGTAGATTGAGCAACAGACGTGGCTGTCATCTTTCTACTTTTCCCTTCCCGAGTGGCACAGCAGTCTAAGGCACTGCATCTCAGTGCTAGAGGTGTCACTACAGACCCTGGTTCGATCTGTATCACAACCGGCCGTGATTGCGAGTCCCATAGGGCGGCGCACAATTGGCCCAGTGTTGTCCGGGTTAAGGGAAGGTTTAGCCAGGGTAGGCCGTCATTGTAAATAAGAATTTGTTCTTAACTGACTTGCCTAGTTAAATAAAATAAATATTTAGATTAGTGTGGTTATCTTGAGCATTGTCATCATCACAGTCTGTGTTTGTGTGTGTGACATTGACAACTGATCAGAATACAAGCAAAATACAAATAATACATCATTGTTTTGATTGTGTAACTATGCATGTAGTTTTATTTTACTCCTCTCTCTGTCTCCCTAGCAGTTATCCATTCCAACCTGTCTGTTGGATTAGCCAATGACTAGCATTTCCTCATGAGGCCCCAATTTGACATCACTTCCAAAATGTTATTCACTGTAAATGCAACACAAATCGGCTTGTCAAAAAAGTACACAAAAAGTTAGAGCATATGAAATCTTCCTCTACTTCACAGACCCCAAATATCTTATTGATAAAAAGTTACAGCTGTTTTAGTAACCGCATCAGATTTTTCTGTAACTTTTTATAAAACAACTGAAATTGACACCTTTACAAGTTAGACAAAAAGTTAGACATTTTTTAAAATATTTTTATATTTATTGAATATTCAAAACATACAATATACTTGCAGTGAAGCCGCTCAACAACTACATCATACCAGTCATCCAATAGATTCCCATTCAGAGCGACACACAGCAGCATTCAGGGTCAGTGCCCTGCTCAAGGGCATGTTGACCAATCTACCACCAGGCCAAAAACTGGAACCCTCCAAGATCCCCCCACAGTTCCCCAATAGCTGTCCCTCAACCATTTGAGACCCCTCCCACAGTCCCCCCAGGAACAAAAATAAAAAAATACAATTAATTCCATTCCCCATCCCCAAGAACCCAATGCACCAACAACCAAGAGAATGAGCTAAAGTATACCAGTTTCATTTGAGGACATATTTGTCTACTTCTCTGCTATTCAAGTATGTTTGTGGAACAAACATATCCACTAAGGATCTAACAATACAGTTGTTTTAATTGCATTAACACATTTTCCCAAAACCCTTTCCAAACTGACATTTTGATCACTCCCAACAAATTCAGACAAAATCTTAGAGCGTATGAAATGTACTTCTCTGCTTTTAAAAATCTGAAAACGGATTAGGAAAAGCTTTTACCAATCAATAGGTACAGTAGATCTTTTTTAGTAACCCATCAACTGCTCTCTTTATAGATGCAGTATGTCATACCAGAAGCTAACAGATTCATTACTTACCAACAGCTGCAAATTCCAATAAAACTACATCTAATTTTTCAAGTTCACATTCCTTGCATTGTCTTACACAATCATCAATCTAGCAAAGAAGTTGTGGTAAAAGTGCAGTATTTTAGTTTAAAAGCACAACCATGTTAGCATGATTTTCACACTTGCTTTATCAATGGAGGGAGAAGGGTTGCCAAGGCAAAATCTTAGCTTGACAAATTCTCCTGATATGTGATTCTGTTTTGGCCCAAACAGCTGGAGCTACGATATTTCATGGTTGCCCAGTCTGGACGACCTGGAATGTGTCCATTTCCACAGATTACAAAACATTTATATTGTCACTTAATCAAAACAGTGGTATATGTATTCTGATCTGTCAATATTCACACACACGACTGTGATGATGACAATCTAAATATGGAAAGGAAAAGTAGAAAGATGGCTGAAATGGCTCACTGTCACTATTTTCTGTTCATTCTGATCAGGAAGAACTGGATAGGTGAAAACAAATACCATAATGCTTTCACTTATCTGCTCTTCAGATTAGTGCAAATGAAAGAAAGGAAATAGAGGAAGCCACTAGACTATTGAGGTGCACCCCTAAAGTAGGCTATGGCTGCTTGTCCTGTGTAGGACAATAACGTATATGCAGGGAGACAGGAAGCAGGTGCAGAAGGTGACTTTATTAAGAAACATGAAGATAATCAAAACAGGAGTAGTGTACTGAACGTAAACAAAACCCAATACTGCCTGATCACTGAGGCTATTGAGGGCTAAATAAAAAGAGTAATCAGGTTGATGATGAATTCCAGGTGTGCATAACGATGGGGAGCAGGTGTGCGCAATGGTTGCCAGGTGTGTGTAATGTGGGTTGCCAAGACCGGTGGTTAGGAGGTGTGACAGTAACCCCCCTCCTGACGCGCAGCTCCAGCCGCAGGACGACGACCAGGAGGGCAGCCCCAAGGGTGAGGAGTGAGCCAGTCTGGATGGCGGAGGTGGAAATCCCTGATGACATTGGGATCCAGGATGTCATCCATTTGGACCCAGCAGTGCTCCTCTGGATCGTACCCCTTCCAGTCCACCAGGTACTGGAGCCAACCCCCACAACGTTAGGAGTCCGAGAGGGACCTGACAGCATAGACGGGACTCCCATCAATGTCCAGGGGAGGTGGAGGGGTGTTGCGGGTGACGGCACCAGCCAGCGGACCAGGAACCACCTGCCTGAGGGAAACATGAAAACAGAGTGAGATTCAGTAGTTAGTGGGGAGTTGTAATCTAGATGTTACCTTGTTAACCCGCCAGAGGACCTTGGAGGGCCACACAAACCGGGGGCTCAGCTTCCTACAGGGCAGGCAGAGCAGGAGGTTCCTGGTGGAGAGCCAGATGCGTTCACCAGGATGAAACACGGGAGCCTCACTGCAGTGGCGGGCCTCCTGCTCCTTCTAGCAGTGGACACCTGAACCACTCATCCACCGCAGGAACATCGGTCTGGCTCGGGGTCCACGAGGCAGGGCTGGCTGATATCCCAGGACACACTGGAAGGGGGTCAGCCCAGTGGAGGAGTGAAGCAGTGAATTCTGGGAGCACTCCGCCCTGCGATGAAACCGGGGGTGACTCCTAAGGAACCTACCCAGCTCTCCACCTGCCCGTCGGTCTGAGGCCAGTACCCGGAAGTGAGGCTGACCATGACCCCCAACTTCTCCGTGAAAGCTCTCCAGACCCGTGATGTGAATTGGGGGCCACGGTCCTCCTGAAAGCCATAGTGCTGGAAGACCTTCTGGAACAATGCATCAGTGACCTGGAGAGCGGTAGGGAGATCAGAGTGGGATAAAATGTCAGGATTCAGAGAATCTGTCCACAATCACCATAATAGTAGTGAAACCATCAAAAGGAGGGAAGATCAGTGAGTCACGGGTAGAAGTTTCCCTGCTGGAGCGTGCCAGGGAGATTTAGTTTGGGCACATACGGAGCAGGAGTTGACATAGTGAGCAGCGTCCTGCACCAAGGTGTGCCACCAGTACTTTCTGGGGAGATAGATGGAATAGTGGGAGTGATACCTTTGTGTCAAGCGATGAGAGATGTGGCCCAGGTCAACAGCCAATCCCTTATCACCGTGGGAATGTAGGTGCGCTCGGAGGACAGGTAGCAGGTGCGGGTTCCCACTCCAGAGCCTGGCGAATGTCCACATCTACGTCCCAAAGCACGGGGCAACAACTCGGAAAGGCGGAATGATGGGATGCACTCAGGACAGGAAACTCCCGAATCGTAGCGACAGGACATCGGCTTTGATGTTCTTTGAAGCTGGGCGATATGACAAGGTGAAGTCGAATCTAGTGAAGAAAAAGGGCCTATCTTGCTTGGCCCGGGTTCAGCCACCTCGCTGTCCGTATGTACTCCAGGTTCCGATGGTCGGTGAGGATGAAAAATGGATCCTTGGCGTCCTCCAGCCAGTGTCTCCACTTCTCTAATGCTAACTTCACCGCCAAGAGCTCCTTGTCACCGACGTCAGTTCCTATCTGCAGGAGCCAGTTTTTTAAAAGTAGTATAAACATGGATACAATTTCTGTGGGTTACCTTGATGTTGGGACAGGACGGCCCCCAAGCCCACTTCTGAAGCGTCCACCTCCACCACGAAGGGCAGTGTAGGATCTGAGAGTTTCAGCAACGGGGCGGAGGTGAAATGTACCTTCAGTATACGGAAGGCCTAATTGGTTGCAGGACTCCACACCAACTTACGGGGACAAGTACCAAGGAGAGAGGTGAGAGGAGAGGCGATGGAGCTGAAGTTCCTAACGAAGAGGCGGTAGTAGTTGGCAAACCCCAAAAACCGTTGTAGCTTGGAACCACGGGGGAAGGGAATGCACGTCCTATGGTATTCGGGTGATTTTTATCCTCGACCATGAGACGGTGGGGTCATGACGTTGGAGCCATGGGAGGCCGAGGATGACTTTGTATGGGTGCATTGATGAGGAAGGGAAGGCTTTCTTGATGCATGGGTTCCACTTTGAGGGTGAGTGGTGCTATGATCTGTGTTATTAGGTCTTTGTTTACCACCATGATCCTGAGTAAGAACTGAGGACATAAACCCACCCATCCTTTTCACAAACAAAAAGCTTAAAAACCTTCTCATGATCAGGCAATCCTTGACAAGGAGAAAATGGCGCCAGAAGAAATGGCAGCAGTTTTACGTGTGCCCAACCAATTGTGCTATTACGTGTTTTTTTTGCGTTATTTGTAACTTATTTTGTACATAATATTTCTGCAACCATATCTTACTGCAAAAAAAGAGCTTCTGGGTATCAGGACAGCGATCACTCACCTCAGATTAGACAAAGATTTTTTCTACAACAAAGACGACGCACAAGGCATTCTCCAAACACCCCACAGGACCGATATCCCCATTATTTGCAAGAGGAGGCGACGCAGGTACAGAGGACAAAGAGCCGGATGCCTGGTCAGGACCCAGCAAAGGCGACTGGGAAAGCTGCCGTTACCGTCAATACTACTCGCCAACGTGCAATAATTGGACAATAAATTAGACGAGGTACGATCAGGAATATCCTACCAACAGGACATCAAAAACTGTAATATCCTATGTTTCACAGAATCGTGGCTGAATGACGACATGGATATTCAGCTAGCAGGATATACGCTGCACTGGCAAGATAGAACAGCACACTCCGGTAAGACGAGGGTGGGCGGTCTGTGCATATTTATAAACAGCTGGTGCATGAAATCTAAGGAAGTCTAGATTTTGCTCGCCTGAAGTAGAGTATATTGTGATAAATTGCAGGCCACACTACTTGCCTAGAGAGTTTTCAGCTATACTTTTCGTGGCTGTTTATTTACCACCACAAACCGATGCTGGCACTAAGACCGCACTCAGTCAGCTGTATAAGGAAATAAGTAAACAGGAAAGCACTCACCCAGAGGTGGCGCTCCTAGTGGCCAGAGACTTTAATGCAGGGAAACTTAAATCAGTTCTACCAAATTTCTATCAACATGTTAAATGTGCAACCAGAGGGAAAAAAATTCTAGATCACCTGTACTCCACACACAGAGACGCGTACAAAGCTCTCCCTCACCCTCCATTTGGTAAATCCGACCACAATTCTATCCTCCTGATTCCTGCTTACAAGCAAAAATGAAAGCAGGAAGCACCAGTGACTCGGTCTATAAAAAAGTGGTTAGATGAAGCAGATGCTAAACTACAGGACTGTTTTGCTATCACAGACTGGAACATGTTCCGGGATTCTTCCGATGGCATTGAGGAGTACACCACATCAGTCACTGGCTTTATCAATAAGTGCGTCGAATACGTCGTCCCCACAGTAACTGTACGTACATACTCCAACCAGAAGCCATGGATTACAGGCAACATTCGCACTGAGCTAAAGGGTAGAGCTGCCGCTTTCAAGGTGCAGGACTCTAACCCGGAAGCTTACAAGAAATCCTGCTATGCCCTGTGATGAACCATCAAACAGGCAAAGCGTCAATACAGGGCTAAGATTGAATCATACTACACCGGCTCCGACGCTCATCTTATGTGGCAGGGCTTGCAAACTATTACAGACTACACAGGGAAGCACAGCTGCGAGTTGCCCAGTGACACAAGCCTACCAGACGAGCTAAATGACTTCTATGCATGCTTCGAGGCAAGCAACACTGAGGCATGCATGAGCGCATCAGCTGTTCCGTACAACTGTGATCACGCTCTCCGTAGCCGATGTACACAAGGCTGCGGGGCCAGATGGATTACCAGGACGTGTGCTCCGGGCATGTACTGACCACTGGCAGGTGTCCTCACTGACATTTTCAACATGTCCCTGATTGAGTTTGTAATACCAACATGTTTCAAGCAGACCACAATAGCCTCTGTGCCCAAGAACAAAGGCAACCTGCCTAAAGGACTACAGACCCGTAGCACTCATGTCCGTAGCAATGAAGTGCTTTGAAAGGTTGGTAATGGCTCACATCAACACCATTATCCCAGAAACCCTAGACCCACTCCAATTTGCATACCGCCCAAACAGATCCACAGATGATGCAATCTCTATTGCACTCCACACTGCCCTTTCCCACTTGGACAAAAGGAACACCTATGTGAGAATGCTATTCATTGACTACAGCTCAGCGTTCAACACCATAGTACCCTCAAAGCTCATCACTAAGCTAAGGATATTTCCTTCCTCCTTTTTGTCTCCCTTTTGCTCTCTCCAAACGTGCGCATACACACACACACACACACACACACACACACACACACACACACACGTGAAAGTGTTATTGGTTGTGATTTCATGATTTTCATCATGTGATAATTTAGGCAACTGGATCCTGGACTTCCTGACTGGCCGCCCCCAGGTGGTGAGGGTAGGTAGTAACACATCTGCCATGCTGATCCTCAACACTGGAGCTCCACAGGGGTGCGTGCTCAGTCCCCTCCTGTACTCCCTGTCCACCCACAACTGCATGGCCAGGCACGACTCCAACACCATCATTAAGTTTACAGACGACAACAGTGGTAGGCCTGATCACAGACAACGACGAGACAGCATATAGGGAGGTCAGAGACCTGGCCGTGTGGTGCCAGAATAACAACCTATCCCTCAACATAGCCAAGACTAAGGAGATGATTGTGGACTACAGGAAAAGGAGGACTGAGCACGCCCCCATTCTCCTCGACGGGGCTGTAGTGGAGCAGGTTGAGAGATTCAAGTTCCTCGGTGTCCACATCAACAACAAACTAGAACGGTCCAAACACACCAAGACAGTCGTGAAGAGGGCACGACAAAGCCTATTCCCCCTCAGGAAACTAAAAAGATTTGGCATGGGTCCTGAGATCCTCAAAAGGTTCTGCAACATCGAGAGCATCCTGACTGGTTGCATCACTGCCTGGTACGGCAATTGCTCGGCCTCTGACCGCAAGGCACTAAAGAGGGTAGTGCGTACGGCCCAGTACATTACTGGGGCTAAGCTGCCTGCCATCCAGGACCTCTGCACCAGGCGGTGTCAGAGGAAGGCCCTAAAAATTGTCAAAGACCCCAGCCACCCCAGTCATAGACTGTTCTCTCTACTACCGCATGGCAAGCGGTACCAGAGTGCCATGTCTAGGACAAAAAGGCTTATCAACAGTTTTTACCCCCAAGCCATAAGACTCCGGAACAGGTAATCAAATGGCTACCCGGACTATTTGCATTGTGTGCCCCCCCAACCCCTCTTTTTACGCTGCTGCTACTCTCTGTTTATCATATATGCCAAGTCACTTTAACTATACATTCATGTACATACTACCTCAATTTGGCCAACCAACCAGTGCTCCCGCACATTGGCTAACCGGGCTATCTGCATTGTGTCCCGCCACCCACCACCCCCTCTTTGACGTCTCTTTTACGCTACTGCTACTCTCTGTTCATCATATATGCATAGTCACTTAACCATATCTACATGTACTTACTACCTCAATCAGCCTGACTAACCGGTGTCTGTATGTAGCCTCGCTACTTTTATAGCCTCGATACTGTATATAGCCTGTCTTTTCACTGTTGTTTTAATTCTTTACTTACCTATTGTTCACCTAACACCTTTTTTGCACTATTGGTTAGAGCCTGTAAGTAAGCATTTCACTATAAGGTCTACACCTGTTGTATTCGGCGCACATGACAAATACATTTTGATTTGAGATAAGAATCTGTTTCAACCTAGTCCAAGACAACTTCACCTCAGGAGTCCACTTAATGAGGTCATTCGCCACCACCTTGTGGCCGTAGATGAGATCAGCAAGTGGTTGCACTACTTGAGAATAATCGGCCAACCATGCCCTGCAGTACCCTGCTATCCCAGTAAGGGAGATCATATGCTGCTTAGTAACATGCAACGGTATAGTCAAAATAAATGTAATCCTTTCAGCATTCAACTGAAAGGATTAGGAGTGACATCATGTCCAAGGTCCCTATTTTGAGAGTTTGCGGCCATTCTCAGCTAAGAACATTAACAGAGCTCTGGTGTCGACTTCGCATGCTTTTAGAGTTTCAGAACACAGTAAGAGGTTGTCTACATACTGAATTAACTTACTTCCTCTGGGGGGTATGGAACCCTCTAAATTTTGCGCCAAAGTGGCTGGAAATACTGCCAGAGAATCGGAATAGCCTTGGGGCATCACAGACCAAGACCATTTCCGATTTAAAAATGTAAAAGAAAACCAGAACTGTGACCCAACATACAGCCTTTACATTTTATTCTATTTTTCTGTCTTATTGGATAATGTTGTCAGGAATGGTTTATCTGAAAGATGTTAATTCTATGTAAAATATTCTGTAACAAGTGTTGTTTTTGTGCTCAATGGTGGATCTATTCGTAATTATTTAAGAGATGATTGGATTGTGAGGCCGGTTGGACGTACTGCCAAATTCCCTAAAACAACGTTGGAGGCAGCTTATGGTAGAGAAATTAAAATTAAATATCCGGCAACAGCTCTGGTGAACATTTCTGCTGTCAGTATGCCAATTGCACACTCCCTCAAAACTTGAGATATCTGGACATTTTAGAGTGACCTTTTATTGTCCCCAGCACAAGGTGCACCTGTGTAATTCTCATGCGGTTTAATCAGCTTCTTGATATACCACACCTGTCAGGTGGATTGATTATCTTGACAAAGGAGAAATGCTCACTAAGATGGATGTAAACAAATTTGTGCACAGAATTTGAGAGCAATATGCTTTTTGTGCATATGGAACATTTCAGGGATCTTTTATTTGAGCTCATGAAACATGGGACCAACACTTTACGTTTATATTTTTTTCAGTGTATATTTACCCCAAAATATAATAGTGATCATAAAGGATGCAGATAATGACATTGATGGAAGCCTCAATCTATCTGGAATATTGAAGCTGATCTACTCCCTAAAAAATAAAATATATAAACAATGGCAACACTGCCATGTTGATCTGAGGCCTGCTGTTGGAAAATCACATTAGTATCTGACTTCCGGCTATCACAGTTGCACCTCACCTGACTTCACTCCTAGACTTTCGTCTATTCGGTTGCTTTAGCCTTACCACTCAAACGCGCCCTCTCTCTCTCTGCTGTGTCCACTGAGCCGTTGGGCCCGCCCTCAACCTCATTGCATAACGCTGGGCATCACAGGATGCTGAGGGGAGGACAGTTCATAATAATGGCTGGAATGGAGTGAATGGAATGGTATCATACACATGGAAAACGTGTGTGTTCAATACAATTCCATTGATTCCATTCCAGCCATTACTATGAGCCCGTCCTCCCCAATTAAGGTGACACCAGCCACCTATGCTGGGCAGGACACTAGCTGTCACTCAAATGCGAGGGGCTGAAGCTCATTGGTTAGAACTCAAATTACTAGGGAGCCTGCCCACGTTGGTGGAAATGTAGGGAAAATGGCATCACACAGCTTCAAGAAAGTCACTTTCAAACTAGGGATTTTGTGGCTAATTGAGGTAAAACAGTAATTCTCCTCATAGATTATGCATGTATGAACTACACATTGACACATCCAGCACAAAGCTGGAGGTTTAAAAAATACTTTCTTAGTCACCAAAGTAACAGAGCATGTCTTTAAATGAATTATTATTACAGTCCAGATCAAAATACATAACATTCATTAAATGGTTAGCTGTGTCAATGTTGACAGTAGCTAGTTTTCCTTCCATCTACATAAAGAAAATATACATTTTCCCCACCAGTGGTGCATTTCCAACAAACAGACTTGTTGCGGATAAAAATCAGTGCATAGTGCACACAAAATGTACTTTTTTGCTTAAGTTTTCATGTACCAAATAAAAATCTAAAGTTCAATGTGTTTCCATCGCATTTAACTCTACAGATAGTTGCCACTTGTCACAAACACTGTTGCGTTAAATAGCAAATGTGCCTACTCTAGTCTTGGCACGTGCGTTCTAGCCAACAGCTTGCAGATAGGCTAGTCTACATGATGAGATTATTATTATGGATAAGAGCAAGAATATTTGTATTTGTCAAACGGCAGTCAAGCACTGATCATCATGTCACCAGAATAAGACCCTCGATTTCTATTAGAAAGGAGCATCAAGATCACTGTGCATTTTCACCACTCTGAAGTTTATCATTTATTTAATCTGTAGCCTAATAAACTGTATGGTTTCCCAAGTCGCAGCGGGAGCACCACACACACCATATCATTGCGTGATTCAGTTTACTTCGATATGATGGTTATTATATAAATTCTTGGGCATAAAAAGGTGTTTTCACTGCCATTTCTCGCATAATTAATTTTACAGACAAAAAGAACCCACGTTGAACGAATCAATTATCTGTCGGCATTTTATAAAACCTCCAGAAATGGGTCTAATAACATTTTGGTAAAAAAAAAGTCAAAAATATATTTTAACATTGGACCATGCATATAGGCTATGCACAGTCTATATTATCAGATGTGCCATCGGCAATAAGAATTATCACCTGTAGACCAACTGATAAAGCATAGTGGCTATAAAATGTACATAGGCTGAAGCATGGGGTTTGTCCAGCTGCATTTACCCCAGCTGCATTTACCCCATTGGACACTACGTGGTAGTAATGTACAACTGGGATCCCCTCGTTCTTTTAACAAAGGCCAAAACGGCTTTCAAAAGTTTTCCTGCGATTGCATTAAACATTGTTGTGCATTAACTGCTTGTCGGAATACATCTGTCCCTCCTATGGCTCTAGCAATTTCAATGAGCCTCGAGAATGAACACACAACAAGCTGACTAGGTAAAAATCGGTCAACTATTCTACTATGGGGTTGTTTGATTTTGTTTCATTAATAACATTACAAAAATAGTAGCACTGAAAAGTTACATCCAGAGTGATAAAATATAGGCTTTTAATACATTTTTCCAGCAGCTACAGTAGGTGCACCGCTGTCGGATTTGAGCACTGATGTGGTGCGCATTATAGACTACTTAATTCCCTTAATCTGAACATCGGAGTGTCATCAATAATCATGCATGTCAGTTCAGCGCACACAGAGTAACAGAGAAAATAAAATATTTGAGAATACATTTGAGAATATATTTCGTAGAACAGACATGCTTCTGTCCGTATTAGGCATCTCCAAGTCAAAAAAGATTACTGGTGTTTCAAAGTTTGTTAGTCATCTGTAAGTAGTAAGTATATTTGACATCTAGCCTTAAATACAACATGACATTTTTCCAAAACAGTAACCCAAACAAAAACATGTCCATGTTCAACCAAGTCATTACCACACTCATACGCTGCTGGTCAACATTACCTTGTCAATACAATACTGTAGTTGTATCTTGTAAATACATAACAAACAAGCTTACATAATTCACCACACACACACTTGAAGTACCTACAGTGCCTTCGGAAAGTATTCAGACCAATTGACCTTTTACACATTTTGTTACATTACAGCCTTATTCTAGAATGGATTAAATAAAACAAGTTCCTCAGCAATCTACACACAATACCCCATAATGACAAAGCAAAAACAGGTTTAGAAATGTTTCTATTTTATACATAAAAAATTAAACAAATACCTTATTTACATAACTATTCAGACCCTTGGCTATGAGACTTGAAATTGAGCTTAGGTGCATCCTGTTTCCATTGATCATTCTTGAGATTGTTAGGTACTAAATAATGACTGGTAACAGGTGTAGGAACTGTGCCTACGTTATTTCTGGTGCAGGCTCCTGTTTCACTGATTCGGACTCTGTAGTTCGCAGCGCCAACTGTTAGGTTCTAAATAAAGAGTAAAAACTCACGGACGATTAGTAAAGCTCAAACCAAGTTTATTCACCCACTGGGTCACACAGCTGCATAAGACCAAGGCCGGCTGCGACAGAGCCTGGACTCGAACTAGGATCTGTAGTGCCACAACTAGAGATCCTGCCTTAGACCACTGCGCCACCCGAGAGGCCCTTGCAAGATAGAATTTTTGTGATATCTGTTCTTCCTCACTTCATCTGACCTCTGCCCAAATTCCTCACTCCTCCACAGCTGTCCTGTTGACTTGTACCAGACTGTGGCCCTTCTCCTTCCATTGGATCCCTGATGTCTAACAACATATTCTGGCAGAATGTAAACGTTCTACATTCCCCTCTCCCTCAGTGACATGAATAAGGATATTTCATATTTTCATGTTTAGAAGTCAGAACCCATCAAGATGTTTCTACAACTTGATTGGAGTACACTTGGGGTAAACACAATTGAATCGACATGATTTGGAAAGGGAGACACCTGTATACATAAGGTCACACAGATGACAGTGCATGTCAGAGCAAAAACCAAGCCATGAGGTTGAAGGAATGGTACGTAGAGCTCCGAGACATGATTGTGTCCAGGCACAGATCTGGGGAAGGGTACCAAAACATTTCTGCAGCATTGAAGATCCCCAAGAACACAGTAGCCTCAATCATTCTTAAATGGAAGAAGTTTGGAACCACCAAGACTCTTCCTAGAGCTGGCCGCCCAGCAAAACTGAGCAAACGCGGAAGAATGGCCTTGTCAGGGAGGTGACCAAGAATCTGATGGTCACTGACAGAGCTCTAGAGTCCCTCTGTGGAGATGGGAGAACCTTCCAGAAGGACAACCATCTCTGCAGCACTCCACCAAATCAGGCCTTTATGGTACAGTGGCCAAACAGAAGCCACTCCTCAGTAAAAGGCACATGACAGACTGCTTGGAGTTTGCCAAAATGCACCTAAAGACTCTCAGACCATGAGAAACAAGATTTTCCGGTCTGATGAAACCAAGATTGAACTCTTTGGTCTGAATGCCAAGCATCACGTTCTGGAGGAAACCTGGCACCATCCCTACGGTGAAGCATGGTGGTGGCAGCATCATGCTGTGGGGATGTTTTCCAGTGGCAGGGACCGGGAGACTAGTCACGATCGAGGCAAAGATGAACGGAGCAAATTACAGAGAGATCCTTGATGAAAACCTGCTCCAGAGCACTCAGGACCTCAGACTGGGGCAAAGGTTCACCTTCCAGCAGGACAACGACCATAAGCACACAGCCAAGACAACGCACAAGTGGCTTTGGAACAAGTCTCTGAATGTCCTTGAGTGGCCCAGCCAGAGCCTGGACTTGAACCCTACCGAACATCTCTGGAGACCTGAAAATAGCTGTGCAGCAATGCTCCCCATCCAACCTGACAGATCTTGAGAGGATCTGCAGAGAACAATGGGAGAAATTCCCCAAATGCAGGTGTGCCAAGCTTGTAGCGTAATTCCCCAAAAGACTCAAGGCTGTAATCGCTGCCAAATGTATTTCAACAAAGTACTGAGTAAAAGGTGTGAATACTTATGTAAATGTGTTTTTTTTTTTTTTATAAACTATCAAACATTTCTAAAAACCTGTTTTCTTTGTCATTATGGAGCATTGTCTGTAGATTGATGAGGGGAAAAAACTATTTAATCAATTTTAGAATAAGACTAATCTTATAAAATGTTGAAAAAGTCAAGGGGTCTAAATACTTTCGAAAGGCACTGTATGTATGCATTAGGTCCTATTAGTTGTTCAACTCGATGATACAGGCAAGGTAAAATAAAGGGATTTGTTTGTACAGTACAGTGAGTTAAAGGCACTACTTCTGATTACACAAATCTGTCTATTCAGAGATTATTACTTCTATTTCTAAGTAGCTGGTTGCCATTTTGTTTCTGCTTTAGCCAAATCAATGACAAAGGGGTTGGTTAAAGCATAAAAACAGAATAGCAACCAGACAAGGCATTTCTTTCAATGCTGGTCAAATTGGTTTTATTAACTAACCCTGTGTTATGTTTCTGCAATGTTAAAAAGGACACTACATTTCATACTTTTCCCCCAGTGTGCTTTGAATGATCGTATTGTGCTGTCAGTCAACTAGACGACTGCCTTTTCCCCCAGACTACCATTGAGTAAAATAATCTGGAAAGCCCCTCAAGGGGCCTGTCCTCCCTTTTTCTTCCATCCTTAGTGTATTTTTTCCCCCCCGCCCTCTTCACCATTTGATAAATTGTACATGCATGACTCCTCAGTTCCCTACAAACTCTAATCTAACAACTACACTTTCCCCTCCATTTTATTAGGCAGCTGGTCAGCCACTCAATTTGATGGGCCATGATTGGTCCTTTCCAACTTTGGTTGCTTGTCAGTACAGGGAGGTGGGGTTTGCTGCTGAAAGACCTCTCTGATTCGCTCTACGCAGATGTCTGAGGCCACCTGTGTCTCTTTAGCGAGCCCCGATAGGCTAAGGAAGCCATGTGGGAGGTCCTCCACCACCTTCAGGGTCACTGGTTGGCCCATATCCCGCAGTTTCTTGGCGAACATCACAGAGTCATCCAACAAGGCATCCAGTGCAGAGGCCTGTGGGGACAGACAGGGGTGTAAGAATTACAGGGCCAATCTGGAGATTCTTCCTCCATTTTTGGACTGTTTAATTAATGATATGTAGGCCCCTTTTCAGTGCACGACACACTGACGTCAGGCACGGAATGCACATGATTTTTGGAGGCAGAATGACCCCCAGCGCCATCTGCGCCCATTCAACATAGTTGCATTTCTGTTGTTATTACTTCTAAACAAAAACACTTTTTGGGGTACGCTTACAATGTTGTTTTGATCATTGCTTGAACAGTCGCTAAGATTATATTTGGTTGTGATCTTTGCAAAATACTTATTTTGGATGTAGCAGTTGATAGCTAGAATGCCAACGCTCATTGACATAAGAGCTCTAGCCAAAAGTGTTTAAGTATAATGCAGTGAGTTGATTTGCAATGACGACACAACTAGTATATTAAGCAGGACATTCATACATCTTTAAAATCGAAATGATAATCGAAAACTAGTGTGAAATGCACTCATAAGCAACATGTAAACGGAGGATTGTTTTGCTGGCGGTTAATGAGAACTCCCCCGTGTTCTGCAACCAATATGGCGTGCATTGTCCTCCTGCAGCAATGTTTGCAAACACAGAAAGGGGTGTATAGAGTCCTGCCGTTGCGGTGTCATAATACTCATAAAACCTAGCGGTCAAACAGGGAAATGGTTCCAATCATTTTTCCACCATTCATTTTCCCCATAGGGGATTTTAGAATCACTTAAAATAACGTCTGTGTTTCATGTAGACTTACCCTGGCGTGACGTTTTGATACCATGTAAATTTCAAATCGGACAAGGTAACTTCTATATAATTGCCTCCATTTACTCTTAGATTACAAAATGCTAATTAGCATCAAAGTAGACATCAATCAAAACTACAAATCCCTGCAAGTCATCTCTAGCTGACACCTTTGCTAACAGGTATTGTGCCAATTTAAAACTTGCACAAGACAGTTCACAGAATTGTCCATTTAAAGAAATGTAGCCAACTTATTGTACAACATTTAGCTAACAGATAGTTAATCCAGACATTCTTACCTCTGCCTCGATTTGGCAGTGTCATTCAGATCATCTGGGGCTCCCGAGTGGCGCAGCGGTCTAAGGCACTGCATCTCAGTGCTAGAGGCGTCACTACAGACCCTGGTTTGATTCCAGGCTGTATCACAACCGGCTATGATTGGGAGTCCCATAGGGCGTGCACAATTGGCCCAGCGTTGTCCGGGTTAGGGTGTCATTGTAAATAAGAATTTGTTCTTAACCGACTTGCCTAGTTAAATAAAGGTAAAACAATTAAAAAAGGTATATATTTTTTAAATAGTAGTTTATGATAGCCACATTAGCAGCTAATTAGCATTTCATTTTGGGGGGGGGGGGTTATCAAAATGTCACGCCAGAGTAACCCTACATGAAACACAGCCTTTATTTTAAGTGTTTCTAAAATGGGAAAAATTATTGGAACCATTTCACATTTCATCACTAGGTTTTATGGGCATTATGACTTATACTGTGGTACTTTACAGCCATTCATTCTTAAAGAATATAACCTATAACTGCTTAGTTCAACTATCATACCACATCAGAGGGTTATGCTACAAATCAGGACCAATGAGTTAGCCAGTTAACTTGGATTAAACGACCACAAATAACTACTGATTTTTTGGTTAATTAAGAAAAATAAACTTAGATATGTGTTTGATTGTTGAGGCAATTAGACTATGCCCATTTCAAGCTTATCTTTCTAAAACGTTTAAAGTTATTGAACTTGCTTTGTAGTATACCCCTATGAACCAAAAATATAAGCTTGTTTTATGCCAATGCTTATAAACAAACTCTGTATAGCTTCAAAACATGGTTAAAACTATCATTTTGATCTCAAGATGGTCAGTCTTTGCATCTATAGCTCGGTGGTTATACGTATTTTTCTCAAGCTCCATCTCTCAGCTGTTTACCACCACAACCACCCCTTTACACACACACACACACACACACACACACACACACACACACACAGCTTTTACCCATCCATTCCCTCCCTCATCTCCCCCTCTCACCACTAAGTGTAGAGGCGGTAGTCCTCTCAGTAGGTCATCAGGGGATAGAAGCGGTGACACAAACGGGTTCTTGACGATGGGACAGCTAGTCGTCTGGATCACAGCGAGGCGCTCAGAGCGCAGGGGCTCAAAACCTTCTGGGTAATACCTAGGACCTGAGGAGGAGTTGGATGAGGAGGAATAGGGTGACGTTGATGTGTAGTGGGCCTCGTTGTCGAGGGACTTCTGGTGTGACGATGACAGTGACCCTAGGACCTCTGCAGGAAGGAAGGACTGGATCCAATTGGATGCCCCGTGTGTGAGGTCACTGATCAGCAAGGCTGTGTCTCTACCTAGAGCACTCAATGTGCTGGTCCCCTCTGTGGACTGTACCGCCTGAGAGTCTACACCTGGAGAGTGGAAAAGAGGAAGGGTAATTGGGGAAAAAAAGGCAAAACAATGCAGTTATTTAAGACCTCCACACAAAAGCATCACTCTTAATGCTGAGACACTCTTTGCCCCTCTTTAACTAATTTCCATAAGCTTTGACTAATACCCTCATCCATTTCACATCCTTCCTTCCTTACCTGCGTAGGCGTTGAGGCACTTGGAGAGCACTCCTAATGGCAGTAGTGGGTCAATGAGGGTGAGCAGACGGGAGGGCGAGGCGTCAGTGGTGAGCAGGGTAGCTGGGTAGGCAGCCATAATACCATCTGGGACACGCACACCGCAGGCTATTGCCCTCATAGACACTGTGATGCAGAGGTTACCCCCAGCACTGTCCCCAGCCAGACACACACGCTCAGCCGTGGAGCCTGGGGCAGGGGGACAGAGCAATCAGTACCAGCTGGTCTGATACAGGAGGTTGTTAAAATTCTGCAATCATTTCTTTGGTTCTAAACTCTAACACATTAGTAACAACACAGACCCAGAAGATGGCAGTTCTTGAGGGCCCAACAGTAGGCATAGAAGCACTCCTCCAGGGCTCTGGGAAATGGGGCCTCAGGGGCAAGGGAGTAGTCCACAGACAGGATGGGGACATTTAGATCCTTGGACCAGCTCTTCAAATAGTTCTGGGAAATAAAAGGAGGATGGTGGACAAATGGAGTGATGAGAAAATGGAGAAGTGACAGGAAAATTAAACATAACTGTTAAAAGAGAGGAAAGTAGACTTCATGGTAAGTGCTGAGCCCCACTTGATTACTGAGAGACTAAGGTGAGTGATTAGCTTAAGTAATTGCAGGCATCACATCACAATGCCTGGCCTACCATACCTCATGGGATTTCGAAGTCTGGGCCACAAAGCCTCCTCCATGGAAGTGGATCAGCAGCCAGGGGGAGGGAGGGTGCTTCCGAGCACCAAACGGTACCAAAGACACAGAGATGGGGGTAGCTTCTGTACGAGAGAAAGCCAGCAGCTCTTCACTGTCCTGAAGGAAGAGAGAGAAAGAGATGTTTCCGTCATAACGTAACCCTTTTTACACTAACATGACTAAACTGTGCAGAACTTTGATAAAAACATCACATAGTAACCACTGAGGTTACAGCTGAGAGCTCACCTGTCCTTCTCGAAGTTCATAGGAGATGAGCCGCATGTTAACAGGTCCAGGGCCCCAGTGGGCCACCGGAGGGGACACGGGGGCAAAGAGACGGGGGTCTGAGGCCAGGGGGAGGCGCAGTGGTTCAGGAGGTATGGTCAGGGTGAGGTTCAGCTGCACTAGGTTAGAGGCTATACTGGCCAAGCCCTGTGGGAGAAAGGGATAAAATGATGAAGAGGATGTTGTAAACGGTCTTAAAAGCAATCAAACCAACAGAAAGTTTGGAAGAGCAAGAAAAGAGACTGAGTAAGTAGGGGAAACAGAGAGAGACCTAGAGAGACTGCAAGATTCAAGACATCCTATTTGCATACAATATCATATTACTAGTGGACTCCCTTCTGCCCTCACCGATAGAAGCTCTGATTCTGTGAGGTTCCAGAAAGACTTCCAGAACTTCATGTCCAGATTCTGGGTGATCCGCTCAAACTCTGCTCCCCTCAGCTCTGGATCAATGACATACTTCCCAGAGGTAAGGAAGGAGAAAGCTGCCATGCCTGAGGGAAATGGAGAGTGAATGCAAAGTCTGTAGGGCAGTGCATACTACGCTATTAACTTTTTAAAATGTCAAAGGATAACCACAAATCTTACAAGAGGCCCTAAGAGGTAGATGGTCACTCAGGTTTATTGCGCCAAGTACTATTACGATAGTTCAAATCAGGAAGGCTGGTCTGAATGTTTGTTTAACTTCATCCATAACATAAATTCACTTTTGTTTCCTATTCTATGGGCATAGTGGGAATGTATACAAACGTATCATCATCAGTTTAGCATCTTGTTTCTTCTCCCCTTTCCCATTAGCCATGTGTGGAAGGTCATTCACCCATTTACCTGGTAGCTTATAAGCACGGCACAATAATGCATATGCCTCACGCTTGCTGTTTAACCTATGGGCTGGGCTCATTTTTGCAATTATCACCTTCCTCTCTCTCTCAGCCAATAGGCGTAAATCTTGGGTTGCATTTATGTGACAAACTTAGCCACATTCTCTTACTTACTGTATTATAGAAAAAGGGGTTTGATGCCAGCAGTCGTGCATAGGACTACCTTACAATCACATCATCTGGCTGCGAGGACCTTCCCTCAGAGACGAGACCATTCCTCAAACTACTAAAATGTAATTGCATTCAGTCTGTGTTGTTTATTCAGTTAAGCCTGTACTCCATTAAATTAATATATATCGTTTTTACAAGCTCTTTACAGCCCAAAGAATTCACAGACATTTACAGAGACTGACCTAACCCAGACTGTTGTTTTCCGTAGCTCTCTCCGAATGAGACCATGCTTATGACAACTGTCTGCAGGAACGGACGAAGGTTAGGCGAGAACTGGAGAGACGGAGGGAAAATGTGGATTTCAGTATCATTAGTCTCACGTAGCCATACCTCCAAAAACGTCAGGGAAGCCTGGTTATAGCCGAGGCTACAGTATATCCACCCTCAGTATATTCCCAAGTCACGAAAAGCTTAGTCCAGCATTCACAATGACCAATTGCTAAATTATATCTTATCAAAATTATATTGAATTCAAGGTGCCACTCCTTCCACAAAGTCAACAAGTGGCGATGACTGACCTGAAAGCCCAAGCAGCGGCCATAGAAGCAGGCCTTGTGCATGGAGGTGTATTCCCTCACAAACCTCCTGCTCAGCTCTCCATCCTGCAGGGCGTACAGTTGCCCATGACCGTTGTCGTGGAGCAGACGCTGAGCAAGGTAGAGAAGGGCCCGCAGCTGACACAGGGCACTGGAGTAGGCTTCCATCTCTGAGGCGTTGTGGTTGGCCCTGAAGAAGGCCCTGTGGCAGTTAGAGGCAATGTAGCGGCCCTTGTGGATGATGTGCAAAAGGCAAGACTGCAGCACCTGAGAGATGAGATGCTTTATTGTCACCTGATATTGTGAATAAAATGAATATATTTCTAGTTTGCATTATACACTGCTCAAAAAAATAAAGGGAACACTAAAATAACACATCCTAGATCTTAATGAATGAAATAATCTTATTAAATACTTTTTTCTTTACATAGTTGAATGTGCTGACAACAAAATCACATAAAAATAAATCAATGGAAATCCAATTTATCAACCCATGGAGGTCTGGATTTGGAGTCACACTCAAAATTAAAGTGGAAAACCACACTACAGGCTGATCCAACGTTGATGTAATGTCCTTAAAACAAGTCAAAATGAGGCTCAGTAGTGTGTGTGGCCTCCACGTGCCTGTATGACCTCCCTACAACGCCTGGGCATGCTCCTGATGAGGTGGCGGATGGTCTCCTGAGGGATCTCCTCCAGACCTGGACTAAAGCATCCGCCAACTCCTGGACAGTCTGTGGTGCAACGTGGCGTTGGTGGATGGAGCGAGACATGATGTCCCAGATGTGCTCAATTGGATTCAGGTCTGGGGAACGGGCGGGTCAGTCCATAGCATCAATGCCTTCCTCTTGCAGGAACTGCTGACACACTCCAGCCACATGAGGTCTAGCATTGTCTTGCGTTAGGAGGAACCCAGGGCCAACCGCACCAGCATATGGTCTCACAAGGGGTCTGAGGATCTCATCTCGGTACCTAATGGCAGTCAGGCTACCTCTGGCGAGCACATGGAGGGCTGTGCGGCCCCCCAAAGAAATGCCACCCCACACCATGACTGACCCACCGCCAAACCGGCCATGCTGGAGGATGTTGCAGGCAGCAGAAAGTTCTCCACGGCGTCTCCAGACTCTGTCACATGTGCTCAGTGTGAACCTGCTTTCATCTGTGAAGAGCACAGGGCGCCAGTGGCGAATTTGCCAATCTTGGTGTTCTCTGGCAAATGCCAAACGTCCTGCACGGTGTTGGGCTGTTAGCACAACCCCCACCTGTGGACGTCGGGCCCTCATACCACCCTCATGGAGTCTGTTTCTGACTGTTTGAGCAGACACATGCACATTTGTGGCCTGCTGGAGGTCATTTTGCCAGGTTCTGGCAGTGCTCCTCCTGCTCCTCCTTGCATGAAGGCGGAGATAGCGGTCCTGCTGCTGGGTTGTTGCCCTCCTACGGCCTCCTCCACGTCTCCTGATGTACTGGCCTGTCTCCTGGTAGCGCCTCCATGCTCTGGACACTACGCTGACAGACACAGCAAACCTTCTTGCCACAGCTCGCATTGATGTGCCATCCTGGATGAGCTGCACTACCTGAGCCACTTGTGTGGGTTGTAGACTCCGTCTCATGCTACCACTAGAGTGAAAGCACCGCCAGCATTCAAAAGTGACCAAAACATCCGCCAGGAAGCATAGGAACTGAGAAGTGGTCTGTGGTCACCACTTGCAGAACCACTCCTTTATTGGGGGTGTCTTGCTAATTGCCTATAATTTCCACCTGTTGTCTATTCCATTTGCACAACAGCATGTGAAATGTATTGTCAATCAGTGTTGCTTCCTAAGTGGACAGTTTGATTTCACAGAAGTGTGATTGACTTGGAGTTACATTGTGTTGTTTAAGTGTTCCCTTTATTTTTTTGAGCAGTGTATTAATAATCCAAAATTGTCCCTCTGTTGCTAGCTTACGCAGTCTTTTGACTGTGTGATTGTCTCAGTCTCTTGACAATCACACTGTGTGATACTTCGTCTAGACTACTGACATCATCATTCTGGGCAGTGAGGTTAGTAGAAAAGTTATGTTATTATAGCTTACCTTTACCAGTGTGCGATACCCATTCCCAGGGGTATCTGCGTCAAAGTCATAGTGGTGGTACACTGCAGTAAAACCAGCAACCACAGGTTTGAGGGCACGGCCATGGTCCTGAATCTTTCTCATGCAGGTCACCAAGCGTTCGGAAGCGTTACCGTACAGCAAGTCGGTAGGCCCAGACAGAGCTGTGATGTTTTCCTCACACACTGCCTCCAAGGCTGTGAACACAGCTCTCCAGGCCATACCTGAAACACTAGAGAGAAGATACATATAAACCAAATATTTTATTTCTGGATAACCACATCATATTAGCTTTGACAGATTTAATGCAGGAGATTGAAATAGAGACTTTTGCTTTTATACAACCCCCCAAAACACACACAGTACCAGTCCAAAGTTTGGATACACCTACTCATTCCAGGGTTTGTCTTTATTTTAACCTTTTTCTACATTGTAGAATAATAGTGAAGACATCAAAACTATGAAATAACACATATGGAATCATGTAAACAAATATAAAATGAATTAAGTAAAAGTGAGTCACCTAGTAAAATACTACTTGAGTAAAATATACTTAAGTATTAAAAGTAAAAGTTTAAATCGTTTAAAAAATATTATATTAAGTAAACCAGACGGCATCATTTTATTTTCCCCCCCTTTTATTTATGGATAACCAGAGGCACACTCTGACATCATTTACAAACGAAGCATGTGTTTAGTGAGTCCACCAGATCAGAGGATGACCAGGGATGTACTTTAGACCATTTTCTTGTCCTGCTAAGCATTCAAAATGTAATGAGTACTTTTGGGTGTCAGGGAAAATGTATGGAGTAAAAATTACATACATTTCTTTAGGAATACAGTAAAGTAAAAGCTGTCAAAAATATAAATAGTAAAGTACAGATACCCCCCAAAACTATTTAAGTAGTACTTTCAAGTATTTTTTTACATAAGTACTTTACACCACTGCAAAAGAGGGAACAGTTTCACTGCAATCGCGTTATGATTGAAAATGTTTCACTGGAAAGAATTTCTTTGCATTTATTTACAATTCATTTGTTCTTGCCATTAAAAATGATTTCCTTGCAATATTATTTATTTTGCACTCAACTTTTGGGTTAATGTTTAGATTTTAATATCATAATTTTTATTTGCCATAATAAAAATGTTGTTCTCGAATTAAAAAGGGTTGCTTAATATAAAAAAGGCACAAAAGTAATTCCATAAGAACTGTGCTGAAATAAAAGTAGGGTAGCAAAGAATTTGCACAGCTGTCAATCAAGCTAAGGACATAAGAGAATTTATCAGTCCAAGGTTGGTTTGTTCTGTTGATTCATGATTCTTGGTACTCTTGTCTCGGCCTATACCTTTAGGATTTATGACAAGATTGTGATGATATTGATAAATGCTGTCAACAGGCTTTGTAATCTCATTACTTTGCACAGTTAGATAAAGTCAGTTTGTAGGAAGAGTCTTAGGATAGTTGCATGCTTTAATCTTTGACCTTTGGCACACACGCACACAACCAAACCTGTCATTAAAGGAGAAGTTTGCTTTTTTACAAACAAAAAAAATAAATAAGTTATAGGGTCGAGACACTTGTTTTGCAATTTGAGAAACTTACCCCAAACATCCTAATCCTCATTGTGCAGAATGAGGATGAGCAGAATGAGGATGGTTAGGGTAAGTTTCTCAAAAACAAGTGAAATTACAAAACAAGTGTCTGGACCCCATAACATCACATTTAGATAAAAAAAGAGATTTGGTTGTAAAACAACATATCTTTTAATGATGGGTTTGGTTGTGTGTGCCAAAGGTCAAAGATTAAAACATGCAACTATCCCGACTCTTCCTACAAACAGACTTTATCCAACTTTGCAAATGAATGAGATTACATAGCCTGTTGACAGCATTTATCAAAATGAACACAATCTTGTCATAAATCCTAAAGGTATAGGCCTTGACAAGAGTACCAAAAAATAACAGATCAAACCAACCTTGGACTGAAATTCTCTTATGTCCTTAGCTTGATTGAGAGCTGTGCAAATTTTTGTACACCCCATTGACACCTTCCGGTGAAATTGCAGAGCGCCAAATTCAAATTAAATTACTAAAAATATTAAACTCATGAAATCACAAGTGCAATACATCAAAATAAATCTTAACTTGCTGTTAATCCAGCCGCCATGTCAGATTTCAAAAAGGCTTTACGGCAAAAGCAAACCATGCGATTATGTGAGGACAGCGCCCAGCACACAAACGCATAACAAATCATTTTCAACCAGGGAGTTGCGACACAAGTGAGAAATGGCGATTTAATATATGCCTTACCTTTGAAGATCTTCTTCTGTTGGCACTCCAAAAGGTCCCAGTTACATTACAAATGGTCCTTTTTTCGATAAAGTCCTTCTTTATATCCATAAGATCTCAGTTTAGCTGGCGCGCTTCAGTCAATAATCCACTCGGTTTCCCTCCTTCAAAATGCTTACAAAATGAATCCCAAATGTTACCAATAAACCTATCCAAACAAGTCAGTCAATCAACATTTATAATCAAATCTTAGGTACCCTAATACGCAAATAAACGATCAAATTTAAGACGGAGAATCGTTATTGTCTACACCGGAGAAAAATACCAAAGAACGCGCTCTCATTCACGCGCTTGGAAACAATACATCCAAAATGGGAGCCACCTAGAAAAACTACAATTTCTGGCTCATTTTTCCAAAAACCAGCCTGAAACTCTAATCTAAAGACTTGACATCTAGTGGAAGCCCTAGGAACTGCAATCGGGCACGAGTTCGCCCTATTATAAAAAGTGCCAGCCATTGAAATCAGTGGTAGGATTATTTTTTTTTTGGGGGGGGTTGTCCTCGGGGTTTCGCCTGCCATTTCAGTTCTGTTATACTCACAGACATTACTTTAAACAGTTTTAGAAACTTGAGTGTTTTCTATCCAAATCTACCAATTATATGCATATCCTAGCTTCTGGGCATGAGTAGCAGGCAGTTTACTTTGGGCACGCTTTTCATTTGGACGTCAAAATACCGCCCCCTATCCCAAAGAAATTAAGCCATTTTGCCACAACTTTGGAAGTATGCTTGGGGTCATTGTCCATTTGGAAGGCCCATTTGCAACCAAGCTTTAACTTTCTGACTGATGTCTTGAGATGTTGCTTCAATATATCCACATCATTTTCCTACCTCATGATGCCATCTATTTTGTGAAGTGCACCAGTCCCTCCTGCAGCAAAGCACCCCCACAACATGCTGCCACCCCCGTGCTTCACGGTTGGGACGGTGTTCTTCGGCTTGCAAGCCTCCCACTTTTTCCTCCAAACATAATGATGGTCAGTATGGCCAAACAGTTCTATTTTTGTTTCATCAGACCAGAGGACATTTCTCCAAAAAGTACGATCTTTGTCCCCATGTGCAGTTGCAAACCGTAGTCTGGCTTTTTTTAATGGCGGTTCTGGAGCAGGGGCTTCTTCCTTGCTGAGCGGCCTTTCAGGTTATGTCGATATAGGACTCGTTTTACTGTGGATATAGATACTTTTGTACCGGTTTCCTCCAGCATCTTCACAAGGTCCTTTGCTGTCGTTCTGGGATTGATTTGCACTTTTCGCACCAAAGTACGTTCATCTCTAGGAGACAGAACGAGTCTAATTCCTGAGCGGTATGATGGCTGCGTGGTCCCATGGTGTTTATACATGCGTACTATTGTTTGTACAGATGAACGTGGTACCGTCAGGCGCTTGGAAATTGCTCCCAAGGATGAACCAGACTTGGAGGTCTACAATTTGGTCTTGGCTGATTTCTTTTGAATTTCCCATGATGTCAAGCAAAGAGGCACTGCGTTTGAAGGTAGGCCTTGAAATACATCCACATCTCCAATTGATTCAAGTATTGTCAATTAGCCTATCAGAAGCTTCTAAAGCCATGACATCATTTTCTGGAATTTTCCAAGCTTTTTAAAAGGCACAGTCAACCTAGTGTATGTAAACTTCTGACCCACTGGAATTGTGACACAATTAATTATAAGTGAAATAATATGTCTGTAAACAATTGTTGGAAAAATTACTTGTGTCATGCACAAAGTAGATGTCCTAACCGACTTGCCAAAACTATAGTTTGTTAACAAGAAATTTGGGGAGTGGTTGAAAAACGAGTTTTAATGACTCCAACCTAAGTGTATGTAAACTTCTGACTTAAACTAAGTATTTAGACCCTTTACTCAGTACTTTGTTGAAGCACCTTTGGCAGTGATTACAGCATCGAGTCTTCTTGGGTATGACGGTACAAGCTTGGCACACCTGTATTTGGGGAGTATCTCCCATGCTCGAGGTCCTCTCAAGCACTGTCAGGTTGGATGGGAGTGTCACTGCACAACTATTTTCAGGCCTCCAGAGATGTTCGTTCGGGTTCAAGTCTGGGCTCTGGCTGGACCACTCAAGGACATTGAGACTTGTCCCGAAGCCACTCCTGAGTTGTCTTGGCTATGTGCTTAGGGTCATTGTCCTGTTGGAAGATGAACCTTTGCCCCAGTCGGAGGTTCTGAGCAGCGCTCTGAAGCAGGTTTTCGTCAAGGATCTCTTTACCTTGCTCCGTTCATCTTTCTCTCGATCGGGACTAGTCAGCCAGTCCCTGCTGCTGAAAAACATCCCCACAGCATGATGCTGCCACCACCATGCCGTAGGGATGGTGCAAGGTTTCCTCCAGACGTGACACTTGGCATTCAGGCCAATGAGTTCAATCTTGGTTTCATCAGACCAGAGAATCTTGATTCTCATGGTTTGAGAGTCTTTAGGTGCCTTTTGGCAAATTCCAAGTGGGCTGTCATGTGCCTTTTACTGAGGAGTGGCTTATGTATGGTCACTCTACCATCAAGGCCTGATTGATGGAGTGCTGCAGAGATGGTTGTCCTTCTGGAAGGTTCTCCCATCTCCACAGAGGAACTCCAGAGCTCTGTCAGAGTGAGTTTGGGTTCTTGTTCACCATCCTGACCAAGCCCCTTCTCTCCTGATTGCTCAATTTGGCCGGGCGGCCAGCTCTAGGAAGAGTCTTGGTGGTTCCAAACTTCTTCCATTCAATAATGGAGGCCACTGTGTTCTTGGGGACCTTCAATCCTGTCTCGGAGCTCTACGGACCATTCCTTCGACCTTGTGGCTTGGGTTTTGCTCTGACATGCACTGTCAACTGTGGAACCTTATATGTACAGTTGTGTGCCTTTCCTAATCATGTTCAATCAATTGAATTTACCACAGGTGGACTCCAAATCAAGTTGTCGAAACAACTCAAGGATGATCAATGGAAACAGGATACACCTGATCTCAATTTCAAGTCTCATAGCAAAGGGTCTGAATACTTCAGGTATTTCTGTTTTACATTTTTTATAAATTTGTAAAAAAATTCTAAAAACCTGTTTTTGCTTTGTCATTATGGGGTATGGTGTGTTGATTGATGAGGGGAAAAAGTTATTTAGAATAAGGCTGTAACTTAACAAAATGTGGAAAAAGTCAAGGGGTCTGAAAACTTTCAGAATGCACTGTATATATCAATTGCGTTAGAGACCTCTAACACTAAGGAAACTCCGATTCAAACTCCCATTCACCAGCTCTGCAAGTCTAAGAATGTCAAAATACATTAGTTGATCACCAAATATGTTTCGCTGAGCCACTATCTTAATTTACTCGCTTTGCGCCCAGTATGTACCTACAAAAAAGATCTAAATAGAAATGTACAAGCAACCGAAAAAAATGCCTCTTCGGCACATCCAATTTACTGATCTGATGTAGACTTCCGACCTGTGCGTGGCAGTAATGAGTGATTTGCAATGGAGGTGCCAAATATGCTAGTACATTTAAAAAAAAAAATTCAAGTGCATACCAGCCGTAGTGTAAGTAAATGAAGATAGTTTGCTCAACGAATGCATTCTGAAATAACCCTTAAAGTTACCGTGAACAATAGTGCACTTATTGTTAATTCTACATTGATGATAATCTGTGTTAGGTTTCCACCCATGTTAACTGTTTTACAATTTGTGCTCTTTTTCCCCCCCACAGGCAGTTCTGGTTGATGACCTCTCCATAGGTGATTGAAGCAGAGGAGGAATATCACTTCGTCCACAACAATATTTCTAACTGTGCCGATCAGAAAGAGATAGATCCATTATCGCTGAAGTGTGTTCAGTCAAGTTTACAGTGCCATTTGTTACCAGCCACTAGTCAGATGTTCAATAAGGTATTCTGCAAATAGAATTACAATACAGAAATGTTCTTGTTCTTCAGTGAAGTTATGTTGGAAACCATTACCAAGGAAAATTAGTTGAACACTTTGTGGAAATTCTTACCCGTTTCTTGAACATCAACGATTCTTCTAAGGACAATAATTAATGTTACCTGTAGGACAATCTCTCTATCACAGGTCTTCAAGTGTGTACAGTAAGGCAGTGATTCCAAACCTTTTTTGGTTACTGTACCACCAACTGAATTTTGTTCTGCTTGGTGCACCCCTGAAGAACCCCCTCATGTTCATTTTACCAGTAACCCTGTGGACTCATGAGCCTTCTCAACTACTGTTGATTTGACTAGTACCCCTAGTTGGGAACCACGTACTGCAGTAACGGGTATATCCTTAATAAAATAATTTGTGATGGTTAACTATGCAGACAAATTGATACAGCATGGACAAACCAATGAACTAATTAAACACTTATCTGCTTTATCCCTCTGATTTTCCGGTCGACATTAGCAAGGAAAAACTATATGCAATATTGCCCATGTCTTGCATTTTTAATAGTATTGAATCAAGCAACAGCTTTGTCAACTGTCTCACCAAGGACTAATTCAAAATAATTAAGGCAAGGTTATGTCCATCTACTCTCTCTTCAAATTTGACAAATAAACTTGGAGCCATTGTTCGTGCCATATAACCATAAATGTGTTTAGAAAAAGTTGGTTATCTATAAATGACCACAGTCATTTGTATGAATCAATTTGCTAGCTCTCTTCTTAGCCTGTTAGCTAGCCAACATAGTTAGGTGCTGAAGATAATAGTTCAGGGGATACAATCGACACCGAACTTCTGGAATTAGCATATCAAGCTACTTTATACAGTATCAAACAAATATCCCCGATGATCTTCTTGGCATTTGTACGACACCTGGTGTTGTAGGTGTCCTGGAGGGCAGGCAGTCTGCACCCAATGGTACGTTCGGCTGGGCATCCTACCCTCTGTAGCGCCTTGCGGTCCACGGCAGTGGAGTTGCCGTACCAGGCTGTGATGCAGCCCAACATAATTATCTCGATGGTGCTCCTGTAGAACACTATGAAGGCCCATTTGACAGGCCAAATTTCTTCAGCATCCTGAGGTTGAAGATTTGCCATTACCACAGTGTCTGTGTGGTTTGACCATTTCAGCTCCTCAGAGATGTGTACGCTGCGGAACATGGACATTCCGCAGCGTACACATCTCGTCTCCACGGCTGCTCCGTTGATGAGGAGTTGGGGGTGCCCAGCCTGTTTCCTCCTGAAGTCCTCAATTAGCTCCTTTGTTTGCTGACGTTGAGGGAGAGGTTGTTTACCTGGCACCACGCCATCAGGGTGCCTAACCTCCTCCCTGTAGGCAGTTTTGATGGAGTTGAAACTGTGTGACAATGCAATCATGGGCATACAGGCAGTACAGGAGGGGATTGAGGACGCACCCTTGTGGGGCCACGGTGTTGAGAGTGAGTGTCGAGGAGGTAATGTTGCCTACCTTCACCGCCTGGGGGTGGCCCATTAGGAAGTCCAGGTCCCAGTTGCATAAGGAGGAGTTCAGTCCCAGGGTCGTAAGCTTTGTGGTGAGCTTAGAAGACACTATGGTGTTGAAGGCTGAGCTGTATATGATGAACAGCATCTTCACATATGCATTCATGTTGTCCAGGTGGGTGAGGGCAGTGTGCAGTGCAAAGGGCGATTGTGTCGTCTGTGGATCTGTCAGGGTGGTAGGCGAAATGGAGAGGGTTGAGTGTGTCGGGGAGGGAGGAGGTTATGTGGTCTTTGACCTGCATCTCAAAGCACTTCATGATGACAGAAGAGAGTACTGCGGACCGGTAGTCATTCAGTTCAGTTATTTTCCCTTTCTTGGGCACGGGATGATAGTGGACATCTTGAAGCAGATGGGGATAGTGGCCTGAGCTAGAGAAAGATTGAAAATATCAGAAAACATAACAGCCAGTTGGTCTGCACATGCTCTGCGTAAGTCATATTTGTACAGTTTAACCATACTATTGTCCCCGGTCACCTTGCCGTGTTTATAAGCAGCATCTTTTTCCTTCAGTTCCCCTACAAGGTAGCCATCAATCTACAGTTTTTGATTCGGGTAAGTTCTGAAAGACACTATCGGTGTCCCATCTATGCATTATTTGAATGAATCCGGTGAGACGGCATACTCATAGGATGTTATCCGTAATATATTCCAGTCCACATGACCAACACAGTGTTGGAGCATGGATTCTGATTGGTCGGACCAGCATTGTACAGACCTGACCACCGGAACTGCATACTTGAGTCTTTATTTGTAGGCGGGGAGAAGTTAAATTAAGTCGTGGTTAGACTTGACGAAGGAGGACAGGAGAAGGCCTTATACACGTGTCAAGCATCACATTTCCACGAGAGAGACAGTGAATGTTTTAATAATTTGGGAGCACGGTCCTCAAATTACTTTAGTTGAAGTCCTTCGCAACAAATCCAAATCACATTTTATTGGTCACATACACATATTTAGCAGATGCTATTGCAGGTTTAGTGAAATGCTTGTTTTCTTAGCTCTGACAGTATAATAGTCTAACAATTTACAAATCTAAAAGTAAAAGAACGGAAATATATAAATATTAGGACGAACAATGTCGGAGTGGCATCGACTAAAATGCAGTAAAATAGAATACAGTATATACATATGAGATAGGTAAAGCAGTATGTAAACATAATTAATGTGACTAGTGCTCCATTATTTGAGTGGCCTGTGATTCCCTGTCTATGTATATAGGGCAGTAGCCTCTAAGGTGCAGGGTTGCGTAACCAGGTGGAAGCCAGCTAGTGATGGCTGTTTAACAGCCTGCTGTTTTTCAGTCTCTCGGTCCCAGCTTTGATGCACTTGTATTGACCTCATGCCTTCTGGATGATAGCGGGGTGAACAGACCGTGGCTTAGGTGGTTGATGTCCTTGATTATCTTTTTGGCCTTCCTGTAACATCGGGTGCTGTAGCTGTCCTGGAGGGCAGGCAGTGTGCCCCCGGTGATGCGTTGGACAGACCACACCATCCTCTAGAGACCCCTGCAGTTGCGGGCGGTGCAGTTGCCATACCAGGCGGTGATACAGCATCTGTAAAAGTTTGTGAGGGTATTAGGGACCAAGCCAAATTTCTTCAGCCTCCTGAGGTTGAAGAGGCACTGTTGCACCGTCTTCACCAGACTGTGTGGGTGGACCATTTCAGATCGTCACTGATGTGTACGCCGAGGAACTTGAAGCTTTCCACCTTCTCTACTGTGGTCCCGTCGATGTGGATAGGGGCGTGCTCCCTCTGCTGTTTCCTGAAGTCCACGATAATTTCCTTCATTTTGTTGACGTTGAGGGAAAGGTTATTTTCCTTGCACCACTCTGCCAGGGCCCTCACCTCCTCCCTGTAGGCGGTCTCATCATTGTTGGTAATCAGACCTACTACTGTTGTGTCGTCTGCAAACTTGATGATTGAGATGGAGGCGTACGTGGCCACACAGTCATGGGTGAACAGGGAGTACAGGAGGTGGCTGAGCACGCACCCTTGTGTGGCACCTGTGTTGATTCCTACTTTCACCACCCGGAGGCAGCCCGTCAGGAAGTCCAGGATCCAGTTGCACAAGGCGGGGTTCAGACACAGGGCCCCGAGCTTAAAGAGTACTATGGAGTTAAATGGTGAGCTATTGTCAATGAACAACATTCTTACGTAGACACTAATTTACTTGACCTCTTGCTCAGTTGTGCACCGGGGCCTCCCACTCCTCTTTCTATTCTGGTTAGAGCCAGTTGCACTGTTCTGTGAAGGGAGTAGTACACAGCGTTGTACGAGATCTTCTGTTTTTTGGCAATTTATCGCATGCAATAGTCTTCATTTCTCAGAACAAGAATAGACTGAGAGTTTCAGAAGAAAGTACTTTGTTTCTGGCCATTTTGAGCCTGTAATCGAACCCACAAATGCTGATGCTCTAGATACTCAACTAGTCTAAAGAAGGCCAGTTTTATTGCTTCTTTAATGAGCATAACAGTTTTCAGCTGTGCTAACATAATGTTGGGAGATTAGGCCTGGCTCGCTGTCGGCATTCCAATTCATCCCAAAGGTGTTAGATGGGGTTGAGGGCAGGGCTCTGTGCAGCCCAGTCAAGTTCTTCCACACCATTTCAGTATGGACCTCCATTTTTGCACAGGGTCATTGTCATGCTGAACCAGGAAAGGGTCTTCCCCAAAACTGTTGCCACAAAGTTGGAAGCACAGAATCGTCTAGAATGTAATTGTATGCTGTAGCATTAAGATTTCCCTTCACTGGAACTCAGGGGCCTAACCTGAACTATGAAAACAACCCCAAAACATTATTCCTCCTCTAACAAAGTTTACAGTTGGCACTACGCAGTCGGGCAGGTAGTATTCTCCAGGCATCCGCCAAACCCAGATTCGGCCGTCGGACTGCCAGATGGTGAAGCGCGATTCATCATTCCAGAGAACGTGTTTCCACTGCTCTAGAGTCCAATGGCGGTGAGCTTTACACCACTGCAGTTGACGCTTTGCATTGCGCATGGTAATCTTAGGTTAGTGTGCGGATGCTCGGCCATGGAAACCGCTTTCATGAAGTTCCTGATTAACAGTTCTTGTGCTGACGTTGCTTCCAGAGGCAGTTTGGAACTCGGTAGTGAGAGTCGCAACCGAGGACAGACTATTTTAAAGCACTACGCGCTTCAGCACTCGGTGGTCCCGTTCTGTGAGCTTGTGTGGCTTACCACTTTGGAGCTGAGCCAAAGATGTTTCTACTTCACAATTAAAGCACTTACAGTTTGTTGACTGGGGCAGCTCTAGTAGGGCAGGAATTTGATGAACTGACTTGTTGGAAAGGTGGCATCCTGTGATGGTGCCATGTTGAAAGTTACTGAGCTCTTCAATTCTACTACTAATGTTTGTCAATGAGACTGCATGGCTGTGTGCTTGATTTTATACACCTGTCGGCAACGGGTGTGGCTGAAATAGCCAAATCCACTATATTTGAAGGATTGTCCACATTAGAGGTCGACCGATTAATCGGAATGGCCGATTAATTAGGGCCGATTTCAAGTTTTCATAACAATCGGTAATCGGTATTTTTGGCCGCCGATTTGCCGATTGTTTTTTTTACACCTTTATTTAACTAGGCAAGTCAGATTAAGAACACATTCTTATTTACAATGACGGCCTAGAAACGGGGGTTAACTGCCTTGTTCAGGGGGGATTCGTTTTTGCAACCTTCGGTTACCAGTCCAACGCTCTAACCACCTGCCTTACATTGCACTCCACAAGGATTAACAGGCTGACTACTTGTTACGCAAGGGCAGCAAGAAGCAAAGGTAAGTTGCTAGCTAGCATTAGACTTATAAAAAAACTATCAATCTTAACATAATCACTAGTTAACTACACATGGTTGATGATATTACTAGTTTATCTAACGTGTCCTGCGTTGCATATAATCGATGCGGTGCCTGAATTTTCATTGAATCACAGCCTACTTCGACAAACGGGTGTTGATTTAACAAGCGCATTTGCGAAAAAAGTACTGTCGTTGCACCAATGTACCTAACCATAAACATCAATGCCTAACAGGAATATTTAGACTCAGCCACCCGTTAGATAAAATACGGAATGGTTCCGTATGTCACTGAAAGAAAAAAACGTTTTGTTTTCGAGATGATAGTTTCCGGATTCGACCATATTAACCCCTGTGCGGCCTCCGTCCCACATCCAGCGAAAAATCCTATCGCCATTAGCATAACAAAATGTAATAAAAAAAAAATATATATATTTTTTTCAAATTATATCGTTTTATAGATACACCTCTCCTGAATCGAACCACGTTGTCCGATTTCAAAAAGGCTTTACAGCAAAAGCAAAATATTAGATTATGTTAGAGGAGTATATCGTAAAAGTAGCCACAGCCATTTTCCGACCAACCACATGCATCACAAATAACCAAAAAACAGCTAAATGCAGCACTAACCTTTGACAATCTTCATCAGATGACACACCTAGGACATCATGTTACACAATACATGCATTCTTTTGTTCGATAAAGTTCATATTTATATATAAAAACAGCATTTTACATCGGTGCGTAACGTTGACTAACTATTTTCCCTCAAATGCATCCGATGAAACAGCGCTACAATTTATTAAATTACTATTCGAAAACATTTTTAAAAATGTAATATTGTCATTCTAAGATTTATAGATGAATATCTCTTGAAAGTACCTGTAATGCCAGATTTAAAAATAACTTTACTGGGTAATCACACTTTGCGATAAAAGGGGATGCGATACTCAGAACAATAGGCTACCGTTACAGGTCAGCGCCATCTTGGAACAATCGCATATCAAATCTACTCTTGTATACTATTGTCAATAATCCCTTACCTTTGATTATCTTCATCCTTAGGCACTTCTAGGAATCTCAGGTCCACAACAAATGTATTTTCGTTCGAAAAAGTTCATCCTTTATGTTCCATTAGCTTGTTGTTGTTGTTAGCGCGTTCTGAAGGCTGCACCAAAAGTTCCGACGTGCGCGGGGCTTCTCTTTCAACAAAATGCATTTTTTTCTCATTTAGGTTCGTTCAAACATGTCAAACGTTGTATAACATAAATCTTTAGGGCCTGTTTCAACCAGAGCTCCAATAAGATTCGAGGGGGACGATTGCATTGTGTTTCAAAACGTTTCGAAAGGGGAGGGTAGCTAGGGGCGCCGGCGTCATAATGGTGATGGCCCTCTCCGTGTGACCACGTTCCACAGCGTGTCATTCTGTCAGTTTTCACAGTAGGAGACTCAAATCACTTTGTAAAGACTGGGGACATCTAGTGGAAGCAATAGGAAGTGCTCAATGAACCATAGCTCACGGTGTGATTAATAGGCAACGTGATGAAGTTGAGTCCGCAATTCAGAATTCCACTTCCTGTTTCGATCTGTCTCGGGGTTTTGACTGCCATATGAGTTCTGTTATACTCACAGACACCATTCAAACAGTTTTAGAAACTTTAGGGTGTTTTCTATCCACAAGTATTAATTATATGCATATCCTAGCTTCTGAGTTTGAGTAGTAGGCCGTTTAAAATGGGCACAATTTTTTTTCAAAATGCGCTGTGGCGCCCCCTATCCTAGGCGACCGTCAAGAGGTTAATGACCCAAGTCTCGTATTTCTGTGTGTTTATTATATTATAATTAAGTCTATGATTTGATAGAGCAGTCTGACTGAGCGGTGGTAGGCAGCAGCAGGCTCGTAAGCATTCATTCAAACAGCCGTTCGCTGTGCTTCAAGCATTGCGCTGTTTATGACTTCGACCTGGGTGGGTATAATTTGTGGAACGTTCCAACAGGAATCTATTCCAAAAACTTCGTAAATAACAAGGTTTCCAAAAAAACAACGCATACAAAGTTGTACAGTGGCAGAATAAGATACCGGGTAGGGAGTGGTCTATTTCATTGCGTTTTTCACTCATCACGTTTATTCCGAAAAATCTCTCTCCTCACGTCTGTTTGCCTATGGACAAACATTAAGAATAAGCTACGTGGTGAGTTGATGCCTATTCGGCAGCTAGTTAGCTAGGTTTGTATGCGTTATTGGTTGGCAACCTTTTACTTTACGTTTTTTGGAACAGATTCCTGTTGGAACGTTCCACAAATTATACTCACCCCTTCAAGCCTATCAACTCCCAAGATTAGGCTGGCGTAACCGATGTGAAATGGCTAGATAGTTAGCCGGGTGCACGCTAATAGCGTTTCAAACGTCACTCGCTCTGAGACTTGGAGTAGTTGTTTCCCTTCCTCTGCATGGGTAACGCTGCTTCGAGGGAGGCTGTTGTCGATGTGTTCCTGGTTTGAGCGAGGAGAGGGACGGAAGCTATACTGTTACACTGGCAATACTAAAGTGCCTATAAGAACATCCAATAGTCAAAGGTATATGAAATACAAATCGTATAGAGAGAAATAGTCCTATAATTCCTATAATAACTACAACCTAAAACTTCTTACCTGGGAATATTGAAGACTCATGTTAAAAGGAACCACCAGCTTTCATATGTTCCCATGTTCTGAGCAAGGCACTTAAACATTAGCTTTCTTACATGGCACATATTGCACTTTTACTTTCTTCTCCAACACTTTGTTTTGCATTATTTAAACCAAATTGAACGTTTCATTATTTATTTGAGGCTAAATTGATATTATTGATGTATTATATTATGTTAAAAGTGTTCATTCAGTATTGTTGTAAAAAATTAAATAATAATAAATAAAAAAAAATAATAAAATCGGCTGATTAATCGGTATCGGGTTTTGGGTCCGCCAATAATCGGCGTTGAAAAATCATAATCGGTCGACCTCTAGTCCACATACTTTAGTGAGTGTGTGCGCATGTATGCACACATACACAGTTGAAGTCAGAAGTTTACATACACCTTAGCCAAATACATTTAAACTCAGTTTTCACAATTCCTGACAATTAATCCTAGTAAAAATTCCCTGTCTTAGGTCAGTTAGGATCACGACTTTATTTTAAGAATGTGAAATGTCAGAATAATAGTAGAGAGAATGATTTATTTCAGCTTTTATTTATTTCGTCACATTCCCAGTGGGTCAATTAGTATTTGGAAGCACTGCCTTTAAAATTGTTTAACTTGGGTCAAACGTTTCAGGTAGTCTTCCACAATAAGTTGGGTGAATTTTGGCCCATTCCTCCTGACAGAGCTGGTGTAACCGAGTCAGGTTTGTAGGCCTCCTTGCTCCCACACACTTTTTCAGTTCTGCACATGCATTTTCTATGGGATTGAGGTCAGGGCTTTGTGATGGCCACTCCAATACCTTGACTTTGTTGTCCTTAAGCCATTTTGCCACAACTTTGGAAATATGCTTGAGGTCATTGTCCATTTGGAAGACCCATTTGCGACCAAGCTTTAACTTCCTGACTGATGTCTTTAGATGTTGCTTCTATGCCATCTATTTTGTGAAGTGCACCAGTCCCTCCTGCAGCAAAGCAACCCCACAACATGATGCTGCCACCCTCGTGCATCACGGTTGGGATGGTGTTCTTCGACTTGCAAGCCTCCCCCTTTTTCCTCCAAACATAACAATGGTCATTATGGACAAACAGTTCTATTTTTGTTTCATCAGACCAGAGGATTTTTCTCCAAAAAGTACAATCTTTGTCCCCACGTGCAGTAGCAAACCGTAGTCCGGCGTTTTTGGAGCGGTGGCTTCTTCCTTGCTGAGCGGCCAGCATAGGACTCGTTTTACTGTGGATATAGATACTTTTGTCCCTGTTCCCTCCAGCATCTTCACAAGGTCCTTTGCTGTTGTTCTGGGATTGATTTGCACTTTTCCCACCAAAGTATGTTCATCTCTAGGAGACAGAACGTGTCTCCTTCCTGAGCAGTATGACGGCTGCGTGGTCCCATGGTGTTTATACTTGTGTACGATTGTTTGTACAGATGAATGGTGTACCTTCAGGCGTTTGGAAATTGCTCCCAAGGACGAACCAGACTTGTGGAGGTCTGCAATTTTTTTTCTGGGGTCTTGGCTGATTTCTTTTGATTTTCCCATGATGTCAAGCAAAGAGGCAATGAGTTTGAAGGTAGGCCTTGAAATACATCCACAGGTACACCTCCAATTAACTCAAATTATGTCAATTAGCCCATCAGAAGCTTCTAAAGCCATGACATCATTTTCTGGAATTTTCCAAGCTGTTTAAAAGGCACTGTCAACTTAGTGTATGTAAACTTCTGATCCACTGGAATTGTGATACAGTGAATAAGTGAAATAATATGTCCGTAAACAATTGTTGGAAAAATTACTTGTGTCATGCACAAAGTAGATGTGCTAACCGACTTGCCAAAACTATAGTTTGTTAACAAGAAATTTGTGGAGTGGTTGAAAAACGAGTTTTAATGACTCCAACCTTAGTGTATGTAAACTTCCGACTCAAAATGATTAGATATATATATATATATAAATAACTCAGCAAAAACCAAAACATCCCCTCACACTCAACTGTTTATTTTCAGCAAACGTGTAAATATCTGTATGAACATAAGATTCAACAACAGACATAAACTGAACAAGTTCCACAGACATGTGACTAACAGAAATTGAATAATGTGTCCCTGAACAAAGTGGTGGGGGTCAAAATCAAAAGTAACAGTCAGTATCTGGTGTGGCCACCAGCTGCATTAAGTACTGCAGTGCTTCTCCTCCTCATGGACTGCACCAGATTTGCCAGTTCTTGCTGTGAGATGTTACCCCACTCTTCCACCAAGGAACCTGCAAGTTCCCGGACATTTCTGGGGGGGGAAATGGCCCTAGCCCTCACCCTCCGATCCAACAGGTCCCAGACGTGCTCAATGGGATAGAGATCCGGGCTCTTCGCTGGCCATGGCAGAACACTGACATTCCTGTCTTGCAGGAAATCACGCACAGAACAAGCAGTATGGCTGGTGGCATTGTCATGCTGGAGGGTCATGTCAGGATGAGCCTGCAGGAAGGGTACCACGTGAGGGAGGAGGATGTCTTCCCTGTAACGCACAGGGTTGAGATTGCCTGCAATGACAATAAGCTCAGTCCGATGATGCTGTGACACACCGCCCCAGACCATGACGGACTCTCCACCTCCAAATCGATCCCGCTCCAGAATACAGGCCTCGGTGTAATGCTCATTCCTTTGATAATAAACGGAAATCCGACCATCACCCCTGGTAAGACAAAACCGCGACTCGTCAGTGAAGAGCACTTTTTGCCAATCCTGTCTGGTTCAGAGACGGTGGGTCTGTGCCCATAGGCGACATGGTTGCCGGTGATGTCTGGTGAGGACCTGTCTTACAACAGGCCTACAAGCCCTCAGTCCAGCCTCTCTCAGTCTATTGCGGATAGTCTGAGCACTGATGGAGGGATTGTGCGTTCCTGGTGTAACTCGGGGAGTTGTTGCCATCTTGTACCTGTCCCACAGGTGTGATGTTCGGATGTACCGATCCTGTGCAGGTGTTGTTACACGGTCTGCCACTGCGAGAACGATCAGCTGTCCGTCCTGTCTCCCTATTGCGCCGTCTTAGGCGTCTCACAGTACGGACATTGCAATTTATTGCCCTGGCCACATCTGCAGTCCTCATGCCTCCTTGCAGCATGCCTAAGGCACGTTGACGCAGATGAGCAGGGACCCTGGGCAACTTTCTTTTGCTGTTTTTCAGAGTCAGTAGAAAGGCCTCTTTAGTGTCCTAACTGTGACCTTAATTGCCTACCATCTTTAAGCTGTTAGTGTCTTAACGACCATTAGACAGGTGCATTAATTGTTTTTGTTTCTTTGAACAAGCATGGGAAACAGTGTTTAACCTGTTATGGCTAGGGGGCAGTATTTTCACAGCCGGATAAAAAAACGTACCCGATTTAATCTGATTATTACTCCTGCCCAGAACTAGAATATGCATATAATTATGGGCTTTGGATAGAAAACACTTCGAAGTTTCTAAAACTGTTTGAATGGTGTCTGTGAGTATAACAGAACTCATTTGGCAGGCCAAAACCTGAGAAGATTCCATGCAGGAAGTGCCCTGTCTGACAATTTCTTGCCCTTCTTGATTATCTCTATCCATTACAGAGGATCTCTGCTGTCACGTGACACTTCCTACGGCTCCCATGGGCTCTCAGAAGGCGGCAAAAAGCTGAATCGTGGCTTTGCAGGCTCTGGCTGAAAAAAAGTAGCGCGTTTGGATAGTGGCTGGTTACAGTACTGTGAGACTCAGGCGCGTGCCCGAGTCGACCCCATGCTTTGTTTTCTTTCGTCTGTTTACCTAAACGCAGATTTCCGGTCGGAATATTATCGCTTTTTTATGAGAAAAATGGCATAAAAATTGATTTTAAACATGCTTCGAAGTACGGTAATGGAATATTTAGAAATCTTTTGTCACGAAATGCGCCATGCTCGTGACCCTTATTTACACTTCGGATAGTGTCTTGAACGCACGAACAAAACGCCGCTGTTTGGATATAACTATGGATTATTTTGAACCAAACCAACATTTGTTATTGAAGTAGCAGTCCTGGGAGTGCATTCTGACCAAGAACACCAAAGGTACTCAAACTTTTCTAACAGTAAATCTGACTTTGGTCAGGGCTAAACTTGGTGGGTGTCTAAATAGCTAGCCGTGATGGCTGGGCTATCTACTCAGAATATTGCAAAATGTGCTTTCACCGAAAAGCTATTTTAAAATTGGACACCTCGATTGCACAAAGGAGTTCTGTATCTATAATTCTTAAAATAATTGTTATGTTTTTTGTGAACGTTTATCGTGAGTAATTTAGTAAATTCACCGGAGGTTTGCGGGGGGTATGCTAGTTCTGAACGTCACATGCTAATGTAAAAAGCTGGTTTTTGATATAAATATGAACTTGATTGAACAAAACATGCATGTATTGTATAACATAATGTCCTAGGTGTGTCATCTGATGAAGATCATCAAAGGTTAGTGCTGCATTTAGCTGTGGTTTTGTTTTTTGTGACATTATATGCTAGCTTGAAAAATGGGTGTCTGATTATTTCTGGCTGGGTACTCTGCTGACATAATCTAATGTTTTGCTTTCGCTGTAAAGCCTTTTTGAAATCGGACAGTGTGGTTAGATAAAGGAGAGTCTTGTCTTTAAAATGCTGTGAAATAGTCATATGTTTGAAAAATCGAAGTTTTTGTATTTTAGAGGAATTTGTAATTCGCGCCATGCCCATCATTGGATATTGGAGCAGGTGTTCCGCTAGCGGAACGTCTAGATGTAAGAGGTTAAACCTTTTACAATGAAGATCAGTTTAGTTTTTGGGATTTTTACAAATTATTTTTGAAAGACAGGGTCCTGAAAAAGGGACATTTCTTTTTTTGCTGAGTTTATTTATTTTTTATATGGTCTATGTAACCTGTATTTATCTTTTTATGCAGACATCTTGGTTTTCATTTGAAGCATCTTCATATCCTTGCTATGCAAAGAAATGGGCTGCTTTGTATTTGTAGTCACGGTCACAGAAACAGATAAACATCTTGGCCCCATTTATTCGGTGTATAAAGTGACGTATACTGTGTTGCCACCATGCTTGTTGCTATTTACCAGGACCGCTACCTCGATGCAGAAAAGAAAGAGGGTTTAGGTGAAATGTTACATACACAGCTGGACAAGATGGAAACGGACACAGTGATCGT